>NC_057718.1:70033788-70044590 GCF_004010195.1 Chiloscyllium plagiosum | reverse complement strand
CCTCTCCCGGCCTATCACCTCACCTTAACCTCCTTCCACCTATCGCATTCCCAACGTCCCTCCCCCAAGTCCCTCCTCCCTACCTTTTATCTTAGCCTGCTTGGCACACCCTCCTCATTCCTGAAGAAGGGCTTATGCCTGAAACATTGATTCTCCTTCTCCTTTGATGCTGCCATTTTCCAATAATAGACTTGGACCCAAACCTTTTACTACCAACTGCTTCTCATAGGACACCAGAAGCAAAGTCATACTCTTAATCTGCAACAGTTCCCCAGTGTATGTTCTCAGTCTGGCTGAGGTCATGTACAAACTTAAGGATTGGAGTCCTGAGTGAATCTTGTTAAAGACAGATTCTGCAACCAGAGATACAGCTGTCCTGGTATACATCTCAATGAGAACTGGGTGACCATTTAACCAAACATTAATTTTAATCGGTGCCTACTTGGATGTCACCAAGCAATTTAATTGCTCGAACCCACATGTAGAGGGACTTTCCAGGGTGTGCACTCTCCTGGGTACTGGCTTATGGGTTTTCTTACTCAAGTCAGCCCTTGAACGACTCCTTTGCTGTCTCGAATTCCATACCAGCACCAACTACAATGGCTTGCTGGCCCAGATCCTGTAGAACCTTTTAGCCACTTGGCAGAGGTTTGCCTTTGTCGTGGGCATCTGGTATTGGTTTGCCTAGGGTCTCTCTGCTCAGAACATGCCCTGTGTGAGCTCTGCAATTGCTTACTCTCAGGTGGTGATACCTGAGCTCAATCAGACAAGCGAGAATGTCCATTTCCATCGAGATGCTCTATAGTTCCCAGCTCCACCTGCTGAATGTTCTAAAGACAAAGCCAGTTGTATTGCCTATTCAAAGTGCAGTTAGGCTTCAGCTAATAGACCTTCTCTATGGTTACGTCATTAATCCCCTATACCAAATGGACTGTCAGTATCTCATTCAGTATTAACACAATATCATATGCCTCTGCCAGCCTCATAAAAAATCCTGATATAGATTTCTATGGTTCTCTAACAGCTGAATAAAACTGATAGCTTCTCAGAATTAGAGGAGATTTAGGTTGTATTATTCCTTAACCAACTCTATCAACTCTTGGAAGGTTTTAGTATCTGGTGCCTCTTGGAAACGAAAGCCCCTTATCACTGAAAATGCTATGGGTCCACAAGCCATCAGAAGAATCACTCGTTGCTTTTCATCTGCCCCAATGTCGTTTGCCTGGAAAAAAATAACACATTCTTTTGACATACTGGGCCCAATCGTTGACGGTAGGATCAAATGAGTCAAACTTCCCAAATAAAGGCATGATATCAGCAATGCTTACCCCAACTCCAAGATGACAGTTGCCAGTGAATGTTCTTGTTTCATCCGGTTTTCTCCTGTTGCCACTGAAATAACTGCACAGAGGCCTGGGGCTCATCACCAAGTCACCCTTTATTTACTTGCGATTTGGAGGACCAGGTGTTGGACTGAGGTGGACAAAGTTAAAAAACACATAACACCAGGTTATAGTCCAACAAGGCTTATTTGGAAGCACTGGCTTTCAGAGCGCTGCCCTTTCACCAGGTGGGTGTCACAATCACCTGATGAAAGAGCAGCACTCCAAAAGCTAGTGCTTCCAAATACACCTGTTGGACTATAACCTGGTGTTGTGTGATTTTTAACTTTATTTACTTGTGCATAGTACACTAGCTGTGGTCAGCCAGCTCGGATTCAGTCACCTGAAATGAGGAGATTCCACTCTCCTGGTTATATTTTTGTTTTTCTTTCTTGTTTTTCATTCTTTCTTTTCATTTTTACAAAGAAAATAACCTACAGTATCACTGGGTCTGGCCAGCCAGCTCATGAGCCACTTCCCCACAAAAGAATAATAAAGAACCGACAATATCACTATGTCAGCCAGCTTGGAGTTAGTCGCCTGAACTGCGGAGCTTCTAGTCTTGTGGTCATATATTTTTTTCTTCCCACACTATTGCCAAACAGCAGTGGTGCTTATTTCTCCCCAGCACCCACATCATGTGTGCGTCAGTGTAGGACACAGTGAAAAAACATTGAGTGTAGAAAGCTTTATTCATAATCCACCACCAGGAAGAGAGAAACACCCAAGTGGCCAGTGAAAAGCAGTGCCCTTCTCATCAAGGACAATGCCTAAGTGAACAGAAAAGTGAAGGGGAGGGTAGGGATTAAATCAAAATAGAATCGGAGGGGAAAATAAAGCACTCCATGCCCTACAATGACTGCCTCTCCTTGAAAACTTATCACAGTTATATTTTTTCTCTCCTGTTTTTTTCTTTCTTTTTCATAAACCCCCAACAGTTCTATCAAATAGCAGTAGTGCTTTTATTTCCCAGCACCTACATCACGTGTGTGAAGGTGTGGAACACAGTGAAGAACAACGAGTGCAGAAATCTTTATTCATATTCCACCACCAGGAAGAAACGAAACACCTGAGTGGCCAGTGACAAGGAGTGCCCTTCTCATCAAAGGCAACGCTGCGTGAGCAAAAAGGTGAAGGGGAGGGAAGGGACTAAATCAAAATAGAATAGCAGGGAAAGAAAATACTCCACACTCCATGGAGCCCACCTCTCCCTGAAAACCATTTTTTTTTAGATTTCAAATGTTTATTTGCACATCAAAACAAAAATCAGTTACTGTGTATGCCAAGAGACCTAATAAAATGGCACTCTACATGTGGGAGGCACGATGGCACAGTGGTTAGCACTGCTGCCTCACTGCGCCAGAGACCGGGGTACAATTCCCGCCTCAGGCGACTGACTGTGTGGAGTTTGCACGTTCTCCCCGTGTCTGCTTGGGTTTACTCCGGGTGCAGGTTAGGTGAATTGGCCAAGCTAAATTGCCTGTAGTGTTAGGTGAAGGGGTAAATGTAGGAGAACGGGTCTGTGTGGGTTGCGCTTCGGCGGGTTGGTGTGGACTTGTTGGTCCGAAGGACCTGTTTCCACACTGTAAGTAATCTAATCCAATGGTTGATTTGATTGGACTGTGCATAGGTCCTTGACATCTTCATTCATAGACATTTGATTATTAAGGTTCCTGTAGTCTTTTCCTGGCTGATCTTGAGACATGCAAGCTCTTTAGTGCCACTAGAAGTACTAAACCAGCCAGATGGTCAGTCGTTTGTAATTTTCCCTACCTCATCACTTCTGTGGTTATCTAATTTTTTTCTTTTTGTAAATTGTTTTCTATTTTCCCCCACACTATCGCCCAATAGCAGTAATGCTTATTTTTCCCCAGCACCCACGTCATGTGTGTGCAGGTGTCGGACACTGTGAAGAATAACGAGTGTATAAATCTTTATTTATATTCCACCACCAGGAAGAAAGGAAACACCTGAGCGGCCAGTGACAGCAGTGCCCCAGCACCCACGTCATGTGTGTGCAGGTGTCGGACACTGTGACACGAGTGTATAAATCTTTATTTATATTCCACCACCAGGAAGAAAGGAAACACCTGAGCGGCCAGTGACAGCAGTGCCCTTCACATCAAAGGGCAATCCTGTGTGATCAAAAAAGTGGAGGGGAGGGCAGGGATTAAATCAAAATAGAGTTGGAGGAGGAATAAAGCACTCCACTCCCTGCATACCTCCCCCTGAAAACCTTGAGGGTGTTGGTAGACATTGCATGCTCCTTCTCCAAGGACACCTGGGCTCAAACATAACCCAGGAAAAGGGGCAGGCATAACCACCCCCTCCATGGCCTGCTGCCTGGACTTGTTTATGACCAGTTTGGCCAGGCCCAGGAGCAAACCCACAAGGACATCCTCTGACATGCCCTCCCCCTCCACACTGGGTGCCCAAAGATCAGGAGTATGGGGCTGAAATGTAAGCAAAAGCAGAGGAGAATGTTTTTTCATGGTTATAAGCTGTTTCTGCCAGGGCTTTCCTGATTGCCCTAGGTTAGCAATCCCAATTAACAGCCTCATAGGCTGAGGTTAACCTGGTCCCAATCACTACAACAATGAAAAATAGAACTGAACACTGAAATCTTTGGGCATTTGCTGACTTCAGCTCACTGCTTGGTCTGCGCCAGCTTACAGCTAGTGCACCAGCCGCATGAATCCTTTAACTACATACATTGGCACCTGGCATTTGTCAACCGCCCATGACAACTTAAAAGGCATTTAAGACAGTGACATGAACAGCCAGGTAACAGAGGGATACAAACAATATGCAAGCTGATGGGATTAGTTTAGAGTGGCATCATGTTTGGCACAGATGTGGTGGACCAAAGGAGCTGTTCCTGTGCCATTGTATTCTATCATGGCACCTCTCTGATAAATGAACAGACTGTTCAAGAAACACAGACTTGAATTGCAGGATACACCAGAAACTAGAAACAAAAGACTGCAACAAGGACATTTTATCCACATGGATGCACACCTGTTCTATTGTGCTCTCTAACATAATGCTTGGCTGCATGCTTGCAGTATTCATCTGTGCCTTTCCTTGCCTTGCCCTGTGGGTGAGGATTTAGAGATGCTGGTGTTGGACTGGGGTGTACAAAGTTAAAAGTTACACAACATCAGGTTATAGTCCAACAGGTTTAATTGGAAGCACAAGTAGTGTGCTTCTAATTAAACCTGTTGGACTATAACCTGATGTTGTGTGATTTTTAACCCTGTGGGTGAGTGCATTGACATTTCAGTATTGGCATTTTGATAAGCTCTTTAGGGCAGACAGAGTGCATGTTATGCTTGTCAGTAATAATAGAATGTACTAGCTGCCTGAGAGACAAACACATTGCACATTTTTTTTTCAACAAAATGGCCATGTTGGAAACTAGTGGGAGCTAATCCTCAGTCCAGACATGTGGGGCGGTACAGTGGCTCTGTGGTTAGCACTGCTGCCTCTCAGTGCCAGGGTCGCGGTCTCGATTCCAGCCTTGCGGGACTGTCTGTGTGGAGTTTGCACATCCTCCTTGTCTCTGTGTGGGTTTCCTCCAGGTGCACCAGTTTTCCTCCCATAATCCAAAAATGTGCAGGTTAGGTGAATTGGCCAGGCTAAATTGCCCAAAGTGTTCAGGGATGTGTAAATTAGATGCATTAGTCAGGGGTAAATGTGGAGTAATAGGGAATGGGTTTGGGTGGGATACTCTTCGGAGGTCTGTGTGTACCATCTCTTAGTCATGCACACACAAGTACATCAGGATAATTACCTATCTGTGCAAGATCACATCATTACATTTTATTCTCCATGACAAAGTCATTGCTGCAGTCTAGGTAATATGACTTGACAACTTTGCTGCCTTCATCCAAATGAAGGGTGCCAGCAATTGTACCCATGTGGCACTGAGTGGGTCACTCCAAATTTCATCAACAGGAAGATGATCATCAGGTGATCTGTGATCAAAGTTACCACTTCCTGTGCCCACTGCCCTTGCAGCTGCCATGACTCTGGTCTTTGAGGGTCCAGGTGCTTTATCAGGCTGGTTATTGAGGAAGAAGGGCTTCTGCTGTGACCATGGCTCATGTCACCATCGTGCAATCCCTGATTAATGTGAACTGCAGATAAATGTCACTCATGCCTCACGGAGGGCCACGGTGGAAAAGAGTAAAGGGTTGCTGAAAATGGGGTTCCACTGCTTGGACAGATCTTGAGTTGCCTTCAGTGTAGTTCAGACAGAGAATACCATGTCATTCTGGTATGCGGTGCTTTGCACAATTAGAGCAAGCAATGAGGCAATATGTGGATGTTAAGAAGCTGGGGAAATGGCAGCAGTTTTTCAAGGAGTATTGGGACCATCCTTGTCTGAGTTAGGCTGTGTCAAATGGTACAAACCTGACAGAACCTGATTGACACCCACTTCCAGCTTGTGAGAGATGTGTGCAACAGAACACCATGGACTGTAAAATAATGTTAGTCATAGTTGTGGTGGTGGGTGGGTGGGTGGGGCGGGGGGGGGGGGTTGTTTAGTGAACATCAGTGAACTTTTGTTTGTGTTCCTTTTTGCTGGCTGTAAGTAAATGATCATGTTTGTATTTGTCCAATTGCTTCCCTATATGTAATATTCTCCTGCTGGATAACGACCTGCTGCAGATCTCCACTGACTTAGAAAAGCCAATGAAGGTAGATTTTATAAATATCTCTCTCGTTGTGGTTTCGTGCTCCCTTGAATATAAGTGAAAAAATATATCAATTGTCCCAATACACTTAAAGAGCATTTGCTTGTTTTGATTTGCTTCTGTTGTAGAAATATAATTGAATAGTATTTGTTTTGGACTTTTCTGGTTCTCACTGGCTAGTTAAAAAACTTTGATATATCTAAGTCAGTCTCTAAAGTCCCAAATGCTTTTGATATGGCTTAAACACCATTCCCATAACTCATGAATAATTAAGCAATATTGTGCTTGCAGATATCCATTTACACATTCTCACAGCAACACAAACATTGGGAAAATCGTATCATTTATTTGACAATTTGCTTACTTATTTAGATTATTATATTATGTACATCATCGACTGGCTGACTAACTGACTGTCCAGCTGGCTGATTGCTTGCTTACCAAACTGCTGAATGAACAGACACAAAATTAGACTACAGTGTCACATTTTGTGATGTTATTTAGCTGTCTTTCTGGGATCTTTGCATTAATACAACAATTAATACAATGTTTTTTTAAAAGAAAACAATTTAAATAAATGCTTTAAAATCTTCAATTTTTTTGCAGGAATTAAGATCCAAAATGATTGGAAACTAAAGCTTTCTTTGAACATAGTTTATGTTGATCCAAATTTCCATCATTATTAATGCCTGAATAATTACAAGTCAATATCAGACTAAATTTGAGACACAGGTTTGCCAATTATCAGTGTATAAAAAGGAAATGAGAAAATAATATGTTAAAGTTCTGAAATGATGGAGAAAATGTTACAGGGTTAAGAGTATGAACCAAAAGTTTTGGTTCAAATTGGAACCAAAGATGATTCAGTGATGTTATGAAAAAAAAAATTAGGTCCTACAGACAGCTTTCAGGAGTTTCAGACAAAATTATAATGCAGTGTTTTGTAGGTGGTAATCTCTGAGTAACTTTCCCTGGAGTCCAGAACTAGAGGGCATAGGCGTAGGGTGAGAGGGGAAAGATATAAAAGAGACCTAAGGGGCAACTTTTTCACACAGAGGGTGGTACGTGTTTGGAATGAGCTGCCAGAGGATGTGGTGGAGGCTGGTACAATTGCAACATTTAAGAGGCATTTGGATGGGTATATGAATAGGAAGGGTTTGGAGGGATATGGGCCGGGTGCTGGTAGGTGGGACTAGATTGGGTTGGGATATCTGGTCGGCATGGACGGGTTGGACCGAAGGGTCTGTTTCCATGCTGTACATCTCTATGACTCTATGACTGTACTGAAAATGACATGTTAGCAATATAGGAATAAGACTAAGCAAGCTAATATGTGGCTGAGTATTTAGGATAAAAGGGGAGGGCTTGAGACTGTTGACGTATTTGAATGGTCCTATAGCAGGAGAGGTCAATATAAGATGGCACCAGCTTAGGATCAATGTCTCCACAGTGAGGTTAACTGATGTTATACCGAAGTACTTGAACTAATTTGGCATCGAGAGTGAATCCAGAATGAAGCTTGAGAGGGAACTGGCAAGTGAGGGGGAGCAGGTGGTGACAGTATTAATCAGAAAAACTGTTACAACACTGGAAAGGAATGATGCACATGCGGTTTCAGGAATAGAATCCATTTGGTAACAATTAAGGAATAATAGAGGAGTATTGCTCTGTTGTGTATACATCACAGACCACCAAAAAGTGAAACACATTTCAAAAACTTGCAAGACATTCAGTGGAAATTTTTTTCAATTTATTCTTTCATAACATTTATACTAGGCCATTTCAGAAGACAATTAAGAGTTAACATGTTGTCTGGTTCACATAAATACCAGACCAAATGAGGATGGCACATTTCCTTCCCAGACAATGTCAGTGAACTAGAGAGTTTTTGTTTCTGACATTTGACGTTGGTTTCATGGTCATCATTACTGAGCTTAGTTTTCACTTTCAGATTTTATTAAATGCATCCAAATTCCACCAGCTTCTATGGTGGGATTTGAATCTAAAACATCACAGCATTAGCCTGGGCCTCTGTAGTGAAACTCCAGTGATGTTACCATCACACCAGCTCAAATCAGTGCTGCATCCTGAGTAAAGTGGGATGCCCAGCAGTGTGGGAAGAAGGTCATTGATCTCCTGTTATCCACAAGGGTAAGTGTATCTTTTCTTAGCTACTTCTCACTCACAGGCTCAGAATTCCCTCTAACTCTGCCATTGCACACACATTCCAACAAGACTCATAGATTATAATTCTTAACATTGCATGCATTCCTGTCTTTGCAACATCTGTCTCATTCATCTCATCCTCTAAAGTCACTAACCCTCCCTGCTCTTTTTCTTCCTATTCACAGCCACCACATCTTATATTACCAGTAATTGCTTGTGCAATCACTTCTATCATGTACAATCCCACTTTTTGGCTCATTGCAGGAAAAACTGTCCTATAATGAGACTGCAAGTTACAAGACCAGTGATGGGAATAATGGACATTAGGCATCTTGCTCCAGAGAAAATTCCAGATTTGGCTGGAGAAGAGCATGAATTTTCATGTGAGATGGGAAAATCAAGAAGCTTCATTGTGCTATGCTGTGCAGTTCTCCCATTACCACTAGCATAAACTTATTCTTAATCTGCACAAGTTTTTATCCATCCTTGCCAACTAATTTCTTCTCTTATGTGCACACTGGTGGCACCCACTGAACCTGCATTAAGAATAGGCTAGCACCAGAGACCCTCATCTCCATCTCCACATCTGAGCCGGAAGTGACTGATCCCTCAGGATATGCACCTTTCACAAGCTCAGAGACCTAAATTTCAGTGAGAATTTTTTAACATTAAACTTGGAAATGCAAACATAATCACAACAGTAAGTTTGTTATAATAAAAACGTTTTTGTTTTCTTGTTCAATTATGCAATCTAGTATGAGTTTCTTTTCTCTTATATAGTGGTCACAGTTAGGCATTAGACACCCTTGAGATTAAATTGGTCATTTTCACATTCCTGTTGTGGAATAATGGATTTTGGTTTACAGGACCTTCTTCCCATCAGGGTCATGACAAAAGTATGGAATCAGTGATGATTCCATACATCTCTGCAGATAAAGATTTATTCTATGTATTAGCTTTGAGAACTAAAGACTCTGCATGCTAAGGAAGCCATGTGAACCATATAGAACATAGAACATAGAACAATACAGCGCAGAACAGGCCTTTCGGCCCTCAATGTTGCACTGACCTGTGAACTAATCTAAGCTTATCTCCCATCATCATCCATGTGAGTCACAGTGTGCCTGTCAGTACTGAAATCAGTGAATGTGTGCCAGGAAAGCAATGTGAAGTATAGAAAGGTCGGAGCCTCCAAGTAAGTGATAAAATGAATGATAAAAAAAACTACAAGCCACAAAATGCATCCCTTGCAGATGCACAAGATGCATGTCTAGTTGTGAATGCATATTGACCTGGAAGAAGCCCTGTATGTCCCATACCTCCAAAATAAAGTGTCTTCCCAGACTATTTCCCAGGGCAGAAATGGCTAACACGAAGGGTCATAGTTTTAAGCTGGTTGGAGGAAAGTATAGAGGGGATATCAGAGGCGGGTTCTTTACACAGAAAGTGGTGAGAGCATGGAATGCGTTGCCAGCAGCAGTTGTGGAAGCAAGGTCATTGGGGACATTTAAGAGACTGCTGGACATGCATATGGTCACAGAAATTTGAGGGTACATACATGAGGATCAATGGTTGGCACAACATCGTGGGCTGAAGGGCCTGTTCTGTGCTGTACAGTTCTATGTTCTATGTTCTATGTTCCCAAAAGAAGACACAAATATTTTTTCAGAAATTTAGGGAACCAATAGTCTATTGAAAGGGAGGGATTGAAAAATATCAGAATTAATAAAAACAAAGATGCTACATTCAATTGTAGGTAAATGGGGAGGTGATTGTTGGGCCACTTGCTGAGATATTTATATCATCGATAGTCACAGGTGAGGTGCCGGAAGACTGGAGGTTGGCTAATGTTGTGACACTGTCTTAGAAGGGTGGTAAGGACAAGCCAGGGAACTATAGACCAGTGAGCCTGACCTCAGCGGTGGGCAAGTTGTTGGAGGGATTCCTAGGGACAGGATGTACATGGATTTGGAAAGGCAAAGATTGATTAGGGATAGTCAATATGGCTTTGTGCGTGGGAAATCATGTCTCACAAACTTGATTGAGTTTTTTGAAGAAGTAACAAAGAGGATTGATGAGGGCAGAGCGGTGGAGGTGATCTATTTGGACTTCAGTAAAGCGTTCAACAAAGTTCCCCATTGGAGACTGATTAGCAAGATTAGATCTCATGGAATACAAGGAGAACTAGCCATTTGGATACAAAACTATCTCAAAGATAGAAGACAGAGGGTGGTGTTGGAAGGTTGTTTTTCAGACTGGAGTGCCACAAGGATTGGTGCTGGGTCCACTACTTTTAGTCATTTATAAAAATGATTTAGATGTGAGCATAAGAGATATAGTTAGTAAGTTTACAGATGACACCAAAATTGGAGATGTAGTGGGCAGGGAAGAAGGTTACCTCAGATTACAACGGGATCTTGATCAGATGGGCCAATGGGCTGAGAAGTGGCAGATGGAGTTGAATTTGGATAAATGCGAGGTGCTGCATTTTGGGAAAGCAAATCTTAGCAGGATGTATACACTTAATGGTAAGGTCCTAGGGAGTGTTGCTGAA
>NC_057718.1:69999954-70031964 GCF_004010195.1 Chiloscyllium plagiosum | reverse complement strand
GTTTACTCTCATCTACCTGTTTGGTCACCTTCTCAAAGAACTTAATAAGGTTTGTGAGGCACGACCTACCCTTCACAAATCCGTGCTGACTATCCCTAATCAAATTATTCTTTTTTAGATGATTATAAATCCTCTCTCTTAAAACCTTTTCCAATACTTTACCAACAACTGAAGGAAGGCTCACTGGTCTATAATTACCAGGATTGTCTCTACTCCCCTTCTTGAACAGGGGAACCACATTTGCTGTCCTCCAGTATTCTGGCACTATTCCTGTAGACAATGACGATTTAAAGATCAATACCAAAGGCTCTGCAATCTCCTCCCTGGCTTCCCAGAAGATCCTAGGATAAATCCCATCCGGCCCAGGGGACTTATCTATTTTCACACTCTGCAGGATTTCTAATACCTCTCCCTTGTGAACCTTAATCACACCTAGTCTAGTAGCCTGTATCTCAGTAATCTCCTCCACAACATTGTCATTTTCTAGAGTGAATACTGTTGAAAAATATTCATCTAGTGCTTCCCTTATCTCCCCTGACTCCACACACAACTTCCCACTACTATCCTTGATTGGCCCTAATCTTACTCTTGTCATTCTTTTATTCCTTAAATACCTATAGAAAGCCTTAGGGTTTACCCTGATCCAATCCGGCAACAACTTCTCAACTTCAAATGGACTACTCCTGTTCCTAGTTTCTATATTTTTATAAAAAGCTAAAGGGGTGTCAGCGTTGGTCTGAGAGCAGGTGTGAGATGTAGTGAGGCTGCAGGCTTGCTGTTTCTGTCTTGCATTGAATAATTGCCAGGAGCATGCACAGACATTGTCTGGAACAAGCATGTGGTGAGCCACAGTCACCAGATACTGTTCTGATTTATATGTTGTAAATTTGTGCTGTCTAGATTCTCAGTGAAGTAAGAAGATTATATGGTACAATGGTACTTTAGTAGAATGCAAATGCATGGAAATAAGATAATTGCTGCTCGAAGGCAAGATTCTGAAGTTGACACTTAGTAATTGAGAGAAATTTCAGGATAAGTTTCTTAACATTGAGTATTTCATTTTCCCACCTTGTCCAACATTACTCCACCACACAATTAGGGGAAGTTTCCACCATAGAATGGTTATTGCACAGAAAGAGATCATTCAAGGCGGCCTTTGTGTGGAGCCACAGAAAATGGGGGAGATACTAAATGAATATTTTGCATCAGTATTTACTGGGGAAAAGGATATGGAAGATATAGACTGTAGGTGTCATCTTGCAAAATGTCCAGATTACAGAGGAGGAAGTGCTGGATGCCTTGAAACAGTTAAAGGTGGATAAATCTCCAGGACCTGATCAGGTGTACCCGTGAACTCTGTGGGAAGTTAGAGAAGTGATTGCTGGGCCTCTTGCTGAGATATTTGTATCATTGATAGTGACAGGTGAGGTGCCCGAAGACTGGAGGTTGGCAAACGTGGTGCCACTGTTTAAGAAGGGCGGTAAAGACAAGCCAGGGAACTATCGACCGGTGAGCCTGACCTCGATGGTGGGCAAGTTGTTGGAGGGAATCCTGAGGGACAAGATGTACATGTACTTGGAAAGGCAAGGACTGATTAGGGATAAGCGCTGAAAAATGTGTTGCTAGAAAAGTGCAGCAGGTCAGGCAGCATTCAAGGCAGCATCTCTCTCACTGATTAGGGATAGTCAACATGGCTTTGTGTGTGGGAAATCATGTCTCACAAACTTGATTGAGTTTTTTGAAGAAGTAACAAAGAAGATTGATGAGGGCAGAGCAGTAGATGTGATCTATAAGTACTTCAGTAAGGCATTCAACAAAGTTCCCCGTGGAAGGCTGATTAGCAAGGTTAGATCTCATGGAATACAGGGAGAACTAGCCATTTGGGTACAGAACTGGCTCAAAGGTAGAAGACAGAGGGTGGTGATGGAGGGTTGTTTTTAGGCCTGTGACCAGTGGAGTGCCACAAGGATCGGTGCTGGGTCCTCTACTTTTTTCTGTTTACATAAATGATTTGGATGCGAGCATAAGAGGTATGGTTAGTAAGTTTCCAGATGACACCAAAATTTGAGGTGTAGTGGACAGCGGAGAGGGTTACCTCAGATTACAACAGAATCTTGACCAGATGGGCCAATGGGCTGAGAAGTGGCAGATGGAGTTAAATTTGGATAAATGCAAAGTGCTGCATTTTGAGAAAGCAAATCTTAGCAGGACTTATACACTTAATGGTAAGGTCCTAGGGAGTGTTGCTGAACAAAGAGACCTTTGAGTGCCGGTTCATAGTTCCTTGAAAGTGGATTCGCAGGTAGATAGGATAGTGAAGAAGGCGTTTGAAATGCTTTCATTTATTGGTCAGAGTATTGAGTACAGGAGTTGGGAGGTCATGTTGCGGCTGTACAGGACATTGGTTAGGCCACTATTGGAATATTGCATGCAATTCTGGTCTCCCTCTTATCGGAAAGATGTTGTGAAACTTGAAAGGGTTCCGAAAAGATTTACAAGGATGTTGCCAGGGTTGGAGGATTTGAACTATAGGGAGAGGCTGAACAGGCTGGGGCTGTTCTCCCTGGAGCATCGGAGGCTGAGGGGTGACCTTATAGAAGTTTACAAAATTATGGGGGGCATGGATAGGATAAATAGGCAAAATCTTTTCCCTGGGTCGGGGAATCCAGAACTAGAGGGCATAGGTTTAGGGTGAGAGGGGAAAGATATAAAAGAGACCTAAGGGACAACTCTTTCACGCAGAGGTTGGTACATGGAATGAGCTGCCAGAGGATGTGGTGGAGGCTGGTACAATTGTAACATTTAAGAGGCATTTGGGATATCTGGTTGGCCTGGACAAGTTGGACTGAAGGGTCTGTTTCCATACTGTACATGACTCAATGTTCATGTTGGCTATTTGAAAAACCAATTCCCTGATTTCTCTATGTAGTGTTTTTAAAAGGTTTGTTTGTGTATGTTGCTGGCTGCACTAGCATTTATTGTCCATTCCTAGATGCCCTTGAGAAGGTGGTGGTGTGCTGCTATGGATATGTTTTTCCTTCAGATAACTATTGAAATCTCTTTTGAAAGCCTCAGTTGAATCTGCCTCCTCCCAGGCAGTGCATTCCAGATAGTAACCACTCACTATACAGTAGAGTTTTCTTCACCTTGTCATTGCTTCTTTTACCAATTAACGTAAATTATTGGCTTCTGCTTTTAGACTCTTCCACAAAAGGGACAGTTTCTCACTTTCAAATTCATCTTTTATTTTTCAAATGAACGGCCCCAGTTTATCCAATATATCTCTACAACAGAAGAACCTCAAGCCAGGATCTATTCCCTTGAATCTTTTCTGCATTCACATTCTTTTCACAAGTGTGTTGTTCAGAATTGGACATATTACTCCAGTAGAAGTTAATCAATCATTTATAAAGGTTCATCATAACTTTATCTCTTTTGTACTCAGTAACTCTATTTATAAAGTCTACAGTCTCAGGTGCTTTATTAACCACTTTTTCAACCAGCTGTTGGTCAAAATAGAAGTTTAAAAAATGTACGCTTTCAAACTACACTCATTATACAAGGTCAAAGAAGCCATTTTAAATTGTGACATGTGGTTTCTGACAGCCATTTTACAATATGTAACCAATCAGCTAAATTTCCTACACTACATCTGTAATGGGATGGACAAATTGCTTAAGAAATATACCTTGATTTAATTGTAATTAATGATGTCACATTTAATTATAATTGCAGGGACTGGGCTATCACTTTACAAAAACTGATAATTCTTGAAAATTGCAGTGCTGGTAGATTAGTTTTCTTTTATTTCTGATAATTTAGTATTTAGAATGACATCGTATTCTGTCGAAACTTAGTTCAAGGAAAAAGTTAATTATTCTGTTTTGCTTCCCTTCAAAATACTTACTAATTAGAACAAGAAATAAACCACAACTGAATTACAAATAATGAATTAGTGAAATAACGATTGCATCATTTCTGTAAAGTGGTGTATTTACAACTATAATCAGATCAAGGCATATTATGAAACATTACTACATGAATGAAGAACTGCTAGATATAGTTCTGGGAAATGAAATTGGAGAATGATTCACTTACTACCTCTTATGAAACAGCAATCACCACTTCATTTGCTTTGGTACAGGAATGAAAACATTTTTATTTAAAAATATTATTTTGTTTCAGTGGGCTAAATCCACTGACTTGTGAATTGATCCAACCATGTTGATTGGTTTCAAAGATTTGCAGGGTAAAACAAAAAACAAATAATGGGAGCTTTCAAAGCTGAGATTGTTCAAAAGCAGACATAACATATCCCAATAAGGGGAAAGGAAAGGTCATCCAGAGTGAAAAATCCCTGGTTGAGTTTTAGCTTCATAATGGTTATGATTTAGAACCAGCTGAAAGAACATTGCACATGTCTGCTTCCAAACTCTTCCAGCATGTCATGCACTGATCACCATGTTGTGGAGGGTGATGAGATGAATATTTCTTGTATGTCCTGAAAATATGCAGCATGGGAAGATTGCGACGTCAATCAGCATCTAATGTTGCTTGAAAAACTGTTTGCTTGTATCATGAGTACCACACCTCTATTAAAAGTATTTAAAAACATTGCCATTTAAATAGAAAAATAAGTGCTTTCACTACATAAACAAGAAAATCCCCAAAGAACTGTTCTTGCTGCAAACCAAAGCCAAAAACAAGTTGCTAGAAAGATTCAGCAGGTCTGCCAGCATCTGTGGAGAGAAATCAGAATTACTGTTTTGGGTTCTGTGGCGCTTCTTAAGAATTACTTTTGACTACCTGTTAAATGAAATAATGTTAGTGTAATGTTTGTGGAAGAGAAAAGTCCTTTTATGTCCAAAAGGAGCTGTGTCGGAATTTTGGCATCAGTTGTGGAATTTTGAAAGGCAGCGAAGTAGGACATTTGCTCCCATTCTGGGGAGATCTAGTTGCAATTCTGCATGGGAAGGATATTAAGCAAAGGGAGGAGGAACAAGCCTTTCAACTCATTTCGGATTTCATGGGCAGTTTTCTCCTGCTTCCATCTCAATCAGGAACATTGTGTCCAGTGGCTACTATGCTATTCCACTAACAGGCTACTACAGAATGTTCAAAAATATGTTCTGCCTACCACAAGTTTTAGCAACATCATGGATGAATTTTAGCATCATACGGTATTGAGTATATAAATTTTGTAATTTAGCAATTGGCTGATTGGATCAAAGAGTATATAAGTGACACTAACTCAATACAACAGTTCTCAGAAAAATGTTATTCGGTGTTTGAAATATAAACTTAGAACAGTGAATCTGTAATTCATAATTTGCAAGTGCCTATACTTATGTGATGTCATGTAAGTTACTTTGATTTCCTGAATAAGTTCCTGTTTCTTTTTGGGTGTGTGTCTTTTATATATGTCTCTAAAGAGAGGTAACAGACATTAGATAGTAATTGGAACCTGGCAAAATTATACACCAGTGTACACCAATACAGGTGTTTGTGTTTATCCCACAATTCAGCTCAAGATTCTACCCAAGCTTCTGAATATTCTGGCAACAAACCAAGAAAGATTATAACTAATACACCTTTAAACAAATATGAAATTGAATTCATGAGTCAATAACTTTGACTAGAATATAGAATGAGTCATGTATTGTTATCAATGACAATACTTGTTGCCATGGGGCTCAATAAGTCAAATAAAAGATGTGTAGCTGTTATAAAAACAGAAGTTTCCAAACGTACGCAGTCAATCTGGCAGCATCAATGGAGAGAAAGAGAAGTAAATAATTTCAAGCAATAAACTTTGATCAGAATCTGACTGTTTGTCATGCTATCGAGCCAAGATACAGTACTGCCCCATAGAGGTGGGCAGTCAATTAAGGCAAATTTAGGAACCATTGTGTGGCTTTGCTGTGATTATTTTACTGGTGGCAAAATGGTCTCCAGAGGTGTGTAGAGAACACTAGCTCAATGTAGGTGGCCTCCCTACAGTAAGCCAGACGTTACATGCCCCAGTGATGTGGGAAAAGGGTACATTCATAGTCCAAGTGATTCCTATGGAGGGATCTCCCTTTCATTATGTGGTGATTTCAGGCCTCAATTCACAAATTTTCTGTGTTCATCCAAGGGGAACTTCCATGTTGTGATGACTTTGTAGTTTCTTACTGACCTCATTTTAAAAAGTTCTTTCATAGGATGTGGGATTGCTGGCAAGGCCAGCATTTATTGCCCAACTCTAATCTCCTTTCAGAATGTAGTGGTGAGCTGCCTTCTTTAATCACTACATTCCCATCTGATGTAGATATATTCACTCTGCTGTTTGGAGGGAATTCCAGGATTTTGATCCAGAGACAGTGAAGTAATGACAATGAAATTCCAAATCCAGAAGGTGTACTACATGATGGGGAACGTGCAGGGATGGTGTTTCCATGCATCTGCTGTCCGTCCTTTTAGGTGGTAGAGCTCTTCGGTTCAGTAAGTGCTGTCCAAGTAGAATTGATGCATGGCTGCAGAGCATCTTGTCCATAACACATACTCCTATCACTGTGCTTTGGAAGATGTGATTATTTATGTTGATGGACTGGGTATAAAGATGTGGCTTTATACTTTGTAGATTTGAGTTTTTTAGTTTTATTTGAGCCACAATCATCCAGGTAGGTGGGGAATATCAACCTTCTTCATTCAGCCAGGAATGTTCCATCTTGCATTACTGAAACTTTTCATGGCATCTTCTGTCAGTGGAATGCTGCTGGCTGCATCTCAAAGCTGTTTCTGCCAAGTTCGTCTCACTTTCTACATTTCATGGCAGTAGGCCAAGGCTGGGCCCGAACTGCTCTGTCTCAAGAAAATGTAATTAAGATATGACTTGGAGGTGGACAAAAGTTAAAAATCACATTACACCAGGTTATAGTCCAACAGATTTATTTGGAAGCACTAGCTTTCGGAGAGCTGCTCCTTCATCAGGTGGTTGACAACCACCTGATGGAGTGGTGCTCCAAAAGCTAGTGGTTCCAAATAAACCTGCTGGACTATAACCATGGTTTGGAGATCCCGGTGTTGGACTGGGGTGTTCAAAGTTAAAAATCACACAACACCAGGTTATAGTCCAACAGGTTTAATTGGAAGACACTAGCTTTCAGAGCGACGATCCTTCATCAGGTGATAGACTATAGCCAGGTGTTGTGTGATTTTTAATATTATTGAGATAGATGAACAGCAGTCATTGCTATTCCATTGGGCCAAGGATCAGTTGAAGGTTATCTTTTCCGGTCTTTGAGTGCCTCAGTGGCACTTTTTGTGGCACTATTTCAGTTGTCTCCGCTGAGACAGGATTATATTTATGTTGATCCTAGCTTGGATCAGGCAATTGTTTATCCTGCAGTTATCGGCTCCTTTCATTGACATTAAGGCACTCAAAGACTCAGAAAAGATAGTCTCTTACAACCAGCTCTTCCCCACAAACCTAGTGACTCTTATCAAAAACAAAGAAGGGAACAAAAAGCATTGCGGGCGGTGGGGGGGGGGGGGGGGGGGGGAAGAAACCACTTCAGAGACTTCCTCAATCTGGGCTCTATCACTGATCCGAGCACCTTTGACTGCATCCCACAACATGCTACACACCACGAGCTCAGCAACACCCCAGTCCTGCATGAAACAGATAAGGCCATCTGCCAATTCAAGAACAGCAAGGCTGCCGGAGCAGAGGGTATTCCCACTGAGGGATTGAAGCAGAGGCAAAAAGCTCCAGCTGCAGCTACATGCCCTTGTCTGCCTTATCGGGAAGGAGGAGAGTATCCTGGGAAAGCTCCAATATGCCACCGTCGTGAGCATTTTCAAAAAAAGGAACAATCCCTGTGGTAACTACATGGGAATCTCCTTGGTGTTGACCATTAGAAAAGACCAAGGTCCTCTTCAATTGTCTCCTCCTTGTGGCTGTGGAATCTCACCCCAGAATTACAGTGTGGCTTCCAGCAACAGAAGGGTACAATAGGCATGATTTTCACCATGTAACAGCTGTATGAGAGATACAGAGAAAATAACCTATCTCTGCACATTGCTTTCTTTGACCTTACAAAGGCCTTTGACACCATCAACCAAAAGGCATTATGGAGCGCCTTACTCCAACTTTAGCTGCTCCACAGGGTTTGTCATTATCCTTTACTTGCTCCACGACTGTGGTGAAACGGTTAAAAATTATGTCCCAATACATGTGTGAATCTAACCGGAATGGAGGTGTTGCTTAGTCCCGTGTGAATCTTATTACACACCTCCCCGTGTGAATCTTCTTATCTGTATGTAACCAGAATGGAATGTGTTTTTTAGCCTTGCTCTGCTGTTCACATGAATGTTTATATCTGGAAAAGAGTATATCAGCTGGAAAAGTCTCCAGTTCGGTGAGTCTGCTCCGGGGTTACGTTTAACCGCCGAGCGTGGGTTGTTGGCAACCGCTCTACGAGAACTGACGGCTCCCAGTTCCGGTAACATGTAGAGTGAGTATAAGCCAGACCCGTTGTAAGTATGAGACCTGGTTGTGGCGACGCTGCGGGGAATAAAATGCTCATATTCTAGCAGACTCGCCTCTTGGTCGTTTGTTCTGTGTCAGACTACTCTCCTACGAACCTGACCTTGAGAATTTTTTAAAACAACGACAACATGGAAGTTATGGTAATGACAAACGGCTCCACCACAAACCCATTCCTTATTCAGACTGGCATCAACCAGGGCTGTGTCATCACCCTAACATTGTTCTTAATCTATCTCTCTGCAGTGCTTCACCTCACCACTGACAGGATGCCTGATGGAGTGAAGCTAACCTATTGAACCTGCAGGAAACTCCGCCGCTTTCAAGCCAAAGCTAAAGTCACCCCAACCAGTGTCATCGAGCTGTAGTACGCAGATAACATTTTGCTTGTATGCAAACTCAGAGGACGAACTCCAAACCATGGTCAGCACTTTTACAGAGGCAGATGAGAGCATGGGCCTCACTCTGAACATTTGCGAGATGAAGATCCTCCATCAACCTGGCCTGACATTGTGGAATGAACCCTAGATCAAGGTACACAGGAGGCCTTCAAGAACCCAAAGGAAAAATGCTGGAAAATCTCAGCAGGTCTGGCAGCATCTGTAAGGAGAGAAAAGAGCTGACGTTTTGAGTCTAACTGACCCTTCAAAAACGTTGGCACTTCCAATACCTCAGGAGTGTCCTGTCAATCAAAGCAGATATTGATGAAGAGATCCAGCATGGCCTCCCATGTGCTAGCACAGCCTTCAGCCATCCGAGGAAAAAGGTTTTTGAGGACAACATCATCAGATTCGACACCAAGCTCATGGTATACCGTCCCCCCTGCCCCAATATGGCTCTGAGATGTGGATTCTCCACAGCAGATATATTAAGGCACTGGAGCAGTACCATCAATGCTCCCTGCTCAAGATCCTGAAAATTCACTGGGAAGATAGACACACTAACACCAGCATCCTCGACTAGGCCAACATCTCCAGCATTGAGGCACTGACCACTTTTCATTGGCTATGAGGGGCTGGGCATATTTTCTGCATGACCAACGCAAGGCTCCCCAAGCAGATGCTCTACTCCCAGTCCCAACATGGCAGGTGGGCCCCAGCAGGACAGAAGGAATGCTTCAGGGATACTGCCAAGGCCTCACTGGTGAAGTTTGGCATTCCCAATGGCAACTGGGAATCACTGGCCCAAGACCCTCCAAAGAGCATGTGAGAAGACATTGAGCACCTCAAAACTTGCTGTAGGGAAAGCCAGGTGAAAACAGCATAAGGAGTGCACTGCCACACCAATGCCTCATCCATCTCATCCCATGAGTAGCTTTTGATTCAAGTGGGGCAGAAACTGCGGAAGCCACATTGCACTGTACAGTCACCTATGGACTCACTCAGAGAGTGGAAGAAATGTATTTTTGTCTGCAAAGGACCACCAATGATGATGTTGGATCATGTTTCACATAGACATCAGGTCATCAAAGACTCTGAGAACCTGCAGTCTGTATTTTCTCTCCTGCATTTTTGTCAAAGTTTTGGAGGTGATAGCTCCTTCGCTGAAAATCCACTGCTGATTGCAAGGAAGGAGCCTAATGTTGTAGTTATGTCCATAATGAAAATAAGTATTCCATAATGTTGCCCAGTGGAGATTTTTAGACTCAACGGTAATAACTATCAGACATCTTCAGGGATTGACCTCCAGGCTTTAACTCAAGCATATACTTAACAGGAGAACAGACATGCATCTTACAATTCTGAAGCCATAGGTTTCCTCAACCTCTACTGAAAACATATCACATCTTCACTAATAGTAATAGTAAAAATAAAAATTTAAGAAATCTGAGCAGGAATGCTAGTCATTTAGTTTTGCTGACAATGAATAAAATTAAAGCTGATCTGATTGTGGCTTTAACTCCATCATGGAATATTATGTCTATTCCACATAAACTTTGACTCATTGTAAATCAAAAATCTGTCTTCTTCAGTATTGAATATATTAATTATTCGGCCTCCATTGCCCGCAGGTGTACAGAATTCCAAAGAGTTCACTCTTTTAGATTAGATTACATTACAGTGTGGAAACAGGCCCTTCGGCCCAACAAGTCCACACCGTCCTGCCGAAGCGCAACCCACCCATACCCCTACATTTACCCCTTACCTAACACTACGGGCAATTTAGCATGGCCAATTCACCTGACCTGCACATCTTTGGACTGTGGGAGGAAACCGGAGCACCCGGAGGAAACCCACGCAGACACGGGGAGAACGTGCAAACTCCACACAGTCAGTCGCCTGAGGCGGGAATTGAACCCGGGTCTCTGGCGCTGTGAGGCAGCAGTGCTAACCACTGTGCCACCGTGCCGCCCACAAGTTGTCTTGCTGCCAGTCTAATAGCACAGCATCCATAAAGCTATTGCAGCCCACGGTATATAGCTGGCATGGCAGACTTCACACATCCAACCGCCCCCACCTCCCCCTCCCCCCCACCGCTCTCATCTTAGTCACTGTTTAAACTGCATGCCATAAAATTTATCTGTCCTTAGATACCAGTTGTCCTATCTGAAGACTCTGTACTCAGAGTTCAGTAGTTACCCTTATTTTGTTATGGTCCAGTAGGGGAACAACACACATTTCAGCTGGCATTCGGACAAGTCCACACATGAGCTTTAATTTACAGCCAGCAAAAGGGAGCACAAAGGAAGTGATTACAGGCTGTAATTCACATCTACAATATACTGGCATAATGAGAAACAAAATCAGAAATTACTGGGAAAACTCAGCAGATCTGGCGAGATCTCTGGAGAGAAAGCAAAATCCAGTGACCCTTCTTTAGAACAGGACCTAAAATGTAACTCTATTTTTCCTCCAATTATGCTGTCAGATCTGTCGAGTTTTCCCAGCACTTTCTGGTTTTGTTTCTGATATCCAGCATCTGCAGTTCTTTTTGTTTTGGCTGGCATAAGAAGCTTGAATGTCCAAGATGGACTCCTGAAGAAGGGCTCATGCCCGAAACGTCGAATTTCCTGCTCCTTGGATGCTGCCTGACCTGCTGCACTTTTCCAGCAACACATTTTCAGTTCTGTACCTGTTGGCAACAACTGGCTCAGTGTGTCAATAGAGTCTTATCTGCCTTGTAATGTTTCATTCACAAGGACAGCTTTCTCCTTTGCAATGACCTTGAACTCCTCAACAGATAACTGCTCCCAATCCTCCAGCTCCTCAGGGTCTATCACTGTCTGGTTATCTGCTGCAACTGTTCTGAACGCAGTATACATGGATGGTACAGCATACCATGTGTGGACTATACTGGAGGTCTCATCCCAACGATTACTCCAAGTTGCAGTAGCAGACTGGCAGCTCGCTATCATCTGCCCCTCCATGGTCACAGCATGTGAATCAACTTACTGAGGCGCCAAAAGAAAAACACATAACATCCAACAGGGATATTATTCAAAAGGCACGTGTATCCACTGCACTCTGACCCTTTTCCCATTCCAGTCCTACCTTACTATTCCATTTCCCATTGCATTCATTAGAGACCATTGTTTTAAAATGCCCATGATGCAGCAAAATTCCCCTCATCCTCTAGCACCCATGTAAGTATAACAAATGTTGGGGCACTTTTGTCAAACATTTACTTGCTTTTAAGTTATTGCTGCTAACTCTTGCATCACAGAGATGGGAATGTTAGTTTGCCAAGCAACCATCTGAAAGTCCAATTTGCTTTTGAACAACATTTGATGCTGAATTGGGAGTTGACAAGGGGCAGGCTGACACAGGGCACACAGACACAAGATGGCCGCTGAGCCATAAGTTGGTCACTTAGCACACTAGTTGGCCGCTGAGCCATTAGCTGAAAAGTACAGCGAAGCATGCACAGATACTGCCTGAGGCCAACAGATACCAGCACAATAGATACAGAACATAGATAATTAGTTTAAGGTGGGTGGAGGAGAGAATACACATCAATAACGTCTACTGCCAGCTGAAGTGTCTGAGTCCAGCCACTACCTTCAAGGGAAATGTTAACTAACTGAGTTATACAAGTGTTAATACCTTAGATTTGCTGTAATGGGCTTCTCAGGAAGAATGATCAAAACCAATTACTGCAGCAATGGACTTCTGTGTAGCTACTGAAACTGACAATGACTCTGTAACATTCCTCTGAAACTGATAATGACTCTAATGTTTTCTGTAAACAAGCCATGCTGCACAAAGAGTCAATATTTGGACCATTATTCCATGAAATTTATAAAATATCATGACATGTGCTCCAACAGTGAGAGAAGGCTCACAGCTGACAGCCATGCTGCCAGATGTCTCTGTCTCTCCCCGGAGCTCCGGTATCTTTGTACAATGAACTCTGTCGTTGAATCCTGATTTTGACTCCAAGACTGGTGATTTTCCCCACAACAATGCGTAAACAGGTTTATTCTACATGCATTGTAAATGTGACTCCCTGGGGTAACACACTGGAAATCAAATACCACTATTCCTGTAGCTGGTACAAATTTATAGCTTTAAATATAAATATGCAAGATCACAAAAATTACCTGATTTTCAGAACCAGCTTGATAAAAAGCGCACATCAGGTTTAAGTAATTAACAAGAAATCAGCATTTATTGTAAACCATTCAATTCCATCTAAAGGTAAATAATTAAACTAAATAAAGTAAATTCTACAGATTAAAACTCAAAATCCCTTATAAATGCCTCCATATATATGCACACACACAAATACATACACACGGAAGAGGCAAAAATACATAGAAGGAAATAAAACATGTGGGCAGCTGGGAAATAGTTCTGTACTCTGTGCGCAAGATCTGTTCAGTTGGTTCTGGCTGATCTGAAGGTTTCTCCTAACCTTCTTTCTTCCAGCTGCTTGCTGGTTCACTGAGGAAAGGGGTCTGACTTAACCAGTTCAATGTCATGATTTGTTGCATCTACAGATAGCTGAGCAAGAGAGGACTTTGTAGGCTGTTGCAGAACCTGCTGATTTCTCTTCTGTACCTTCTTCACTGTCCACTACACCACCAATTTTGGTGTTATCTGCAAACCTACTAACTATTCCTCCTATATTCCCATCCAAATCATTTATACAAATGATAAAAAGCATCAATCTTTGTGACACAGGCCTCCAATCCGAGAAACAACCCTCCACACCACATTCTGTCTCCTACCTTCACACCAATTTTATATCCAAATCGCTAGCTCTCCTTGGATTTCACGTGATCTAATCTTGTTAACCAGTCTACCATGCGGAACTTTGTTGAATGCCTTGCTGAAGCCCATATAGTCGCATCCACCACCCTGTCTTCATCAATCTTCTTTGTCACTTCTTCAAAAAACTCAATCAAATTAGCTAGACACGATTTCCCATGCACAAGCCTAATCAATCTTTGCCTTTCCAAATGCATGTAAATCCTATCCCTCAGAATCCCCTTCAACAGCTTCTCCATCACTGATTTCAGGCTCACTGGTCTATAACTCCCTGGCTTTTCCTTACTATATTTCTTAAACCACATCAGCTACCCTTCAGTCTTTCAGCACCTCACATGTGGCTATCAATGATACAAATATCTCAGCAAGGGGCCCAGCAATTATTTCCATAACTTCCCAAAGTTTTGTGTTGACCTGATCAGTACCTGGGGATTTTTCCACCTTTATGCGTTTAAAGAGTCCAGCATGTCCTCCTCTGTAATATAGAGACTTTTCGAGACATCACGATTTATCATTCCAAGTTCTTTAGTTTCCATATCCTTCTCCATAGTAAACATGAATGTGAAAATACTTGTATCTCACCCAACTCCTGTGATTCCACACATAGACAACCTTGTTGATATTCCTCTCCCCAGTTACTCTTTTTTTGCCCTTAATGTATTTGTGGAATCTCTTTGGATTCTCCATAACCCTGTTTGGCTATCACATATCATCCTTTTATTCTCCTGATTTCCCTCGAGTATTATCCGACTGCTGAAATACTCCTGAGGGACTCACTCAATCCAGCTATCTATACCTGTAATATGCTTCCTTCATTTGCTTGACCAGAGTTTCAGTTTCTCTCATCATCCAGCATTCCCTGCAAATATCAGCCTTGTTCTTCACACTAACAGAGACATAGTGTCTCTGGACTCTTGTTATCTCATTTTTGAAGGCCTACTACTTTCCAATCATCCCTTTACCTGCGAATAGTCTCTCTCAATCAACCTTTGCAAATTCTTGCCTAATACTGTCAAAATTAGCCTTACTCCAATTTAGAAATTTTAACTTTTAGATCAGGTCTACCTTTCTCCGTAACTATTTAAAAACTAGTAATATTATGATCACTGGCCACACAGTGCTCCCTCACTGACTCCTTAGTCACTGGGAGAAAGTGAGGACTGTAGATGCTGGATATTAGAGTCAAAAAGTGTGGTGATGGAAAAGCACAGCTGGTCAGGCAGCATCCGAGGAGCAGGAGAGTTGACATATTGAGCATAAGCTCTTTTCTGATGAAAGATTTATTTCTTTTTCCAATTTATATTTCTATTTCTACAATTAGTTTAAAGCCATCTCTACCTTCTTGACCTCTCCGCCTCCATCCTACTCCGACCTGTCACCCTCACCTTGACCTCTTTCCACCTATCACATTTCCAACGCCCCTCCTCCAAGTCCCTCCTCCCTACCTTTTATCTTCTGCTGAACACTCTCTGCTCATTCCAGAAGAAGGGCCTGTGCCCGAAACGTCGAATCTCCTGTTCCCTGGATGCTGCCTGACCTGCTGTGCTGTTCCAGCAATAAAGTTTCATACCTGTAATATGCCTCCTTCATTTGCTTGACCAGAGTTTCAGTTTCTCTCATCATCCAGCATTCCCTGCAAATATCAGCCTTGTTCTTCACACTAACAGAGACATAATGTCTCTGGACTCTTGATATCTCATTTTTGAAGGCCTACTACTTTCCAATCATCCCTTTACCTGCGAATAGTCTCTCTCAATCAACCTTTGCAAGTTCTTGCCTAATACTGTCAAAATTAGCCTTACTCCAATTTAGAAATTTTAACTTTTAGATCAGGTCTACCTTTCTCCGTAACTATTTAAAAACTAGTAATATTATGATCACTGGCCACACAGTGCTCCCTCACTGACTCCTTAGTCACTGGGAGAAAGTGAGGACTGTAGATGCTGGATATTAGAGTCAAAAAGTGTGGTGATGGAAAAGCACAGCTGGTCAGGCAGCATCCGAGGAGCAGGAGAGTTGATATATTGAGCATAAGCTCTTTTCTGATGAAAGATTTATTTCTTTTTCCAATTTATATTTCTATTTCTACAATTAGTTTAAAGCCATCTCTACAGCAGTAGAATTAGGTTTGTTGACAGATGTACTCACATGAGTATAGTGAAAAGTTTATAAGTCACCACTTACAGTGCCTTCTTGATAGAAAGGTACCTTGGTACAAAATCTTAGGTACAAAACAGAAAAGTAAAGAAGCAAAGTTAAAAAGTTAAACGGCATGGTGGCTCAGTGGTTAGCAGTGCTGCTTCACATCGCCAGAGAACCGGGTTCAATTCCCACTTCGGGCAACCATCAGTGTGGAGTTTGCACATTCTCCCTGTGTCCGCGTGGGTTTCCTCCAGGTGCTCCGGTTTCCTCCCACAGTCCAAAAATGTGCAGGTCAAGTGAATTGGCCATGCTAAATTACCCATAGTGTTAGATGGGTTAGTCAGCGGTAAAAGTAGGGCGGTAGGTTGCTCATCGGAGGGTCGGTGTGGACTTGTTGGGCTGAAGGGCCTGTTTCCACACTGTAGGGAATCTAATCTAATCATTACAGTCATTCTCATTAAAAAGCATAAACACAAAGAAACACAGTTAAAAGTTCAACATCACAGTCCATAAGTGCCTAGCCATGTGGGGTTGCACTCCTCACGTGCATCACTCTGGTCTTGACTTCAACCCTGCCACTGCCCTGGGCTGGCTGCTCTCTCTCTACTTTACAACGTATTCCTGCTAGCACTGCTGCTTCAAGCTGCCTGTTCATGCTCCTGCCACTGCCTCAGTGCCTGTTCCTGCTCTCACTGTTGTCCACTTTGGGTTGTACATCCCTGCTCTCACTGCCGCTTGGAATGATTGCAATTGATGTTGGGCACCTCTGTTGCTGCCATGTCCACTACTTTTCATCATTTATATAAATGATTTGGATGTGAGCATAAGAGGTATAGTTAGTACATTTACAGATGACTCCAAAATTGGTGGTATAGTGGACAGCGAAGAATGTTATCTCAGATTACAATGGGATCTTGACCAGATGGGCCAATGGGCTGAGAAGTGGCAGATAGAGTTTAATTTAGATAAATGTGAGGTGCAACATTTTGGGAAAGCAAATTTTAGCAGGACTTATACACTTAATGGTAAGGTCCTCGGAGTGTTGCTGAAGTGTTGCTGAACCTGCTTGGAGTGCAGATTCATAGCTTCTTGAAAGTGGAGTCGCAAGTAATTAGGATAGTGAAGAAGGTGTTTGGTATGCTTTCCTTTATTGGTCAGAGTATGGAGTACAAGAGTTGGGAGGTCATGTTGCGGCTGTACAGGACATAGGTTAGGCCACTGTTGGAATATTGCATGCAGTACTGGTCTCCTTCCTATCGGAAAGATGTTGTGAAACTTGAAAGGGTTCAGAAAAGAATTACAAGGATGTTGCCAGGTATGGAGGTTTTGAGCTAGAGGGAGATGTTGAATAGGCTGGGGCTGTTTTCCCTTGAGTGTTAGAGGTTGAGGGGTGACTTTCTAGAGGTTTACAAAATCATGAGGGGTATGGATAGGAAAGTAGACAAAGTCTTTTCCCTGGGGTCAGGGAGTCCAGAACTAGAGGGCATAGGTTTAGGGTGAGAGGGGAAAAATATAAAAGATACCTAAGGGGACAATGTTTTCACACAGTGTATGGAATGAGCTGCCAGAGGAAGTGGTGGAGGCGAGCAACATTTAAAAGACATCTGGATGGATATATGAATAGGAAGGGTTTGGAGGGATATGGGCCGGGTGCTGGCAGGTGGGACTAGATTGGGTTGGGATATCTGGTTGGCATGGACAAGTTGAACCAAAGGGTCTGTTCCCGTGCTGTACATCTCTATGACTCTATATTGGGCTCGCCCTCTCTGTGCTAGCTCGATCTCCTCAATGACAATCTCTGCTGTGCTGCACAAACTCACACCTCAGATAGGTAACTATGTTAAACCAAGATAAAAAGCAGTGGAAGAAGAAAAAGTAAAAGAGGATGGAGTAGCTGAGCTCCAAATAGGAGCCCAAACGTTGCCTTGTTACTCCACTGCCATCTTGAAATTCACTTTACCTGGATACTGGGCCCAGCATCGGTTTAAGTGAAGCCCATCCTACCAGAACAGCTTGCTTATATCCCAATACTCTACAAATTGAAATCCATTCCACCCACATCAATCTCTGAACTTTGCATTTAACTCCTTGAGTTTATTTACCCTATGCCAGTTTGACAGTACCTCATGTCGTAATTCGGAAATTAGTGCTTTGGAGGCTATTCTTTTTAATGTAGCTCCTAGGTATTCAAGGTCTTTCAGCAAAACCTCCTTTCAAGTCTTACCAATGTCACAACTACTGTGTTCCTCTTCTTTGTCTGCAAGATCTTCCCTTGCCCTGAAAAGATGTCCTTAACCTTGACACCAGGCAGACAACAGTCTTCAGGACCCCCACTCACAGCTGCAGAGAAGAGTATCTATCCCTCTAATTGTATTGTCACTTACTATAATTACATTCTTATTTCCTCTCCTCACTTGAATGGCTCATTGTACCAAGGCTGCGGTCAGTTCACTTGTTCTCCTTGCAGTCCTCTGGCCCCTGCAGCTTGCAAGAACCTCCAGATGTCTCAATTTTAACCCCACCTGGGTCCTCACACTTGCCTTATCTGCAGTTATGTCCTCCTGTCCTTGATCACACATAGAATTTTAATTACCTAGTGATGTGACCACCCTTTGGAACAAAATGTCCAGGTAACTTTTCCCTTCCTTGATATGTCACAATATCTACAGCTCAGACTCCAGCTCCTCAACTCAGATTTGAAGTTCCTTCAGCTGCAAATATTTACTACAGGTGTGTTTGCTCTGGATCATATTGATGTTTTCCACATGTTGCAGCAGCAATGTATCACCTGTCCTGCAATTTATATCACACTTGTTCAAGGTCCCGTACTTCCCGCAGGAGCCTGTGCCCCACAACCTGAGCCGCCTCCAAAATTTTAATTTTGTCTCATTTAGGGATGTGAAAAGAAGGGCCCTGTATAGACTGCTGCTGCACACCGTCCACCTCTTCTCCCTCATCCACCGTCTGGACATGCCTTGGCGTGCCCATTTGCCACCGGGCGGTGGGGATCCCCAGTGGAGGGCTCTCTACACGGGAGTCCTCCCCCTTTCTCTCGGGGATCTGGGGTGGAGGGTGCTGCACGCAGCAGTCCCCTGCAACCGCAGGTTGCGGTGGTTCATGGACTCCCAGCCCAACTGTGGCGCTGTGGCGCTGTGGAGTCCGTGGACCACGTGTATATTGGGTGTGGGCGTTTGCACTCCCTTTTTGGATTTTCTGAAAAACCTCCTCCTCTGCTTTTGGTTGCACTTCAGTCCCACGCTTCTGATCTTCGGGCACCCGGTACGGAGGAGGGAGGGCAGGTCTGAAGACCTCCTCGTGGGTCTGCTCCTGGGCCTGGCCAAGCTGGCCATCAACAGGCCCAGGCAGCGGGCCGTGGAGGGGGTCGTTAGGGCCGAATGCCTGCCCCTCTTCCGCGGTTACGCTAGAGCCCGGGTGTCCTTGGAGAAGGAGCACGCGGTGTCCACCAACACCCTGGAGTTGTTCACCACTCGGGTGTTTTCCTATTTTCCTGGTGGTGGAAATTGAATAAAGATTCATACACCTTATGTCTCTCACTGTATCTCACACCTGCACACACACACCATGGGTGCGGGGAAAAAAATAAGCACTACCGCACTTAGGTGGTAGTGTGGGGGGAAAATAATAAAGAAAAGAAAAATAAATAAATAAATAAACAGAGCTTTAAAAGAAAAAAAAGGAAAATAAAGATTTTAAAATATATATATATATCACACTTGTTTTAACTTATAAGTTAATTATTCAAGATGCCCTGGTTGTGGAGGCATTTATTCATTGAACAAGCACTAAGAGAGCAATCAATCAAGCAATCAATCAGCCTTGAAATGCAGCTTTGTCCAAACTGTGAGCTGGGTTCCTGCCTGTGTGTATAAGTGTTCCTGCTGCAGCCTTTCAATGCTAGTTGCTAGTGCATTCTTTAGTATCTTTTAATAAATGTTTCCTTGTTTGCTGCTGGGTGAAACTGTTGGAGCTTGTGCCTGTGAGTGAGAAGAGAGGGACACATGAGGTATGTTGAAGGGAATTGCAGCAGGGACAATTGGGGAAGTGGGTATCTGAAGGAACTTATGTTGACTTACACACTGACGTTACCAGAGGGGTAGTATGGAAAATGATGGGCCTTTTCTTCTCAACATTATCCTCTTTCTGTTCCCATTCACTCTTTTGATGTGATGATGTGTAGGGAAGGAGAATTAAAGCTAAGCATGGATGAGAATTATACTCTTGGTATTTAAGAAGAAAGGGAATACGACAGAAGGTTTGGTCTGATTCACTGGAGATTTTTCAATACTAATTTTAGCATACAACAGGAGTGCAAATTAACAATTTCCAGCTTAGAATTAATAAAATGCTCAAAATGATGGCATATAGCCTTCAGCAACTAATCTAAAATTTGAATCCAGTTCATGATTTGTGCCTTCCTTTTTTACATGTACTTGGATTATGCTTCAGGACCTCAGATCAAATTTATCAATTTTATATTGCACTAATCTAGCTTTATATTTCCTATACAAATAGGAAGGATGATGGAAGCTTTGGAAAGGGTTCAGGGGAGATTTACTAGGATGTTGCCTGCTATGGTGAGAAAGTCTTATGAGGAAAGGTTGAGGGACTTTAGGCTGTTTTTGTTAGAGAGAAGACGGTTGAGAGGTGACTTAATTTAGACATACAAGATAATCAGAGGGTTAGATGGGGTGGACAGTGAGAGCCTTTTTCTTCAGATACTGATGGCTAGCACAAATGGACATAGCTTTAAATTGAGGAGTGATAGATATAGGACAGATGTCAGTGGTAAGAGCTGAAAATGTGTTGCTGGAAAAGCGCAGCAGTCAGGCAGCATCCAAGGAGCAGGAGAATCGACGTTTCAGGCATGAGCTCTTCTTCAGGAATGAGGAAAATGTGCCAAGCAGGCTAAGATAAAAGGTAGGGAGGAGGGACTTTGGGATAAAGTAAATAGCAGAGCAGAGATGTCAGTGGTAGTTTCTTTACTCAGATAGTAGTAGGGGTGTGGAGTGTACTGTCTACAACAGTAGTAGACTTACCAAGGACATTTAAATAGTTGTTGGATAAAACATATGGATGAAAATTGAGTAGTGTAGGATAGATAGTCTTCAGATTGGTTCCACAGGTTGGCACAACATTGAGGGTCGAAGGGCCTGTACTGTGCTGTAATGTTCCTTGGGTAGTAATTCATCCCATGTGAAGGCAGGTGTCACCTTTGTGATGAAGTAATTTGAAGTGGGGTGAATCGAACTATCAATATTGTGAAATTAATAAAAAATAATAATGGGGATCCATGGTGATGGTGTCCTGTTAGGAGTGCGTTTGCTGGGCTCTGTGCTGCAACATCGACCCAACAAATCCAGAACCCATCCAAAACACTTTAATGTGTGTAAAAACACAGTAAATGAGCTGGAAACTTGAAACATATCATTTCCCTTTGTCCTTGCAGCTGGAGAATGCAGCAGAAAGGAGGAATCTTGCCTGGGGTTGGGGCCACGGTCCAGCCCACTGAAAGAGTGGGCTTGCTTACTCACCAGACCCTGGTTAAGAAACTGACCAAATCTTGAGGTCTTGGGGAGGCCAATCCAGGAAAAAAAATTGAAAAGAAGCTGGCTTCTGTATCTGGTGTGCTGCAAGATCTGGGAAAAAGGACTGATGAGCTTGAGTGCAGGACTGCAAGTTTAGTGGCAGAGATAGTCTCCTCCAAGAGCCAGATTGAAGCCCTAGAAACACAGGTCCATGGTCTATTGGATCTGGGTGATGATCTTGAAAACAGAAGACAGAACTTGTGTGTTGTTAGCATACTGGAGGGAACGGAAGCTGAGCAGCTGGTGGAATTCTTTGAGAAGTGGTTCCCTGAGTTCCTTGTTTTGGTGGCTGAGAAGGGAAGGATGACAATTGAAAGAACCCACTGGATTGCGACACAAAAAACAGGTGCAGTTTAGCACCCATGCCTGGTCCTGGTAAGATGCCATCATTATAAAGACAAGCAGAGGGTCATGGAAGCCTCTAGAACCCAAGGAAGAGACTTGATGGTGCTGATATGTGGTGGCTACATGGTCACGTTCTTTCAAGACTTCTCGGTGGCAGTAGTCTGGAAAAAGAAGTCCTACGATGGCATCAAGAAAAGATTGAGAGAGTTTGGGATCCAGTATTCTTTAAGATATCCAGCAGTGCTTCAGATCAATCATAATGGATCCATATATTTGTTCGGCTCATCAGAGAAAGTGAAAATCTTTGTGGACATGTTGACTTAAGTCGAACAGCCAAATAGGCATAGAGGACAGAGCTGTTTGAGTTTGCTCCTCTTTAAAAAGGACTTGGTGGAGTCTCCTTTTTGGTAATAAGTTGAGTCAAATGATGTCTGGGATGGAGAGAGTATTTATTTTTAATTTTGAAGTTATGTTGACATATTTAGTTTTAGTTTACTTGTCTATAACACTAACCTTGCTCTTGTGTTTTTTTCTCTATCAGGTGGTCAGTGTATGTGGTGTGACCCTAGCTGGTAGGAGTTGAGAGGGTGGTTGGGATGGTTTGTAGGATGTGTAGGTACCCCCTTCAAATGAGGAATAAATTGCTCCAATCAGTGCCTTTGGTGAATTTTGTTTTTCTTCTGTTTTTGTTGTCTACTGTCTATAGTTTTTATACATTTTTTTTGTAGATTTTAGTCTGTAGTTATTTTAGTCTGTGTAATTTTTGGGTTTTGTGGATTCTTTTGCATTAAAGCTCAGCAATCTTTAGTTTCGATTCCTGCTCTCTGGAGTCTAGATGATGCTGTGGAAGGTTATCGCTAAGGATGTTTTTAAATGGTGCACCTGGAGTATTAATGGAAGTCACTCACCTGTCAAGAGGAAGAAGGTACTTTCCAGCCATAAAAGGGAGAGGGTAGATGTTACCTTATTACAAGAGACACACTTGGATCATGCAGCGCATTTGAAGTTGCAACAGAATGGGTATGACCAGGTTTATTTTTCATTTTTCAGTACGAGGAGTAGAAGGGTGGCCATTTTAGTTAGGAAGAATCTCCCATTTAAGTAATTAAAGTGTATTAAATACACACACAAAAGATTTGCAATCTTTGAAGCTTTAATACATCGTGAAGAATGTGGGATCTTAAATGTTTACTGCCCCTGGCCCACCCCCTTAAATTCTTGACAAATGCACTTTCTAGGCTGGTTAACCTTGCATCTCAACATATCCTCATAGGAGGGGATTTCAGTTTCCTTACAGAACCTACGGTGAACATATTGCCCAAAGGCCTGCCCATATCATCTTTGCAATCTAAACAATTTAAGGGATTTGTGTGCTGAATTGGGGTTGGTAGATGTTTGGAGGCACTTTCACCGTACTGGCAGAGACTTCATGTTTTTTTGAAGCCACATAAGTACCATACCAGGATTGATCTTTTTCTGATCCCTGCAGCATATTTGGGCTCAGTGGTGTCATGTCTGACTGGTAATGCCACTATTTCCAATCACGCCCCAGTGTATTTAATGGTTAAGAGTGAGGGTACAGTGGTAGGTTTGAAGCACTGGTGACTGGACCCCTTCATTTGGGGTGGCACAGTGGCTCAGTGGTTAGCAATGCTGCCTCACAGTGCCAGGGACCCAGGTTTGATTCTTGCCTCTGGCGATTCCATGGAGTTTGCACATTCTCATTGTCTGTGTGGGTTTCCTCTAGGTGCTCTGGTTTCCTCCCACAACCCAAAGATGTGCAGGTCAGGTGAATGGGCAATTTAGCATGGCCAATAGTGTTAGGTACATGAATCAGGGGAAAATATAAGGGAACGGATCTGGGTGGGTTGCTCTTTGGAGGGTCGGTGTGGAATTGTTGGGCCAAAGGGTCTGTTCCATACTGTAGGGAATCTAATCTAAAATCCTTAAGGATAGCAATCCTTAAGAATTCTTTTGTACTAAGGTCAGGGATTTCTCTGGTATTAATTCAGGCCTGGCCAGTAGCCCATCTATTCTTTGTAAAACAGTTAAAGCCTATGCTAGGGGTTTGGTTATCCCCTATTCAGCCAGTAAGAAACAAATGGGTGATCAACAATGCTTGCTTGAGACGCGTCTGAAAGTAGGTGAAAAGGCATACTTTGACAGGACCTCGCTGGTTAAACCGCAGAGGATCACGATGCTCAAGTTTATGCTGAACTCCATACTCACACGGACAGCAAAGAGGGAGCTTACATTTGCAAGTCAAAGACTGTTTGTTTGAGCATGGGGTTAAGCTGGGCAAGCACCTAAGCCATTACCTCAATCAGAGAGGACACTGGAAATTTGACTTACAATTCTAAAAGGATTAATGCAGCATTCTGGAAAATTTACTCTGAATTATACCAATCTGAAAGCTCAGAGTGGGTGGGTTAGTCCTTTTTCAAGAATTTGGGACTTCCGCGAATGACCCCTGAACAAGAGTTTCTCCTCAATGCGCTGTTGTCAGAGCAAGAGGTGCAGAAGGCTGTGAGGCAGCTCCAGAATGGTAAAACGCCAGGTTCTGAAGGACTCCTCAGTGAGTTCCATGAGGAATTTATAAGTATATTGGCAGGGCCAATGCTTAGTATGTTTAATGACGCGCATAGTCGTGATGTCCTCCCACTCTTTCTAAGAGAGGCAAACATCTCTCTCATGCTTTTTTTAAAAAAAGGAAGGCCTTAGGAAGACTATGACTCCTGAAAGTCAACTTCAAAATTCTATGCAAGACTCTGCCATTAAAGCTAGAAACTGTACTGCCCTCCATCATTAAGGAGGATCAGACAGAGTTCATAAAAGGTCGCAGATCGACGGATAATGTCAGGACATTACTTAACATGATCCAAGTATGTCAACAGCAATTGATACAAGGATTAGCAATCTCCTTAGATTTGGAAAAGGCAGTTGATCGGTTAAGTGGCCATATCGTGTTCATACTTTGAAGCTGTTTGGCCTGGGAGAGACTTTCATCAGGTGGGTGCAGGTTTTGTATAGTGATGCTCTTGCTGTGGACCTCAGCAATGGTGTACGATCAAGTAATTTTAATATTTGTAGGAGCAGTCGACAAGGCTGTCCTTTGTCACCATTGCTTTTCACATTGGTGATTGAACTGCTGCAGAGGCAATACACAAGGATCCCACTGCTTCAGAAGTGGGGACAAAGTCACATAAGATTTGTATTCTGTGCAGATGATGTTCATGTCTCTTATCAAACCCAACAGTCTCAGTGCCACACCTGATACAATGCATCAACTTATTATAACCTGACAAACCACAAAATATCAATTTTGCGAAGTCAGGTGGTCTCCCACGAGTGCCTGATCCTGAGGGGGGAGTCTCGGTTCCCCTTTTAGTTGCAAGAGGACTTTCTCTACTTAGATATATTTATTACTCCCATTTTTGATTGGCTATTCAAAGCCAATTTTGCTCACTTTAGATTAGATTACTTACAATATGGAAACAAGCCCTTAAGACAACAAGTCCACACCGACCCTCTGAAGAGCAACCCACCCAGACCCATTCCCCTACATTTACCCCTTCACCTAACACTACAGGCAATTTAGCATGGCCAATTCACCTAACCTGCACACTTTTGGACTGTGGGAGGAAACCCACGCAAACACAGAGAGAATGTGCAAACTCTACACAGACAGTTGCCTGAAGCAGGAATTGAACCCGGTCTCTGGCGCTGTGAGGCAGCAGTGTTAACCACTGAGCCACCATGCCGCCCATTTTTTCGACTGAATCTAGCAGGACCTTTGTAGTTAGGAAGTACTTCCAATCTCTTGGTTAGATCGGATAGTCCTCATAAAAATGACCATTCTGCCCCGTCTGTTGTATCCTATGCGAATGCTTCCTCTGCTTTCTACTAAGTAAATATTTAAAAGACTGGCTGGTTTAGTTCTTTTTATCTGGTATCTCAAGCGGCCCCTAATTAAATTGACTAAACTGCACTTACCTTACAGACTGGGAGGAGTGGGCCTCTCCGATACCAAAAACTATCAGTTAAGCTCATTGCTTTCTTACTTGAATGATTGGTCCCAGTGGGATTCTCACTCACTTTGGTTGGACATCGAAGCATCGCAGGTGAGATGCCCCCTGGTTAGCCTGCTGCTCTTAGACAATATGAGAACATGGGGTGGCACAGTGGTTAGCACTGCTGCCTCACAGCACCAGAGACCCAGGTTCAATTCCTGCCTCGGGCAACCGTCTGTGTGGAGTTTGCACATTCTCCCTTTGTCTGTGTGGGTTTGCTCTGGTTTCCTCTCTCAGTCCAAAGATGTGCAGGTTAGGTGAATTGGCCATGATAAATTGCCCGTAGTGTTAGATGTAGGGGAATGGGTTTGGGTGGGTTGTTCTTTGGAGGGTTGGTGTGGATTTGTTGGGCTAAAGGGCCTGTTTCCAAAGTGTAAGTAATCCAATCTATTGCCATAACCCAATAGTTGTCAATACTGTCAAGGCATGGAGGGCAATGCATCAACATGCGGGCAATATTGCCAAAACATCATTTTTGACACCCATAGTTGGTATGCTATGCTTTCAGCCAGGGATGATGGACTCTGGGTTTAAACTATGAGCAGCTAGGGGCATGTCTTGCCTGGGTGATTTATTCAAAGGGGACATACTGATGCCTTTTGACAAGTTGGCTCAGAAATATGAATTGCCCAGTAGGGACCTCTTTCAGGTTAGAAACTTCATACAAAAAGAGATCACACTTCAAACTGATCCTCATAGGTCCAACATGGAGAAGCAGGTATTGAGTGCTGAGGGTACATTATCTGTGAGTAACACTTATTATCTTTGGGAGAGGGTTCCTCAAACGAGACCGAACAGCTCCGTAAGGTATGAGATAGTGAGCTGGACATTGAGATTTCTTCTGAAATAATGATGGATGTCTGGGAAATGCAAGACGGATCTCGATTTGCAACAAGACCTACATCTTGCAATTGAAGATTCTCCTCAGAGTCTATCTGGCCCTGGACCACCTCGCTAAATTTAAAGTGGGAGCATCTCCAATGTGTCCTAAATGTAAAGTGAGCATTGGCACCTCTTCCTCCGCTACATTGATGACTGCATTGACGCCACCTCGTGCTCCCGCGAGGAGGTTAAGCAATTCATCAACTTCACCAACACATTCCACCCTGACCTTAAATTTACCTGGACCATCTCTGACACCTCCCTCCCCTTCCTGGACCTCTCCATCTCCATTAATGACAACCAACTTGGCACTGACATTTTTTTTTACAAACCCATTGACTCCCGCAGCTACCTGGATTACACCTCTTCCCACCCTACCTCTTGCAAAAATGCCATCCCGTATTCCCAATTCCTCCACCTCCGCCATATCTGCTGCCAGGAGGACCAGTTCCACCACAAAACACACCAGATGGCCTCCTTCTTTAGAGACCGCAATTTCCCTTCCCACGTGGTTAAAGATGCCCTCCAACGCATCTCATCCACATCCCGCACCTCCGCCCTCAGACCCAACCCCACCAACCGCAACAAGGACAGAACGCCCCTGGTGCCCACCTTCCACCCTACCAACCTCCGCATAAACCAAATCATCCGCCGACATTTCCGCCACCTCCAAACAGACCCCACCACCAGGGATATATTTCCCTCCCCACCCCTCTCCGCCTCCAAACAGACCCCACCACCAGGGATATATTTCCCTCCCCACCCCTCTCCGCCTCCAAACAGACCCCACCACCAGGGATATATTTCCCTCCCCACCCCTCTCCGCCTCCAAACAGACCCCACCACCAGGGATATATTTCCCTCCCCACCCCTCTCCGCCTCCAAACAGACCCCACCACCAGGGATATATTTCCCTCCCCACCCCTCTCCGCCTCCAAACAGACCCCACCACCAGGGATATATTTCCCTCCCCACCACCCTAGTTCCAAACTTCCAAGCTCAGCACGTCCCCATGACTTGTCCGGACTTGTCCTACCTGCCGAGCTCCTTTTCCACCTATCCACTCCACCCGCTCCTCCCTGACCTTAAATTTACCTGGACCTTCACCTCCACCTTCATCCCCTCCCCCACTCACCCATTGTACTCTATGCTACTTTCTCTCCACCCCCACTCTCCTCTTTCTCTCCACGCATCAGGCTCACTGCCTTTATTCCTGGTGAAGGGCTTTTGCCTGAAACGTCGATTTCAAAGCTCCTTGGATGCTGCCTGAACTGCTGTGCTCTTCCAGCACCACTAATCCAGAAAGATGTTTCCATTGGCAGGAGAGTTGAGAATCTGAGGGTACAGCCTTAGAATAAAAGGAAGACTTTTTAGAATGGAGATACGGAGAAACCTCTTTGGCCAGAGAGTGGTGAGTCTGTGGAACTCATTGCCACACAAGGCTTTGGAGGCTAGATCATTGAGTATTTTTAAAACCAAGATCGATAAGTTCTTCAGTGCCATGGGGGTCAAAGTTTATGGGGTGAAAGCAGGAAAATGATGTTGAAAAACCTATCAGCCATGATTGATTGGAGGAACAGACTTGATGGGCTGAATGGCCTAATTACTGCTCCTTTGTCTTATGGTCTTATGTAGCACTATAGCCCCAGCCATATAGCAACCTAGAACCTTATCACCTGGCATCCTACTCCCTCACTTCACCTAGAATTGTATCCCCTATATCGAATAAGATAAATTTAACAGCATTAAAACTGTACAACCTTTTAACAGTAAAAATACAAAAGGAATAGGAATTGCAATTGTGGTTCATTGGACCTAAATTGTCATCTTGTTTACTTATATTCATATTGATATGGCTTGCATGATTAGCTCTCCTTTGCAAGTCTCCATTTACATTTCCTGTTGTGGTGAGAATAGCTTTCCTCATCATTTTCACTGATTATCTTCTTGGTCATGTTTTTGACTATTGAAACACGTGTTAGATCACGTGGATTTAATTCTGTGGCAGGAAATGGCTGTGGTATCGCTGCTGTGTTCTGTGCCTTATACCCTCAAACTTGTGTAAATGCTTTCGAGACCATGCCATGCATATTCTGTAATCAATTGCACAAGGTAATTATGATGAACGGCCTTTATTATCTCAATTAGAGTGATGCTGTAATATGGAAAAACAACAACATGTTTAATTACCAGCTTTGCAAAGGCGTTTAAAATGCTGGTTATGGTTTGCAATGGTCTGGAACATTAAATTGAATTGCAGTAAGCATCACTAAATTGCTTTTACACCTGTCATACTAGTCAAAAATGCATCTGGCTCACTGTTGTCCTTCAAAGAATGCAACCTAACCAGCTATCTGTTCTGGCTCCTCTGTGATTAAACAAAATCCTCCACAAAATTCTCCCCTGTGTGACTAACTAATAATTTCTTCAGACTAATTGGGGATTGGAAATACATCCAGCCTTGCTTGTGTCATGACCCAGAAGTCAAATAACTTCAAGAGATGTGTTCATGATATCATCATTGCATCATATTATTTTATTTGAATAGAGTGTATAGGAAAGCATTTTTTTCCATTTGTAGAGGACTTAATAACCAAGGGGATGTAGATTTAAGGTAAGCTCGTGTAACATTTAAGCATTTAAAAGTGGTATGGTGGCACACTGGTTAGCCAGGGATTTGAATTCAATTCCAGCTTTGTGTGAATATCTATGTGGAATTTGCATGTTCTCTCTGGGTCTGCGTGGATTTCTGACCAGGTGCTCATTTTCCTTCCATTGTTCAATGATGTGCAAGTTAGGTGGATTGGTCATGCTAAATTGTCCTGTGATGTACAGGCTAGATGGATTAGCCATGGTAAATGTGGGGTTACAGGAATAGGGTGAGGGGGGATGAGTCTGGGTCGGATGCTATTTGGAGAGTTGGTGCAGACACCATGGTCTCTATCTGCACGATAGAGATACTACAGTTCTGTGAGTATTCACAAATTCACTTGCATTGCCTTTTAGTGCTACATCTGAAAGACCATGTCTGCTAATATAGCTTTCTTGGATTATGGGCTCAAGTCTTTGAAATAGAACTTGAACCCACAACTGCTAGCCTAGAGGTGAGAATCCTACCACAGAATCAACACTAAGATCAATAAGTAAAAATGTTGAGAAACAACTAATTAATTGCTTACTGTTCCTTCTTTATACAAATTCACTGGCTGTGTTTGGATGGGTGATGAAAGCTAAGTTTCCTCCAGTGTATCCAGTCTAGTACTTTGAATCATTTTTTGGGTCAATAAATGAGTGAATAAACAAATAACATCTACTGCCAATATCTTTTTTAGTTCATAAAATAAAATGCACCATGCTGGTGTAATGATCCCAGCTAATGTTACTATTGACAAGTTAGACCCCAGAATGAAATCTGGCTTGAAAGTTCATCATCCTGGTTTTTTTCAATTAAGGCTGTCTTTCACTGAAACATAAGGCTACAGGTTATAAACAGATAGTAAAACAGAAGTTTACTATACAACAGAAGGTTAAAAATAAAATAAAACAAAGTGATCTACATATAAAACTTCTGGAAAGATTTCAAAATACACAGTGAAACAAAATCCCATCTATTCCCCAGTGCCAGCACTTTTCAGTTACACAAAAATTCAGAGAAAGTCCTTCCTGACCAAATATTAGGTTTGACTCAACCGTTTCATCTCTGTTTGGGTCATATGAGCTCTGATGCCTTCTCCTTTGATCACATGAAACTGAGATCATAAACATTCTCTGCTTTGAATAACCAATATAAATTTCTAATCAACAGTACTGGTCTGGATATTTCATAAAGTAAACTTTTTCACTGAAGCAACTTATTTTCCTAATTGCTCTGAACAATCTCTTGTTTTTGGGATAAAATATACTTGCACCTAACTCAGTTAGGTCTGCTTTGAATTGCACAAAAGCTTTCCAACCTCTGTTTTTCTCAACTAAAATCAATTCCTGATTATTCTATACTGAAAAGAAAGTTAATGTCTTTCAATATTTTCTCTTTTGTGTCATAATCCTCTACATATAAATAAACTTTCATGAGCACTCTTGAAGGCACAAACTGGTTTAAAATCATGGTTTTAGAAAGATTGACCAAAGTAACTTTTGAACCCCTTCTTAAAACTAGACCAATACCCAAAGAGAATGGGACCATAGGAACAGGAGTAGACTAGTTAACCCCTCTAGCCTGTTCCTCCATTTATTGAGAAGATCCTGTCTGATCCTTGGCCTAACTCTATATACCTTCCTTTGGCAGTTATCTCTTAATACCTTTGCTTAAAAAAATTCTACCTATTTCACATTCAAAATTAACAACTAATCTAGCATCTGCCATTTATGGAAGATATTCAAACCCCTATCACCCTTTGTGTGTAGAAATGCTTTCTAACCTCTCTTCTGAAAAGTCTGGCCCTATTTTTAGACTCTGCCCCCCATTTCTAGAATCTCGAACTCGTGGAAATTAATTTGTTATCTAATCTGAATTTACCTGTTAATATCATGATATTTAAGATCCAAAGTTGTAAAACAAATCACATCTTTCATCACACTGTTAATATGATAGCAATGATATACATGTCTCTAGTTCAGCACAATAGTCATAGAATCATAATTCGAAGATGCCGGTGTTGGACTGGGGTGTACAAAGTTAAAAATCACACAACACCAGGTTATAGTCCAACAGGTTTAATTGGAAGCACACTAGCTTTCGGAGTGACGCTCCTTCATCAGGTGATTGAGGAGGGCTCGATCGTAACACAGAATTTATAGCAAAAATTTGCAGTGTGATGTAACTGAAATTATACATTGAAGAATTGATTGTCTGTTAAGCCTTTCATCTGTTAGAATACAGTGATAGTTTCATTTCTTTCATGTGTAAATCACAAAACCCTTTTTTTTTAAAGTTGCATTCTCGGGTTAGCTGTTAACAATGGTGATAGCTAGACAATATGTTGAAAGTGTTAGCCCCCGTGTTCTCTGTCTATGACCTGATGTTTAGATTGATCCTAATCCAAAAGTGAGATAACCGAGTTTTACATAAATTCATGCAGTTTTTGAGCTCAGAGTTCTACATGAATATATGCAGTTTTTGAGCAAAGTGTGATGTAACTCTGCAAGTACAAATTCACCACACAAAATATATGTGTGCATGTGGGTCTTTGTCTGTCTGTGTGTGTGTGTCTGTCTGGGGTAGGGGT
>NC_057718.1:69987059-69999926 GCF_004010195.1 Chiloscyllium plagiosum | reverse complement strand
GGGAGTGTGTGTGTCTATAAGGGTGTGTGTGGGTGTCTGTGTGCACGTCTGTGTGTACCTGTGTCCCACTATTACCTGATGAAGGACCGTTGCTCCGAAAGCTAGTGTGCTTCCAGTTAAACTTTTTGGACTATAACCTGGTGTTGTGTGATTTTTAACTTCATAGAATCATAGTTATAAAGACTCTGGCCCAACTCATTCATGATGACCAGCTATTCTAAACTGATCCAGTAATATTTGCCAGCATTTGGCCCATATCCCTCTAAACCCTTCCTATTCATGTATCCATCCAGTTGTCTTTTAAATGTTGTAATTGTACCTGCCTCCACCAGCTCCTTTGGCAGCTCATTCCACTGACACATTATCCTCTGTGTGAAAAATGTGCCTCTCCGGTCCCTTTTAAATCCTTCCCCACTCACATTAAGCCTATGGCCTCTAGTTTTGGACAACCCTACCCCAGAAAAAAGACCTTGGCTATTCACCCCATCCATGCCCGTCATGATTTTAGAAGGTCACCACTCAGCTTCTGAACCTCCAAGAAAAAAGGCCCCGGCCTATTTAGCCTCTCCCTATGGCTCAACTACTACAATCCCAGCAAGACGGTTGCAAATCTTTGCTGAATGCCATAAAAGTTTAACAAAATCTTTATGAAAGCAGGGAGAGTAGAGTTGAATATGGTATTCTAAAGGTGACCTCACTAATGTTCTATACAGCCACAACATGACATCCCAACTACTTTACTCAATGCACTGGCCAATGAAGGCAAGCGTACCAAATGGCTGTTCACCACCCTGTCTACCTGTGACTCCACTTTCAAGAAACTGTGCATCTGCACCCACAGGTCTCTGTTTGGCAGCACTCCCCAGGGCCCTATCATTAGTTCTGCCCTAGTTTGCTTACCAAATTGTAACGCCTCATATTTAGCTAAATTAAACTCCATCTGCCACTCCTCGGTCCATTGGCCCATCTGAAAAAGGTCCTGTTGTACTCTGAGATAACTTGCTTCACTATCCACTATACCTCCAATTTTGGTGTGATCTGAAAACATGCTCACAATCCTTCCCATATTCACATCCAAATAATTTATAAAAATGATGAAATGCATTGGACCCAGCACAGATCCTTCTGTCACACCACTGATCACATGCTTTTAGTCTGAAAAGCAACCTGCTACCACCACCCTGTCTCATACTTTAGATTAGATTAGATTACTTACAGTGTGGAAACAGGCCCTTCGGCTCAACAAGTCCACACCGACCCGCCAAAGCGCAACCCACCCATACCCCTAAATGTACCCCTTTTTACCTAACACTGTGGGCAATTTAGCATGGCCAATTCACCTGACCAGCACATCTTTGGACTGTGGGAGGAAATCGGAGCACCCGGAGGAAACCCACGCAGACACGGGGAGAATGTGCAAACTCCACACAGTCAGTCGCCTGAGTCGGGAATTGAACCCGGGTCTCTGGCGCTGTGAGGCAGCTAACCACTGTGCCACCATGCCACCCACTGTGCCACTGTGCCACCCATACATTCAAGCTAATTTTGTATCCAAATAGCTAGCTCCCCTGGATTCCATATGGTCTAATGTTACTAACTAGTCGACCATACGGAACATTATCAAAAGCCTTGGTGAAGTCCATATGCTTTCAACAATCTTCTTGGTCACCTCTTCAAAAAAGCTTAATTAAATTAATGAGATATAATTTCCCATGCACAAAACCTTGTTGACGATTCCTAATCAATCCATGCCTTTCCAAATGCATGTCTTGTCCCTCAGAATCCCTTCCAACAACTTACCCTCCACTGACGTCAAGCTCACCGGGTCTATGACTCCCTGGATTTTCCTTACCATCTTTCTTTAGTAATGGCACCACATTGGCCAACCTCTAGTCTTCTGGCAGCTCACTTATGGCTATTGATGATATAAAAATCTCAGCCAGGGGCCCAGCAATCTCTTCCCCAGCTTTCCCTAATATTCTGGAATATGCCTGATATGTCCAGGGGAATTATTTACCTTTATGCATCTTAATACCTCCATCGACTTCTCCGCTGGATACTTGTCAGTACATCACCATTTATTTCCCCAAGTTCCTTAGCTTCTATGTCTTTCTCCACAGTGAGTACTGATGCGAAATATTCATTTTGTATCTCGTGCACCTCCTGTAGTTCCACACATAGATGGTCTTGTTAATCTGTAAGGGACACTACTCTCTCATTAGTTACTCTTTTGCCCTTATACATTTGTAGAATTTCTTGGGATTCTTCGTAACCCTATTTGCCAAAGCTATCTCATGTCCCCTTTATGCCGTCATGATTTCCCTCTTGAGTATACTCCCACTGCCTTTATACTCCTTTAGGGTTTCACTCAATCCTAGCTGTCTATACCTGACATATGCCTCCTCCTTTCTTGACTAGAGCCTCAATGCTTCTTGTCATCCAGCATTTCCTACACCCACCAGCCTTGCTCTTCATTCTCAATTAGAGTGGTGCTAGAAAAGCACAGCAGTTCAGGCAGCATCGGAGGAGCAGAGGCTCTATTCCTGATGGAGGGCTTTTACCCGAAACATTGATTTTCCTGCTCCTCCGATGCTGCCTGAACTGCTGTGCTTTTCCAGCACCACTCTAATCTACAATCTGTTTTCCAGCATCTGCAGTCCTTGTTTTTACCTGGCCTTGCTCTTCACACTAATGGGAATGCATGCTCTCTACTTATCAATCATACAGGTAAGTCTTCAAGGGAAGATAGGAAATTTAAAATACTCACTGGGAGGAGAGCAGTGCTCTTTTAAAGTAGTGTACTTTGAAAGCTTTGGAGTGAACCGTTTGCTCAGAATGGCCATGGCATTGTGTTTCTCTGTCACAGCAAGAATAATGAAATGGACCAGTTTCTGAAGACAGTAAGGACAATATGAGGATGAGGGCACCTTTTGTGCAATGGCTGCTGACCCTTTAAAATCCATAAAATGGGATTTTGGAGTATGAAATAAAATTAGACCTAGTAAGAACATTTGTGAACTTCGTGGGTTTACTCGGACAGTCTCAGTTGTCTTTCAGAAATGTTTTGTCCTCCTTTGGATAGGGTTCTGGAATACCTTTTGTGGCAGGTAGAATAATAGGTGTTGAAAAGTGTGTAAAAAGAAAGCATAAACCCACTACTGTGGGGTATTGGGAACTTTCAATAGATCTATCAAAATCAACTATAAAAGTTGTCAAAAGGATCTATTCAAAAGGACATGTCAAAGGGAAACTCCAAGAAGATCTGCCAATATCTCAAAGCTGACCCATCAAGGCAATCTGTCAAGGTAAGGTGCAAAGCAATAGAATCATTCACATTCTGCTCTTGAAATATTTTTTTAAATATCTGTAAATTATGCGCGTTGATCTAGATTTGAGGGTTATTTTTACATTACTGATTTTACAATCACTTTGTATTGCATTGAGTCACCTCTCATTTTGCAAACTTATCAATAGCTCCAAGTAGTTTCACATTCTTTGAATTGGGACAAGTTGTTCAGGTGTAGAAAGTTTAAGGAACTTGGCATAGAACATCAGGGAGCCACGTGAAACATTGGTGAAATGTATGACAGAATTGGGACATATGTGCAGCAAGATTTATCTTGACATTGGGATCACATTTTACACTTTTCACATTGGCATGGTGAGATTCTCGCTAGACAGAGAGAAGTTGCTAAGTGTCTTGCTAAATTTACCTTAGTAATACTCAGCCTCCCACCTTAATAGATTCACCAAACAAGCTTGATGTTAGGACAACCTGACAAACATACTAGAGCAAGTGTCTGGTGGATTCCGCTGGAAGATTGTTCTGAAAGAGCTTTGTGTTGGACACCCAATACCTACTTCTCAGGGCACACTCCATGGACATCAACCACACAGCCTATGCCCACTGATATTGGTTTCTGACATGTACCAGCCTCTAAGAATCCTTCTGGCACATCTCTAAAACACGTACAGCACCCTTCTGCACTTCAGTGCTGCATTTTAGATTGCACTGGCAATATCATTGCAATACAGCAGCAAGGGCATTGTGCATTCAGGGGCACATACCCAGTATGGACTGCATTAGGCTACATCTCCAAGCTTCCTGTCGTAGAGTTCATGGAACATTACAGTGCAGTACAGGCCCTTCAACACTCTTGCACTGCCCTGTGAATCCAATCTAAAGCCCATCTAACCTACATTATTCCATTTGTCTATACAACGACCATTTAAATGTCCTTAAAGTTGGCGAGTCTACTACTGTTGCAGGCAGTGTGTTTCAGGCCTCTACTATTCTCTGAGTAAAGAAATTACCTCTGACATCTGTCCAATATCTATCACCCCTCAATTCAAAGCTATGTCCCTTCGTGCTGCACGTCAGTATCTGAGGAAAAAGGCTCTTACTGTCCAAACTATCTAAATCTCTGATTATCTTATGTCTCAATTAAGTCACCTCTTAACCTTCTTCTCTCTAACGAAAACAGCCTCAAGTCCCTCAGCCTTTCCTCGTGAGACCTTACCTCCAGACCAGGCAACATCCTAGTAAATCTCCTCTAAACCCTTTCCAAAGTATCCACATCCTTCCTATAATGCGGTGACCAGAAATGTATGCAATATTCCAAGAGCGGTTGCACCAGAGTTTTGTACAGCTGCAGCATGACCTCATGGTTCTGAAACTCAATCCCTCTAATAATAAAAGATATTGCACCGTATGCCTTCTTAACAACCTTACCAACCTGGGTGGCAAATTTCAGGGATCTATGTACATGGACACTGAGATCCCTTTGTTCATCTACACTACCAAGAATTTTACCAGTGGCCCAGTACTCTTTATTCCCATTGTTCCTTCCAAAGTGAATCACCTCGCACTTTTCTGCATTGAACTCAATTTGCCACCTCCCAATCCAGATCTGCAGCTTATCTATGTGCATCTGTAACCTACAACATCCTTCGGCACTATCCACAACTCTACTGACCTTAGTGTTATCCGCAAATTTATTAACCCATCCTTCTACGTCCTCATCCAGGTCATCTATAAAAATGACAAATAGCAATAGCCCCAAAACAGATCCTTGCGGTAGCCCAAAAGTAATTGACTCCAGGATGAATATTTCCCATCAAACACCACCCTCTGTCTTCTTTCAGCTAGCCAATTTCTGATCCAAACTGCTAAATCACCCACAATCCCATGCCTCTGTATTTTGTGCAATAGCCTACTGTGGGGAACCTTATCAAATGCCTCACTGAAATCCATATACACCACGTCAACCACTTTACCCTCACCCACCTGTATGGTCACCACCTCAAAAAGCTTAAGGTTTGTGATTAATGACCTACCCTTCACAAAACTGTTGACTATCCCTCATCAACTTATTCCTTTCTAGATGATTATAAATCCTCTCTCTTATTATCTTTTCCAACACTTAGCCCACAACCGAAGTAAGGCTCACTGGTCTATAATTACCAGGGTAGTCTCTACTCCCCAGCACTCACCAACTTTCCCTGGATGTTCACAGCATCTCTACCGAGTGTTGCCTTTTTGCACTTTGCCACATTGCTATTTTGCCTTGCCATTTAGCACTGACTCTAAGCCATGAAGCTGTCATGGTTGGCAGCAAGCCTCAGTCAATTCAAGGGTTCACTCAGGAAGTCCTGGTACAGGAAATTAAGGGCAGCTTCTGATACTGGTCCAGGGTTTGCTTGGGCCAGCCAGAGTCATGACCCTTTCCTCATAAGGTATGAGAAGCTGAATGTCAGGCAGCACACCATGCTTCTTGAATCTTTCTGCTCTATCAGGGATGTTTTCCTTCTAGGATCAGAGGGAAACAGGTATTCTGGGAGATGAATGTGGGTGACACAGCTGTTACTTTGTGTCCAAGTGAGGAGGTGTCTTGTGTGAGTGAGCAGGCAGTGCAAGAAGGCACGCAAAGTTAGTATTCACGGGATTTGAGGTAGTGAGAGCAAATATGGGCCTTGTGAGAGATGGGTACAATAGCAGAGGTGGAGCGACTGTAAAATATCAGAGAGGATATCAGATGGTGGCACTTAAGCTGATGGAGTAGAGCTGATGGAGTGGAGGCACAGTGGTTAGCACTGCTGCCTCACAGCGCCTGAGACCCGGGTTCAATTCCCGCCTCAGGCGACTCTCTGTGTGGAGTTTGCACGTTCTCCCCGTGTCTGCGTGGGTTTCCTCCGGGTGCTCCGGTTTCCTCCCACAGTCCAAAGATGTGCAGGGTCAGGTGAATTGGCCATGCTAAATTGCCCGTAGTGTTAGGTAAGGGGTAAATGTAGGGGTATGGGTGGGTTTCGCTTCGGCGGGTCGGTGTGGACTTGTTGGGCCGAAGGGCCTGTTTCCACACTGTAATGTAATGTAATCTAATCTAATCTAATCTAATCTAACATAGAATATTGAACAGTACAGCACAGGAACAGGTCCATCAGCTCACCATCTCTGTGCCAACCATGATGCAATTCTAAACTAGACTCATCTGCCTGTACATGGTCTACATCCATCTATTCCCTGCCTGTTCATGTGTCTGTCTAGCCTCTTAAACTTTGCTAATGTGTCTGCTTCCACCACTTTTTCTTTGTAAATATATTTATTAGCAAATGTTTTTTAACTTTACAAAGATATTGTATTTTTCAATAATTTTATAACAAATATCAGTATAATAAAAAGAAAAAACCCACAAATTACAATACAACTATTGTCTACTAACTATTAACCTACCCTATAATACAAAACAAACGCTAATGCTGTGCAAAGCAACACCAAAAAAAAGCAAAAAAACCCAAAAAAATCCCCACAAAATACAGAACAGCTAGGCTCAGCGCAAAGCTTCCAAACAAAGGAATGGGAGCATTGTATGTATACCCGTATTAACTCAGGAGACCCCCCCCTCCAGGGCCCAGTGCTTGACAAATCTAACCATCTTCGTTAAACAAACACTTTAGTTAAGATAACTGACAAATCTATATCCAAATAACTCAAGTAGGACTATCATATCTTAAAAATGGTCTGTCGTGTGGTGCACTATGTTTGTAAAAACATCCAAGGGAATGTGCTCCATAATTAATTTCTGTCATTCCAGCAAGCCCCGCGGGTTCTCAGATACCCAATTCATCAGAATATTCTTCCGTGCACAGTATGCAAGAATATTAAATAGTTCCTTTCCATGCCCGTATAAAGATGGTAAATTTGGTAGACCTAAGAGAAGAGAGATCAGGTCTACTTTGACTTCAGTCCTCAATACCCTCCCTATGTCTCCCACCACAGCGCTCCAATAAACACTGAGGCCTGTGGAATGTCCAGAAGCAATGGGTAAGAGTACCTACACTTATTTTACATTTGGGGCACACTGAATATGCCCCTTTTTAAAATTTTACTAGATGGTCTGGTGCCGGGTGAGCCTTGTGCAGAACTTTTAACAGCGTAGCCTATCCTATTACACACTGAGATCTTTCGAATGTTCTCCCATGTTTCAGAAAAGATCTCCACTACTAGCTCTTGTTCCCAGACCTCACATAACCAGTTAATATTCTGCCAGGCCCTGTCACGCAGCAGGCGATAGAAGGCACTAACCGAAAGGGTGCTTGTGGAACATAGCAACAACCTCTTTGTATCGGGCTTATAGGGTTTAGTGAGAAGCATAGTCTTCTTCTGGATGAAATCCCTAACCTGAAAAAAAACTTTGCTGGGTAACCCGTATTTGAGGCTCAGTTGCTCAAAAGACATCATAACCTCCCCTTCAAACAAGTCTCCCAAACTAGAAACTCCTCTCACTGCCCATAGTTTGAACCCTGAGTCCATCATCCCTGGTTGGAAGCCTGGCATGCCAACCATAGGTGTAAGTGGCGAAGTCTTGGATAAACAACCCTCACTCTGATGCATCGCCCTCCACGCCCTGACTGTACTAATGACAATCGGTTTCCGGCAGTTCATGAACAATAGGTTAATAACACGGAACTTTGCTTGGGAGGCCTCGATATCCAGCCATGTTGGGTTTGGATTGTTACCTCCCCAATCACAGACAAAGGAGAGCAGGGAACTCAATTGATACCATCTGATGTCTGGGAAATCAACTCCTCCCCCTCCTTGAGGCAACTGCAATTTAGTAAGTTTGATGAGGGGCCACCCATGATACCAGACAAAGGAACAAAACCACCCCAAAACTTCCGCAGCGTTGACCTGGGAAACCTTATAGGGAGCATACACGTGGGATAAAGCAAACGAGGAAGAACATTCATCATAATGAGAGATATTCGGCCAAGCCATGAAATTGGAAGAGCCTCCCATCTCTGGAGATCTCGCCTAATATTATCGAGCAAGTGAGCAAAGTTAGTCCGAAATAACAGATCAAACTTGGGGGTAATAAAAATGCCTAGGTATTGGAACTGTGCCCCGTGACCACTTTAAAGGGAACTTAGGGCCACTTTAAACTTCTGGCACATCCTTAAGGTTCCCCAAAGGCATTGCCTCCGATTTTGCAAAGTTAATCTTATATCCTGAAATAGCCCCAAATGAATTGATACATTGTATCAAATGGGGTACGGAGGTCATTGTTTTTATCAAACCCAGAAGGACATCATCCGCATACGGTGTAAGCTTGTGTGCTCTCGATCCCACTTCCGGAGCGGTTATGTGGATGTTCTGACGAATGGCCTCTGCCAGCGGCTCTATCACCAACGTAAACAACAATGGTGAGAGGGGGCAGCCTTACCGACTACCCCTAACGATCGTAAAATTCCCAGACTTCACCCCGTTGGTGATGACCGCGGCCAGAGGGTGGCGATATAAAACCTCCACCCACCTAGCAAGGACTCCACCCAACCCGAACTATTCTAAGACATAAAAAAGATACGGCCATTCCACCCGGTCAAATGCTTTCTCTGCATCTAATGAAATCACCAACCCCTGAATCGATCGTTGCTAACAAACTTGGACCACATTCAGCAACCTTCTAATATTATTAGAGGACCTACGGCCCCTTATAAAACCTGTCTGGTCCTCTTTAATAATATAGGGCAACACCCTTTCCAGTCTCAGCGCCAGGATTTGGACAGAATCTGGAAATCTGAATTTAATAGAGAGATGGGTCTGTATGAGGCACAATCCACAGGAACCTTCCCCTTCTTAAGGAAATATTAGTTTCTCTCAAAGATGGTGGTAGGCATTCATGCATTTAGGAGTGATTGTACATCTCCAACATCGGCCCTGACAGAATCCCTATAAACTCCTTATAAAACTCACCCAGAAGACTCAGGGCCAGGTGCTTTCCCATTTTGAAGTTGCCTAGCTGCGTCCTGTATTTCTGGAACTATCAAGGGGGCATTAGGGAGAAAGGCCTGTTCCAAGGTTACCCCTGGGTGGTCTAGATTCTTAAAAAAAGTCTCCATTTTAGCCCTCCTGTCTTCACAACTTTCAGACCAATACAATTCAGAGCAAAAGCTCCAAAAAGCCTCATTCATCTTTTTAGCATCGTATGTAAGGACCCCGGCGCTGTCTCTGATTGCAGTAATGGATTGGGGAGCATGCTTTGTCCTAGTAAGATACGCTAAATACTTCCCTGGCCTATCCCCATATTCGAACAGCCTTTGTCTAGGAAAAGCAAGTTCTTCCTTTGCGTTTTGTGTCAGTATTGAATTCAAGGCAGCCCGAAGGGCTGTGATCTGCTGTAGCTTAGTCACCGAGGGCCGTGTCTCAAGTAGACGCTGCTGTTCCTCCTCCTGTCATTTCCGGCTAGCCGAATAGGAAATAGCTAATCCCCTAGCAAAGGCCTTCGCAGTCTCCCACAGCATTGATGGCCTACTAGCCATGCCTGAGTTGATAGTCAAGAATTCCTGAAACTCCTTCAAAATGTATTCCACAAATTTGGAATCCTTATGGAGAAAAGGGTCAAAACGCCAGTGCCGCAAACCGAACCCTTCACTCTTGGCCTTAACCTCCAAATATACTGCCGCGTAATGAGAGATATTCCCAATTTTACAAACCATAATCGAATCCAGAAGGGCCGAGGGAGTCAGAAAGAGGTCAATCCTCGTGTGACATTCGAAAAAAAAAGGTGAAGTCCCTACCGGTAGGGTGAAGACATCTCCAAATATCCATTAGCCCCAACTCCTCGCAAAAGTCAACCACCTGCTTGGCCTGCAAAGAAATAGTTGGGGGCCCACAAGGCATCCTGTCCACTGTCGGATCCAAAAGACAATTAAAATCCCTCCCCCATAATAATGTGCCGTGTTCCAAAAGCACTCAACTTAGAGATAGCACTCATCAAAAATTTGAGGGGATACGCTGGAGGACAGTAGATGTTTAAGATGTCATATTCCTCCCCATGTATCAGGGCTTTAAGTATCACAAACCGTCCCTGCTCATCTTTCACCTGCTCTAATAATGTGAACAGAAGATTTTTCTGGGTAAGTACCGCTACTCCCCTACTTTTAGTAGTAAAGGATGAAAAGAATAACCGGTCATAACCCCCCTGTTGTAATTTCAGGTGTTCCCCATCATCAAGATGGGTTTCCTGCAACAAAGCGATATCAACCTTTTCCCTCTTAAGGCTAGGAAGCACTTTTTTCCTTTTAACAGGCGAATGACTTCCCTTAATGTTCCAGGTGCACCTTTTAATAATACACTTAGCCATATCCCCTTTCAGACACCCTTGAACCCCTTGGAGGGAGAACTCCGCTTACAAAGCGCCGAGCATATGTAAATAAACACTCATAGAATTGAAAAACTATATATACAAAAACTACTATATCATAACTATAAGCACTAAACAACTACAATGAAAACCAACTATAAAACCTTGAATGGAAGACTCTTCCCCCTGCCCTTAGGGGGCACTCACCCTACCCATCCCCTCCTTCATAGCTCCTTCAAACCCGGACTGTGCCCCAGCCTTAGGTCAGAGGAAAGAAACAAGGAGATGATCCTTAAATCAACAGAAAAAAGACAAAGTCAGGATGAACACTCTACCTATCCCTGGGTTCATGTCACCCCTACTTGTGACTCCAAAAAGGAAATTATTAGGAAGAAAGAAAGGAATTTAAAAAAAAGGGAAAACATGCGAAAGATTAAAAAAAAGAGAACAAGCATTAACCGATTCCTGTGAGTCTGTCAGGTTCAGGAGAGGCTGCTGCTGCAGTCTCTGGTGTGGTAGGTGCTGCAGGGGAGTGTCCTTTTCCTTTTGGCATCCTTTCCACTCCCAAATATTAACAAATATGTGATCCGTAAGGTTTCAAAGTAATAATTCCACTACATAAGTTGGCCAGGGATGGCAAAAAATACTAGTATGCCCTGGCTGTTAGGCAGAGCTGTCTACAACAGTTCTACAGAATCACCGCCATCTTGCCGAGTCTGCTTCCACCACTTGGTAGAGTATTCCAGGCATCCATCACCCACTAAGCAAAATGCTTTGCTCTCACATTAAACTTTTCCCCCCTCATCTTAAATTATACCTCTTAGTATTTGATATTTCCAACCTAGGAAAAAGACACTGACTATCTGCCTTACCCATGCCTCGCATAATTTCACATACTTCTAGCAGGTTACCCTTCACTCTCTGGCACTCGAGTGAAAACACTTGAAGTTTGTCCAACTTCTCCTTCCAAATAAAACACTCCAAACCAGGCAACATCCTCGGAAGGCCCTTTTGCACCCACTCGAAGGCCTCCACATTCTTAGTATGGGGACCAGAACTGCATACCATACACCAAATGTGGTCTAACTAAAGTCTTATACAGTTGCAACATGACTTTTCCACTCAGTGCTCCAGCTAATGAAAGAAAACATGCTGTTCACCTTCTTTATCACCTTATCCACTTATGTTGCCACTTTCAGAGAACGATGGACTTTGTCCCCAAGATCCTTTTGATATGTAGAGTGTTATGAATACAACAGCACTCACATTGAGTGTTGTGAATATGTAACACTCTGTATGTGATTGCTGTTGTGTTCCTCTAGATGGCTGACTGCTCAAACCAAATGTTAAACTCAGACCAGAATGGCAAGGTCAGGTGTCATTACCTGCAGTGCTGGCCTTGGGAGAGGAGGAAGTCCCTTTTTGGCATCAGGGCCAGCAAGATCTCCAGGGCCATGACAACCATGACAATCTTTCTGGCTTTGTACCTGTTATAAATGGAAAGACAGCAGTAATTTGAAGAAAGTGAGGACTGCAGATGCCGGAGATCAGAATTGAAGAGTGTGGTGCTGGAAAAGTACAGCCAGTCAGGCAGCATCCGAGGGGCAGGGGAATCAAAGTTCCGTGCATAAGTCTTTCATCAGGCATGAGGTTTGTGGGCCAGGGAGCTGAAAGATAAATGGGAGGGGGGTGTTGGGCTGGAGGGGAAGGTAGCTGAGAATGCAATAGGTAGATGGAGGTGAGGGTAAAGGTGATAGGTCAGAGAGGAGGGTGGAGCGGCTAGGTAGGAAGTAAGATTGGCAGGTAGGACAGGTCATGAGGATGGTGGACTTGTTAGAGACTTGTTGGAGGCAGTTTTAACCTGACAATTGTGTCGCATGATTGTGCCTTGCCACTTGTCAGCCCACTCTAATCTTGGGCTACTCATAATATCCAATCACCAACATTTGGTTTGGTTTCTGCCAAGATCCAGATCTTAATACTGCCTTGTTCCAGTCATAAGCAAAATAAATGAATTTAAGGAATGACGTGACTGACCTTGACATTAATTCAGAAATTTATTAAGTGTAGCACCAAAGAGCTGAGCAAAAATGAAGTCAATAGAAACTGAAAGAAGACTTACCACTGACTACAGATACTCCAGGTGCAATTTGAAGTTGGTTGTGGTTGTTTGAGGACAATCTGCTCGATCAAAATAATTACTGTTGGAGTTCTTCATGGTGGTGCC
>NC_057718.1:69970931-69986545 GCF_004010195.1 Chiloscyllium plagiosum | reverse complement strand
GATAGTGGGTTAGTATAGGTTAGGTGGGCTTGGATCGGCGCAACATCGAGGGCCAAAGGGCCTGTACTGCGCTGTATTCTTCTATGTTCTATGTTCTATGTTCTATGATTAGAGCCAATAATTTCGGCCTGGAATCTATGGCTGAGGGCAAAATGCAAAAAGACATGGAAGTACAATGCAAAGAAGGGATGCTGAGCCCATTCAGGCAAGCTAAGAATGAGTAAGCATTCTGACAGCAAGTAAAGTGCCCAGGGATACAGAGCCTGGTTTAGTCCACAAATTACAATTGTGTTCTTGAGTGCACAGTGTCTTTACAGAAGCACTACAATGATAGCTGCAATACAACATTGAAGTGCAGAAGGGACCTTTACATTAATTGGATCATGCCATTTGGATTCTTTGAGGCTGGCACAAGTCAGATGCCAATGTTGATGCATGTAGGGTGTGTGTAGCCATGGAGCGTGCCTGAGATGCTGGTGCCAGATTTCCACAGAGGTTGTTTGGAGCAAGAGATGCAGTGAATCTGCTATGTCCTCACAGTTGTTTCCTTGTCAATTTTCCTGAGTTTACGAGTTTAAGATGGGAGGCTGAATATTAATATAACGAGTTGTACCATTAACAAGGCATTTAACAAGAAATAGTCCTCCTTAATTGGCAGCGTGCCACTGCCTAGCTAGAATCTCACCCTGTTATTTATGAAAAGCATAAAAATTGAGTGAGATAATCTTGATGTTGAGATAGACTTCACTACACTTGTCGCCTGATCCTGTCAAACACCTCACCATAGCCCAAGTTGTTTAGATTCTTATAAGGTTTTACGTAATGTATTTACTATAAATAAGGTTATTTTCCTGTTAAACCTGTTGTGAATTGCTTTTGTCCTGAATAGCAATGAGTAAGGCAAATTAATCAACTTGTCAATTTAAATTGGGTATTTACATACTTGTGACAGTTTGTGGAATAATGGGGCTTGACTATAAGCTTGCTCATGATGAAGGGCTTTTGCCCGAAATGTCGATTTTCCTGCTCCTCTGATGCTGCCTGACCTGCTGTGCTTTTCCAGCACCACATTCTCGATTCTAATCTCCAGCATCTGTAGTCCTCACTTTCGCCCCATGGGCCCGCTCAGCACTGGCATAGTTATACATTTTACTAGAGAGCTTTAAAGAATTTAAATTATTTCTTCTCTCTTAGTCATGATGTGGAAGTGCCAGTGTTGGACTGGGGTGGGCAAAGTATACAAATATACCAGCAGAGGGAGATTGCTACTAAAAGAGAAAGTTAAAAATCACACAACACCAGGTTTTTGTCCAACATGTTTATTTGGAAGCACTAGCTTTCAGAGCGCTGCTCCTGACAACCACCTGATGAAGGATCAGTGTTTCGAAATCTAGTGCTTCCAAATAAACCCTGTTGGACTATAACCTGGCATTGTGTGATTTTTAACTTTCTCTTTTAGTAGCAATCTCCCTCTGCTGGTATATTTGTATATGGTAGCCACAAGTGAACAATACACTGTTATTTTAATATTCATCCTTCTCCTTTTTAATAGGTGTGAAAAATAATGTTTCAATGATTTGTCTCCAAACTGTACACAATAAAATTAAGCATTTAACTTATGTTTTCTAGCTCTTGTACTAACTCAACAAATAATTGATGCTGGGTCCATTGCTTTCCGTCAATTATATAAATGATTTAAATGTGAACATATGAGGTATAGTTAGTAAATTTGCAGTTGACACCAAAGTTGGAGGTGTAGTGGACAGCGAAGAAGGTTTCCTCAGAGTACAATGGGATCTTGATCAGATGGGTCAATGGGCTGAGGAGTGGCAGAAAGAATTTAATTTAGATAAATGTGAGGTCTGCATTTTGGGAAAGCAAATCAGAGCAGAACTTATATCCATAATAGTAAGGTCCTAGGGAGTGTTGCTGAACAAAGAGACCTTGGAGTGCAGGTTTATAGTTTCTTGAAAGTGGAGTCGTAGGTAGATAGGATAATGAAGAAGGCATTTGATATGCTTTCCTTTATTGGTCAAAGCATGAAGTATAGGAGTTAGGAAGTCATGTTGTGATTGTACAGGACATTGTAAGGCCACTTTTGGAATATTGCGTGCAATTCTGGTCTCACTCCTAACAGAAGGATGTTGTGAAACTTGAAAGGGTTCAGAAAGAATTCACAAGGATGTTGCCAGAGTTGGAGGGTTTGAGCTATAGAGGGAGGTTCAGTAGACTGGGGCTGTTTTCCCAGTGGGTCAGAGGTTGAGGGAAGACCTCATAGAGATTTCTAAAATCATGAGGGGTTTGATAGGGTAAGTAGATGGGGTCTTTTTCCTGAGGTGGGGGAGTCTAGAATTCGAGGGCATAGGTTTATGCTGAGAAGGGCAAGATGTAAAAGGGACCTAAGGGGCAACCTTTTCACACAGAGGTTGGTGCGTGTATGGTTTGAGCTGCCAGAGGAAATGGTGAAGGCTGGTACAATTACAACATCTAAACAACATCTGAATGTATAAAAGAATAGGACAGGTTTAGAGGGATATAAGCCAACTGCTGGCAAATGGAACTAGATTTATTTAGCATATCTGGTCAGCATGGACGAGTTGGATTAAAAGGTCTGTTTCCACGCTGTACATCTCTATGTCTCAGTATTAACACTTCTGTTGCAAACAAAAACGGAAATTCCTGGAAAATCTCAGCAGGTCTGATAACATCTGTGCAGAGAAAGGAGAGTTAATGTTCGGGTCCAGTGACCAATCTTCAGAACTATGGGTAGCTGGGAAAAGGTTGGTATTAATACTGAAGATGGAGTGGAGGGAGGGGGAAGGAGTAAACAATAGGTGGAGATAGAGTCCAAAGAGAGAGAAAAACAGTTGCTCTGACAAAGGACTAGTTAAACATCAGCCTGGGAGAATGGATAGCTGCAAATGGGGACTACTAGTAGCTGACAATGGGTTGTGTGTGATAGCAGCCTATGTGATGACAAGGCTTGGGAGAAGGTGCTCAAACCCTAAAATTGTTAAACTCGATATTGAGTCCAGAAGGCTGTAGAGTTTCCAAGCAGAAAATGAGATCTTGCTTCTCCAACTTGCGCTGAGCTTCGCTGGAGGAATGCAGCAAGCGTGAGACAGAAATGTTGGCAAACAAACTGTTGAAGTGGCAGGCAACTGGAAGCTCAGGATCATTTCTGCAGATAGAATGTAGGTGTTCCGCGAAGCGGTCACCCAGCCTGTGCTTCAGTTCCCCGATGTAGAGGACACCACATTGAGTGCGGTGAATAAGTAGACTAGGTTGAATGATGTACAGGTGAAGCGCTGCTTCACTTGGAAGGTGTGTTTCGGGCCTTGGATAATGAGGACCAAGGAAGTAAACAGGCAGGTGTCATACCTTCTTCAGTTGCAGAGGAAGGTACTGTGGGTGTATGGAGATATATTGGGAGTGAAGGAGGAGTGGACCAGGGTGTCCCAGACGGAACAGTGCCTGTGAAAAGCTGGCAGGGGAGGGAAGGGAAATATATATATCTCGTGGTGGCATCCTGCTGGAGGTGGCTGAAATGATGTGTGACAATACTATGGCTTTAAGAGGTGTTTTTATCCTGTTTATTTTTGAAGAGAGGTTTTGAACCATAGGTACTGAGCTGTCTCCTCCAAAACAATAAAGTAAACAGCTTATGAGGCCTGGGTTTTTCCAAATATAAAATTGGAGTAATAGAAGCAGCATGAATGGTTGGAATCAGTTTACTGTACTCCCACAGAACCAGGGTTTTAGTTTAATTTTCAATAGTTGTTTGTGTTTTCTGAAGTTGGCTTTGGAAGCTGTAACATTTCTCTCCCAGCCACTACAAAATCTGGAATGCTCTCTCTTTACCAGAGTTTCTCTTGATGTTCTTTCCTCCAGAATAGGAGACACATCACCTGTGAGACAATCTATTTTACTGAATTTGCCTTTGCTTAACCGTATGTTTACAGGATGTTCCTACATTGGAACAGTTGAGTTTTCCAATAGAGTTAAAGTTATACAAATTCTTATTTCTTTTGTATTTTAAGGGTAAGAATGAAGTGTGGTTTGCTTAAAGCTGAGTAGAGTTACCAATCAAACTATATGTGGAACACAGAACCTTACATGTGCCTTTAAATAAGATAAAAGTTAGGGTCTTGGCTATCTCCTTGATATATTTGAAAGGGCTTTGCTCTGCTCCATAACAGGTGGCCAATGATCCTATGGATGTGGATGCTGGTGGCATGAAGAGCTGATGAAGAGCTTATGCTCGAAACGTTAACTCTCCTACTCCTCAGATGCTGCTTGACCATCTGTGCCTTTCCAGCACCACACTTCTTGATGCTAGTGAGATGGTTGGTGAGGACAAGGGGGACCTTATCACTGTTGTGGTAGGGAAGAGGGGGTGAGGGCTGAAGTGCGAGAGATGGGTCGGACCCAGCTGATGGCTCTGTCAACCATTGTGCTGGGGAATCCTCGGTTGAGGAAGGTGGACATTTCAGATGATCTCTTGTCGAAGTTGGCATCATTAAAACAGATGCGGTGGAGACAGAGGAATTGGGAAAATGGAATAGAGTCTTTACTGCAAGGTGAGGAAACAAGGTGTGAGGATATATCATCAAAGTTATAGCGGGAGTCAGTGAGTTTATGGCAGATATTGGTGTCCAGTCTATCCCCAAAATTGGGATGTTGAGGAAGGGAAGGGAGGAGTCAGAGATGGACTAGGAGAAGGTGAGAGCAGGGTGGATGTTAGAAGCAAAATAGATAAACATTTCTAATTCCAGAAAGGAAGGAGAGGGAATCAACACCAGTGGTGTCATCGATATAATGTAGAAAGTGTTCTGGGTGGGGGCTGGAGTAGGAATGGAATAAAGAATGTTTCACCTACCTCCCAAAGAGACATGTGGGAGTAAGTGAGGACCAATGGCACACCTTTGATCTGAGGAAAGTGAGAGGAAGTAAAAGAGAAGTTATTCAGGGAGAAGACGAACTCGGCCGCATGGAGGAGGTTAGTGGTCGCTTGGGGACAGTTCAGGTCTTTTTCCAAGGAAGAAGTGGAGAGCCCTGAAGTCATCCTGATGGGGGACGAATGTGTAAAGGGATTCATGTCTTTGTTAAAGAAGAGGCAGAAACTGGAAAATCTGAAACTGATATATAGCATCCAAGGAATCATGGATGTAAGTGGGAAAGGACTGGACAAGGGGAGAATAAGTACCATATACAATGAGATGAAAGATTTAATCAGTAACTGAAAATAATTTTATAAAATAATCACGTAAGTATGTTATATCTTTTCTCTCATGGCATTAACAAATATTCTTGTGTGCTCTATGACAGCATCTGTTCCAAGCAGCCAATCGTCACTGTCACATTTAGCTAGGTGATGAGTTTGAAAGAGAGCACAAAGATGTATACAGTGTCATCTGCTTGTATGTTGGTTACATGGTCTTTTATTCTGTGATATGCATGTTGCTTATGCATTGCACCCTTTGTTAGCTTTAGTCTTAACAGTTACTTTTGCTGATGAGCTTTAAATACAAGCAAAATGGTTGCATTTGCAGAGTTTGCAATATTTACCAGTGGCAGGATATTTGTCCATTGTGATTAAGCACTGCCACAGTGAAAACATTGTTTGGATAATTTGCAGCGCAGTGAGACTGCTTTTGCTTTGCAAGTGGTTTCCTGTCACATGAGTGAGGAACAGTCACAGGAACTTGGATTTGGTAGTTGTAGTTTGCAGCCTTAACTTCAGTAGCTCTGAACTCTGGAAGCGATAGTGGTCATACTAACTCCAAAAGCTCTGACAACTTTCTGTTTTTCTTCTGTGCTTTAGTTAGCATTGCTGATTTAGAGAGAGGCATCTTTTGATTATTTATGTTTTGATTTCCCATTCAACATGTTCAACAAGTCACACTTGGTTGCTGTTTCAAAGAACATAGCACATAGAACATAGAACAGTACAGATCAGTACAGGCCCTTCGGTCCTCAACGTTGTGCCAACCTTTTATCCTAATCTAAGATCAAACTAACCTACATACCCTTCATTTTACTATCATGCATGTACCTATCCAAAAGTTGCTTAAATGTTCCTAATATATCTGTGTCTCCTAACACTGCTGACAGTGCTTCCATACTCTCTGTAAAGAACCTACCTCTTACATCTCCCCTAAACTTTTCCCCAATCACCTTAAAAGTATGCCCCCTTATGATAGCCATTTCTGCCCTGGGTAAAGGTCTCTGGCTATCCACTCTATCTATGCCCTCATCATCTTGTACATCTCTATCAAGTCATCCTTTCATCCTTTTTCACTCCAACGAGAAAAGCCCGAGCTCTCTTAACCTTTCTACATAAGATATGCTCTCCACTCCAGGCAGTATCCCAGTAAATCTCTTCTGCATCCTTTCTAAATCCTTCCTATAATGAGGTGACCAGAACTGAACACAATATTCCAAGTGTGGTCTAACCAGGGCATTATAGAGCTGTAGCATAACCCCTCAGCTCTGAAACTCAATCCCCCTGCTGATAAAAGCCAACACGCCATATGCCTTATTAACAATCCTGTCAACTTGGAACAAAATTACAGCACTGGAACAGGCCCTTCGACACTCCATGCCTGCACTGATCCAGATCCTCTACCTAAACCTGTTGCCTTGGGTAGCAACTTTGCGCGATCTATGTATGTGGATCGATCCCAAGATCCCTCTGTTCCTCCACACTGCCAAGAATCCTGACTTTAACCCTATAATATGTATTCAAATTTGTCCTTCTAAAATGAATCAACTTTTCCAGGTTGAACTCCATCTGCCACTTCTCAGCCCAGCTCTGCATCCTGTCAATGTCTCATTGCAACCTACAGCAGCCTACAATGTCTTGTTGTAGCCTGCAACAGCCCTCCACACTAAGCACAACTCCACCAACCTTCGAGTCATTGGCAAACTTACTCACCCACTTTTCCACTTCCTCATCCAAGTCATTTATAAAAGTCACAAAGAGCAGAGGTCCCAGAACAAATCCCTGCAGACCACCACTGGTCACCGAGCTCCTGGCTAAATACTTTTCATCTATTACCATGCTCTGTCTTCTATGGGCCAGCCAATTCTGTATCCAGACAGCGAAATTTCCCTGTATCTCATACCTCCTTATTTTCTGAATGAGCCGAACAGGGGGAACCTTATCAAAATGCCTTACTAAAATTCAAATACACCACATCCATTGTTCTATCTTGATCTTTTGTCACATCCTCAAAGACTTCAATAAGGCTAATGAGGCATGACCTGCCCCCTCACAAAGCTATGCTGACTATCTCTAATCAAACTATGTTTTTCCAAATAATCATAAATCCTGTATCTCAGAATCCTCTCCAATATTTTACCCACCACCGATGTAAGACAGGCTGCTCTCTAATTCCCAGGGTTATCCATATTCCCTTTCTTGAACAAGGGAATAACACCTGACATACTCCAAATATCTGGTACTACTTCAAGGCGCAGCAATCTCTCTCTTGCTTCCTTGGGTATATCCCATCTGGCCCGGAGATTCATCTATTCTCATGTGTTTTTCAAAATTTCCAGCACATCCTTCTTAATATCAACCTGTTTGAGCATATCAGCCTGTTTCACGCTGTCCTCACAAATGACAAGGCCTCTCTCACGAGTGAAAACTGAAGCAAAGTATTTATTAAGGACCTCCCCTATCTTCTCCGAATGGAGACATAAGTTCCCTCCCCTATCCCTGATCAGCTCTACCCTCACTCTGGTCATCATCTTGTTCCTCACATCAATATAGAATGCCTTGGGGCTTTCCTTACTCCTACCTGCCAAAGCCTTTTCCATGCACCCCCTTTAGCTCTCCTAAGTCCATTCCTTAGTTCCTTCCTGGCTACCTTGTAACCCTCTACAGCCCTGACTGATCCTTGCTTCCTTAACCTTATGCAAGCTTCCTTCTTCCTCTTGATTAGATGTTCCACATCCCTTGTCATCCAAGGTTCCTTCACCCTACCAACCCTTTCTTGCCTCAGTGGGACAAACCTATCCAGCATTTGTAGCAAGTGCTCCCTAAACAACCTCCACATTTCTGTCCTGCATTTCCCAGAGAATATCTATTCCCAATTTATGCTCTACAGTTCCTCCCTAATACATTGTAATTCCCACTCCCCCAGTAAAATACTTTCCCACAGCATCTGCTCCTATCCCTCTCCATGACTATAGTAAAGTTCCTTCAAATATGTACAATAATTGGTCAATTGTTTTACTTGCTTCTTAGATTAGATTACTTAGTGTGGAAACAGGCCCTTCAGCCCATACCGACCCTCCGAAGAGCAACCCACCCAGACATTCCCCTACATTTACCCCTTCACCTAACACTATGGGCAATTTAGCATGGCCAATTCGCCTCACCTGCACTTTTTTTTTGGACTGTGGGAGCACCCGGAGGAAACCCTTGCAGACACAGGGAGAATGTGCAAACTCCACACAGTCAGTTGCCTGAGGCAGGAATTGAACCTGGGTCTCTGGCACTGTGAAGCAGCAGTGCTAACCACTATGCCACAGTGTGTGTCATTACCATGGCTCAGAACACCAAAGTATTACAGACACTTTTAACTCATAATTCCAACTTTATTTAGAAGAATGCTGATACAGCCAAGAAAGACTGTGGGTGTAAATGGTTGTCTGGAGAAAGAGAGAGAGAGAGAGAAATCCATAGAATGTCTTACGTAAAGTTGCAAAGTGAGTTTTAAACAAAACCATTCAAAGGAGCCAAAGGCAAGTCAAAACAAACTTGACTGTGATTTCTTGTAACTTCAAAGATAACAAAGGCCTGCTGATCTCTACCTTGATACTAAACCACATCCCATGGATTATGTCCCAAACTACAGACACATCTGTACAAACTACAGATTTTCCATTTTCCATTACATTCTGCTGTAGCTCCAATCACTCAGACCCCAGAGAGAAGCTGCCCAAAGTTTAGTCATATTTACATCACATGTTCACAATTTTTGAGATGCCTTTGACCAGCGTTGGCCTTTTCAAGTCATGGCTGGCAGAATTTGCATTTCTGAAATGTAGACATTACACTTGCAAGCACAAATGGTATGGTGCAATTCCTCTTGGACAAGAATTTGAACCCTGAGCAGATTCACTTGGCATTCACACAAATAAGTGAAGAAATGATTGCATATGAAATGTACCTTGTGTTTACAAAAGTATACTTCTTGTATTTGCCCCTACATTACCCAGAAGACATGGATCCCATGCTATTGCCTATCGAAGTGATAAAGAATCAACCCACCTTGACTGTTGTCCCAGCCATTTTCTAGTTGTATGTTACATCCAGGGAATGGCAAGTGATGGTAGGAAGGAAAGATCGTTATGGACACCATCAATACCGGACCTTATCTGCTTGCCACATATACCCTCAGAGCTTCATTGCTGTATGCTGACAGTCCATTTCTGCCCAAACTCCCCATATGGAGATCTATCACATGATGTGGAGGTGCCAGTGTTGGATTGGGGTGGACAAGGTCAGAAGTCACACAACACCAGGTTATTATCAAATAAGGGGGTGGCTCAGTGGTTAGTACTATTGCCTCACAGCGCCAGGAGTCCGGGTTCGATTCCAACCTCGGGTGACTGTGTGTATGGAGTTTGCACGTTCTCCCTGTGTCTGCATGAGTTTCCTCCAGGTGCTCCAGTTTCCTCCCACAATTCAAAGATGTGTAGGTCAGGTGAATCTCAGTGGTTAGTACTATTGCCTCACAGCGCCAGGAGCCCGGGTTCGATTCCAACCTCGGGTGACTGTGTGTATGGAGTTTACACGTTCTCCCTGTGTCTGCATGAGTTTCCTCCAGGTGCTCCAGTTTCCTCCCACAATTCAAAGATGTGTAGGTCAGGTGAATTGGCCATACTAAATTGCCCATAGTATTAGTATTATTAGTCAGGGGTAAATGTGGGGAATGGGTCTGGGTGGGTTACTTTTTGGAGGGTTGGTGTGGACCTGTTGGGCTGAATGGCCTGTTTCCACACTGTAGGGAATGTAATCTAATCTAAAGTTTATTTGAAATTATAAGTTTTCAGAGTGCTCTGAAAGCTTGTAATTTCAAATAAATCTGTTGGACTATAACCAGGTGTTATGTAAATTCTGACATTACCACATTAAACTTTATCTCAAACTGTCCTCCCTGACCCTTGAATGTAACATTATCATACCCATCTTGCTCCTCTACGTAACTCCTGTAAGGCTGCAGTGGTAGTCACTGTCAATACCTTCCTTCTCGCAGCCTAGCGTAGCCTCTGGGGCTGTTTTGTCTATTGCCATACACATTGAGCTTCCACCTAAACCTTCCTTGTCTCCAATCCCACACATCCTTCTCTCCCCCTCCCCAAGCATGCACACCTCTTTTGATGGTGATTCCTCCGCTGCACCCAGAGGCATCTCTCAATGATCAGTGCATGGACTCCTAGAACTGTTTTTGCACTGTACCTCAGACTGAGTTCAACAAGTAGATCTGTTCACTGTATTAGGAGCTCCCTAAAGCGTGATACATGATTTCTCTGACTGCGGTGTGTGACCCTACAGGACTACCTTTTGCTACTTGTCAGACTGTTGTCAAAATGTATTCCCTGACGACTTGTGGATGAGCCCTTGGATTTTGTATATACTGTGCCCCTGACTGGTGGTACCAAGGACCCCTGACTGACAGACTGAGGACCAGCCCCCACCCAGTTCCCAAAATTGACATTTGATTGAACAAAGGTTTAGTGTGTTTGCTGTACAGGGAGTTGACACATACAATAGCTATTAAATTGATGTTTTGATGTGCCATACAGCAAAACGTGCCCTCCCCAGACAGATCATTTGACCAGCATGACAAGCTATATGTTTATGTGTCTGGTTGAAACAGCATGTCAATAAGTCAGTATTGAGAGCCTTTGGCTCTGACAGAAGCACCATTGCACTAACAGGTATAGCATAACAAGATGAGGCAAGACTGCAGTTTAGTCATATACGACATGGAAGTCCTCAAAAGCAATTGGTGTATTGAATTTGCCATAACAGGTTTCTATATCGGGTTTCCTCAACATCGTTTGTTTGCCGAGTTTAATAAGATAGAAAGCTGAATATTGAGGTAGATTGGGCTATTTAACAAGCAATAATCCCCCTTAATTGGCAACTTAGTGTTAACTGGTGAGAAACTTACATGACACTTGTCAAAAGCATAAAGGATGATATGAGTTGCTTCCGACATCGAATTGGGCCTTGCTAGACTTCTTATCTGACTCTGTCACAAATCTCACTCAGACTTCTATAAGATTCTGCCCCCTGTTTCTTTTAAAGAAAGTGTGATAAATAGTTTTGAAAAGTTAAGTCTGGAACCTTTATTATGTTGTGTGATTGGCTCTACGCTTACATTCTCTGGTTCCCACAAACAAGAAATAATGAACCCATACTTGTGGTTGTTGAAACTTGCCCACCAACAGTGCTTTAAAAGATTGGTGTCATACTTTTGAGCTTTTGTCACTTCTGTCTGTACTTACACAGTTTTCTTTTTGAATGGAAGACATGGAATGTATAGTTATATTGTCAGTTAACAGAAACAACTTGTATATTCATGTCATTCAACTGCCTCATGCTCATTGCTTGTTCCATCATTAGGGTTGTCATTTGCCTGAGGTGTGAAGCATTGGAATGCCACCCCTAATCCTTTCCAATACTCCACTTGTCTGTACTCTTTAAAGATTGTCCTTAAAACTTACTTTTTCAATAAGAATTTGACTTTCTGTCATTATATCTCCTCAAATAAACATATAAAAATAATGATTTGGAGTTGCCAGTGTTGGATTTGGATATACAAAGTTAAAAATCACACAACACCAGGTTATAGTCCAACAGGTTTATTTGGAAGCACTAGCTTTCAGAACACTCCTCCTTCATCAGATGGTTGTGGAGTATAAGATCGTAGATGTAGAAGTTACAGCAAAAGTTTACAATGTGATGTAACTGAAACTATATATTGAAAAAGACCTGGATTGTTTGTTGAGTCTGTCATTAGATTAGATTAGATTAGATTACATAGATTATATTACTTACAGTGTGGAAACAGGCCCTTCGACCCAACAAGTCCACATTGCCCCGCCGAAGCGCAACCCACTCATATCCCTACATTTACCCCTTACCTAACACTACGAGCAATTTAGCATGGCCAATTCACCTGACCTGCACATCTTTGGACTGTGGGAGGAAACCGGAGCACCCGGAGGAAACCCACGCAGACACAGGGAGAACGTGCAAACTCCACACAGTCAGTCGCCTGAGGCGGGAATTGAACCCAGGTCTTTTAGAATGACCACGTTGGTTTCATTTATTTCATACGTAAATCCCAGAATTTCTTCAAGTTACAATCTCAAGTGAACTTTAACAATAGGTGCCATGTTGGCCCAGATAATACATTGAAAGTATGAGGTGCCCTATGTGAGGCTGTCTGTGCCTCAATGTTCAGACTGATTCTAATCTAAAAAAAGGGATTTACAGAATTTTGCATGGATTTAAGCAGTTGTTGGACAAAATAGAATGTAATTCTGCAAGTACAAATTCACCCCACAAACTTATATGTGTGCGCGGGGTGTATATGAGTGTCTGTGAGAGTGTGTATGCATGTATAGCTGTGTAAGTGTGAGGGTAAAGGAGTATAAGTGTGCGAGAGGTTATGTGTGAGCATATAAGAGAGATCTTGTGTATGAGAGAGGGTCTGCATGAATGTATGAGTCTGTAGGAGCGTGTGCGTGTGTAGTGCAGTGGGGTCACCTGTAGTGTGACATGAACCCAAGGTCCTGGTTGAGGCCATCCCCATGGGTACCATAGGTGAGAATAAACTGGTCCCCATCCCATACCAAGATAATTCATCTCATCATAGAATCCCTACAGTGCAGAAAGAGGCCATTTGACCAATCAAGCCTGCACTGATCCTCTAAAGAGCATCCCACCCCATCACCCTAACTCTGCATTTACCGTAACTAATTGAGCCAACCAGCACATCCCTGGACACTACAGGACAATTTATGATTAGATTAGATTCCAAGCAGTGTGGAAACAGGCCCTTCAGCCCAACCAGTCCACACCGACCCTCCGAAGTGTAACCCACCCAGACCCATTTCACTCTAGCCAATGCACATAATACTATGGGCAATTTAGCATGGCCAATTCACCTGGCCTGCACATCTTTGGACTGTGGGAGGAAACCGGAGCACCCCGAGGAAATCCACTCAGACACGGGGAGAATGTGCAAACTCCACACAGACAGACACCCGAGGCCAAAATCGAACCTGGGACCCTGGTGTTGTGAGGCAGCAGTGCTAACCACTGAGCCACCATGCAGCCATGCATAGCCAATCCATCTAACCTAGACATCTTTGGACTCTGGGAGGAAACAAGAACTCCTGATAGACTCCGATGCAGTCACAGGGAGAACATGCAAACACCACATACACAGTCACCCAAGGCTGGAATTATATTTAGGTTCCTGGCGCTGTGAAGCAGCAGTGCTAACTACTGAGTCACTGTGTTGCCAAGGTCAGACATCAATTCAGAGGTCTTTCCGGTATCAATTAGGAGCAGGATGGTGACCCCAAAATTGGCTCTTCTTGCCCAAATCTTGCACCAACAAACAGGGCACACCGAGGTCCATTTTATTCCTTTTCAAGCAATATTCAGTTCCCCTGATCAAGGAGCTTGGAATATTCTGTCGGTCTAGTGTGTACAAATGAATGATGGGTTTAAGTTAAGAATGAGTCTAATTGATATAACGAATAGATTTAAACAAATGTTGACCAAATTCTGCAAGATCGATGATGGGTTAAACTCAAATTACTGGTGCAGAGGGAAAAAAAAGCCACATTTTAATCTGTACACAAATGGATCTTTTGTCAGATATGAAGGTTGTTAAATGGTTCATAATTATAATGTTCCAATATTGCAAAAACTGTCCAATGATATGTTTAAAAGATTAGAGTCATTGCCTTATAGATATTCACAAGGTTGCATTCCAGGATATTTAAGAGGGGAAGTGTACATGGAGATCTAAGGACAGCCTCATCTGGATGTAATTTAGTTTGTAGGCTATAGAAGGCATATTTCCCTGCTAGTCTACCAATGTCCTATAACTGCTGTGGAACCATGCGATGTTTCCTTGTGCAATAATTCACACCAGTCAAAACATAAGGCAAATGAGACATGGAAAATTCCGCAAAACAATGTGAGCCAAAGGAGGAGAGCTCAACAAGAATATCTACTCAGAATGCCTCATTAAGTCAGAAAACAAAAAAGTGGATCGTGAGCTTAATTTAAACAAATAAAATTTCCAAATTGATGGAGTTCTGTCCAACATTTATTCAGCTTCAAAAAGCTTATAGCAAAAAGTTCCCAGACACATTCTTTTACTGAATAAGAGGAAGGGGCTCCGAACAGGGATAATGGTTATGTACACCATTTGGCAGAATGTGAATAGTGGTGCCCACCGAGGATTTGTATTTGGACTTCAGTTTTTCACTAAGTTTATAAATCATTTACAGTAGAGAGACATAGAATCAAATTTGATGATGTCGCTCAGTTAAGTGACAAAGTAAACATTGTAAACAAGAACAGAAATTTGGAAAAGAACATTGATAAATTAAGTGAGTGAACACAACTGCCTCGAATAGAATTGAATATGGGAAAATGTGAGAATCCACTTGCAACTCCATTTTGATTTAGCCCCTCCCTATCTCCATAGCTCTCCATCACTTTTGGTAGTCTGCACTGCCCTTAACAGGCTTTGCATGTCAATTGGTAAATCATAAAACATGGATGATTAATAGGTGGAAATATACCACGGGCGGTTTGGTGATGGGGAAAACTAAATTCAGTTGTGCGTAAGGACACTTCTGGATATTAGAAAAAAAGACTGTGTGACAATGTCCACCTTGGATAGTTGAAGTTGGGAGAAGTTTTGAACATTTAAATGACAATTGCTGTTTGATCAATCATTCATTTCAATTGAGACATTAAGAGATTTTGTTAACCCAAGGTACTGAGGGAAGTGCAGTTAGGTAGTGGATTAGTGGATTAGCCAGCTTTTCAATGAACAGGCTCCAGACGCTATGTGGGCTTCTCCTGTTCCTATCAATGAAATCTTAACAATGTGAGTTATTGGAGGACCAATTCCAATACAATATTCCCAATTCCTTCGCCTCCGCCGCATCTGCTCCCAGGAGGACCGATTCCAATACAATATTCCCAATTCCATCGCCTCCGCAGCATCTGCTCCCAGGAGGACCAATTCCAATACCGAACAACCCAGATGGCCTCCTTCTTCAAAGACCGCAATTTCCCCTCCGACATGGTCGACGATGCTCTCCACCGCATCTCCTCCACTTCTGGCTCCTCAGCCTTGAACCCCACCCCTCCAATCGCCACCAGGGCAGAACCTCACTGGTCCTCACCTACCACCCCACCAACCTCCATATACATCGCATCACCCTTCGTCATTTCCGCCACCTCCTAACAGACCCCACCACCAAGGATATATTTCCCTCCCCTCCCCTATCAGTGTTCCGGAAAGACCACTCTCTCCGCGACTCCTTCGTCA
>NC_057718.1:69960729-69970673 GCF_004010195.1 Chiloscyllium plagiosum | reverse complement strand
ACAAGGGATGAATGCAGATTTCTCCAGCTTCCTCATTTCCCCTCCCCTCACTTTATCTCAGTCCCAACCCTCGGACTCAGCACCGCCTTCTTGACCTGCAATCTTCTTCCCGACCTCTCTGCCCCCACCCCCTCTCTGGCCTATCACCCTCACCTTAACCTCCTTCCATCTATTGCATTCCCAACGCCTCTCCCCCAAGTCCCTCCTCCCTACCTTTTATCTTAGCCTGCTTGGCACACCCTCCTCATTCCTGAAGAAGGGCTTATGCCCGAAACGTCGATTCTCCTGCTCCTTCGATGCTGCCTGACCTGCTGCGCTTTTCCAGCAACACATTTTTCAGCTCTGATCTCCAGCATCTGAGTTATGGCAAAATTCATGGCAGAAATGCACGACAAGTCTTGTGAGGTCTATCTTGGTCTCAGGAACAACTAGCTGCATTTTACTTGCATTTGCCAAATGGTGAGGTGTATTTCTCACTAGTCGACTGTGAGTTGCCTTTGAAGAGGGATCATTACTTGTTAAACATCTCACAATGGTACAACACACCGCAGATTCCTACTTTATCAAACACACCAAACAAGTTAAATAGAGTCATAGAGTCAGAGATGTCCATAACAGACGCTTCGGTCCAACCTGTCCATGCCAACCAGATATCCCAACCCAATCTAGTCCCACCTGCCAGCACCCAGCCCATATCCCTACAAACCCTTCCTATTCATATATCCATCCAAATGCCTTTTAAATGTTGCAATTGTACTAGACTCCACCACTTCCTCTGGCAGCTCATTCCATACACGTACCACCCTCTGTGTGAAAAGGTTGCCCCTTAGGTCTCTTGTATATCTTTCCCCTCTCACCCTAAACCTATGCCCGCTTGGTCTGGACTCCCCATCCCATGGAAAAGACTTTGTCTATTTATCCTATCCATGCCCCTCATAATTTTGTAAACCTCTATAAGGTCACCCCTCAACCTCCGATGCTCCAGGGAAACAGCCCCAGCCTGTTCAGCCTCTCCCCACAGCTCGAATCCTTCAACCCTGGCAACATCCTTGTAAATCCTTTCTGAACCCTTTCAAGTTTCACAACATCTTTCTGATAGGATGGAGATCAGAATTGCACGCAATATTCCAACAGTGACCTAACCAATGTCCTGTACAGTCGCAACATGACCTCCCAACTCCTGTACTCAATACTCTGACCAATAAACGAAAGCATACCAAACGTCTTCTTTACTATCCTATCTACCTGCAACTCCACTTTCATGGAGCTATGAACCTGCATTCCAAGGTCTCTTTGTTCAGCAACACTCCCTGGGACCTTACCATTAAGCATATAAGTCCTGCTAAGTTTGCTTTCTCAAAATACAGCACCTCACACTTATATGAATTAAATGCCATCTGCCAATTCTCGGCCCATTGCCCCATCTGATCAAGATCCTGCTGTAATCTGAGGTAACCTTCTTAGCTGTCCACTACACCTCCAATTTTGGTGTCATCTGCAAACTTACTAACTGTACCTCTTATGCTCGCATCCAAATCATTTATGTAAATGACAAAAAGTAGAGGGCCCAGCACCGATCCTTGTGGCACTCCACTGGTCACAGGCCTCCAGACAAAGCCATGTTGACTATCCCTAATCAGTCCTTGCCTTTCCAAATTCATGTACATCCTGTCCCATAGGATTCCCTCCAACAACCTGCCCACCACCGACGTCAGGCTCACCGGTCTATAGTTCCCTGGCTTGTCCTTACAACCCTTCAAAAAGAGTGGTGGCACCACGTTAGCCAACCTCCAGTCTTCCGGCACCTCACCTGTGACTATCGATGATACAAATATCTCAGCAAGAGGCCCAGCAATCACTTCTCTAGCTTCCCACAGAGCTCTCAGGTACACCTGATCAGGTCCTGGGGATTTATTCACCTTTATGCGTTTCAAGACATCCAGCACTTCCTCTTCTCTTATATGGACATTTTGCAAGGTGTCACCATTCGCTATTTCGCTATTTTCTATAATCTTCCATATCCTTTTCTGCAGTAAATACTGATGCAAAATACTCGTTTAGTATCTCCCCCATTTTCTGCGGCTCCACGCAAAGGCCGCCTTGCTGATTTTTGAGAGGCCCTATTCTCTCCCTAGTTACCCTTTTCTCCTTAATACATTTGCAAATTCCCATTGGATTCTCCTTAATTCTATTTGCCAAAGCTATCTCATGTCCCCTTTTTGCCCTCCTGACTTCCCTCTTAAGTATACTCCTACTGCCTTTATACTCTTCTGAGGATTCACTTGATCTATCCTGTCTATACCTTATATATGCTTCCTCTTTTTTCTTAACCAAACCCTCAATTTCTTTCGTCATCCCAATACCTACCAGCCTTTCCTTTCACACTGACAGGAATATACTTTCTCTGGATTCTCTTTATCTCATTTCTGAAGGCTTCCCATTTTCCAGCTGTCCCTTTACCTGCAAACATCTGCCCCCATTCAGCTTTTGAAAGTTCTTGCCTCATACCGTGAAAATTGGCCTTTCTCCAATTTAGAATTTCAAGTTTTAGATCTGGTCTATACTTTTCCATCATTATTTAAAATCTAATAGAATTATGGTCGCTAGCCCCAAAGTGCTCCCCCACTGACACCTCAGTCACCTGCCCTGCCTTATTTCCCAAGAGTAGGTCCAGTTTTGCACCTTCTCTGGTAGGTACTGAATCAAAACATTGTCTTGTACACATTTAACAAATTCCTCTCCATCTAAACCTAAACACTATGGCAGTCCCAGTCTATGTTTGGAAAGTTAAAATCTCCTACCATAGCCACCCTATTATTCTTACAGATAGCTGAGATCTCCTTACAAGTTTGTTTCTCAATTTCCCTCTGACCATTAGGGGGTCTATAATACAATCCCAATAAGGTTATCATCCCTTTCTTATTTCTCATTTCCACCCAAATAACATCCCTGGTTGTATTTACAGGAATATCCTCCCTCAGCACTGCTGTAATGCTATCCCTTATCAAAAACACCACTCCCCCTCCTCTCTTGCCTCCATTTGTACCCTGGAACATTAAGCTGCCAATCCTGTCCATCCTTGAGCAATATTCTATAATTGCTATAATATCCCAGTCCCATGTTAGATTAGATTACTTACAGTGTGGAAACAGGCCCTTCGGCCCAACAAAAGTCCAAACCAACCCGCAACCCACCCAGACCCATTCCCCTACATTTACCCCTTCACCGAACATTACAGGCAATTTCGCATGGCCAATTCACCTAACCTGCACATTTTTGGACTGGGGGAGGAAACCCTCGCAGACATGCAGAGAATGTGCAAACTCCACACAGTCGCCTGAGGCAGGAATTGAACCCAGGTCTCTGGCACTGTGAGGCAGCAGTAGCTAACCACTGCGCCACCATGCCGCCTAACCATGCCCTGAGTTCATCTGCCTTCCCTTATAGACCTCTTGCTTTGAAACAAATGCAGTTTAATTTATTAATCCTACCTTGTCCCTGCCTGCCCTGACTGCTTGACTCACTTCTATATAGAGCAATCTTTATGTGAAGTCACAGAGGGTATTTGGTGACTTTTGCTCACATGCTAGCTGTGCGGAGCCTCCATGTTGCTCAGCTTGAAATAGCATCTCAGGCACAATTTACACACACCAACTGTATGCATCCCTCCTCCATAAGCGTTGGCATCTGGCATCAGCTGACCCATTGCAACCATAATACTCTTGACAGGTTGCTCAGGATGCACAAATTTGCATTGCAGGGCATATTGGCAGCTGGCATTGAAAGACTGCTGACAGTACCCAATTTAGGATTGGACCAGGCTTCAGTACAGCGCTGCTGTTTTAATGCTCACTCACTTCGCATTGCCTGTATGCTCACAGCATCCATGCCTTGCCTTGTCTTGCTATGCAATGAGGTGGAGATATGAATGGTGACAGGCCTGAAGCACCAGTATGCCTGTTAGTATACTGCAGCTTCAGCCAAAGCCAAAACCTGCCACTGCTGCCCTTTAGAGGTGTTCAGTCAGATAGCCACTCACAGACTGCTTGGCTGGGTTTGAAGAGGTGGGGTACATTTTGGTGAACAGCACGCAAACAGCAATCTAACAGTGACAGCAAGTACCCACTGCCTGTGCCCCACACACGTGTGTGCGCGCACACACACACACACAACGGATCCCAGTATCATCAGTCATGGGCACAAATACACATAGTCCAGTGGTTTCAACAAAGTCAGTTGTCTGCTTGGGATGTTCACTGTCAGCAGATCTGTCCAATTGCAGTTTGAGGAGTGGGCAGTGATTGCTCCTGAAGGGCCATCATAAGAAGTCAGGGGAATCATGCACCATTAGTTGGGAAGCTAGGGTCTGGGCAGTCATGTCTAGAGTCTGTTTATCAAAGTCCGTCAGAGATTTGGAATGAATACAGTCCTAGGAATTTGTCTGTCAAAGGTTTAGGAGGATACAAGGTAGGACCAGTAGGGGGATCACTGCCTGAAAGTGAGAGGGGTCAGAAAGATTGGGCATATTGTGCAAACTAGGTAAAAACAATGACTGCAGATGCTGGAAACCAGTCTCCTGATGAAGGGCTTTTGTCGATTGTACTGCTCCTTGGATGCTGCCTGAACTGCTGTGCTTTTCCAGCACCACTCCAATCTAGACACATATTGTGCAAATGCAGAAGCATTTGTGGAGACGTGAATGGTGACAGGGCTAAAAGCAAGGTCAATGGGGAATATGTTGAACAGCACCAGAGAACATGGTGGGTGTAATGATTGTAATGAGGTCAGCCAAGTGGACTTCATAGAATATGAGTTCTCTGATTGGGGCTGTTAATCTGAACCAGTCAGGGAGCCCTGGTTGCCAGATAAAAAGAGGAGTTTCAGGCAGTCTGACACCCTGAGAGGGAGTTGGACCAGCATTAAAGGACTTTCCATGTGTGAATAAAAGGTCACCTGCTGAGGGGATGCCAGCCTCTGTGGAGTTATTTCAGTGGGGATGAGAGAAAAGCACATCTCTGAAGAAGTATTCTCATAACAGTCGCCTTTGATTTAGGACAAGCATTTATGCCCTGCTGTTGAAAACTGGGCTTCTTATATGGAATGTGTATATTATCTTAAATGACATTGGGGGAGATGAAAAGCAATGAGTATTTCTCCTGACAGCTTGTGGATTGTTTTGGTTATTAGGAGCCCAACATTTCCTGAGGCACCAGATATTAAAACCTTTCAAGAGTTTAGTTAAGGAATATTACTACCCAAGCTTCCTGTAATTCTGAGATGCTATCAGTTTTACTCAGAAGAGAGTGCTAATTTGAGAACCAGGGAAATCCTTATCAGGATTTTTAACAAGGTTACAGCAGCTGAGAGAGGAATGTGACTTTTTTTTAACCCCTTAATGAGATGCTGAGCGACTGATTTATATGTGGGACTAATGATGTAACCATGCAAAAGTACCTACTAGCTGAAGCCCAACTGGACCTCAAACAGGCCCTATAATTGGCTTTATTATTGGAAAATGCAGCAAGAGGAGCATATGGGTTGCAGCATATTCCAGTGGAAGTGGATATCTCTGCCATACCAAGCTTGAGGAACACCACTTGAATTTAGGCAATTGCATAGCCTTGCTCAGGACATATCCTGTTCACAGCAAAATCCCAAATCAAAGCCAAGCCTTAGCCAAATGGTTAAAATTTTATTCAGAATCTGGGCCAGCTGCAGGTACACTGACTTGAGACAGCAAAGGAGTCCTACTAGACCTAAACTGAGTAAGAGAATGGGCGGCACAGTGGTTAGCACTGCTGCCTCACAGCGCCAGAGACCTGAGTGCAATTCCCGCCTCATCTGGCTGTATGGAGTTTGCATATTCTCCCCGTGTCTGCGTGGGTTTCCTTCGGGTGCTCTGGTTTCCTCCCACAGTCCAAAAATGTGCAGGTCAGGTGAATTGGCCATGCTAAATTGCCCGTAGTGTTAGGTGAAGGAGTAAATAGAGGGGAATGGGTCTGGGTGGGTTGCGCTTCGGGGGTCGGTGTGGACTTGTTGGGCCGAAGGGCCTGTTTCCACACTCTAAGTAATCTAAAGGGAACTCATAGTCCAATATCCAGGAGAGAGCACACCCTGGAAAGTTCAACTACATCTGGTTTGGAACAGTTAAATTGCTAAGTAACATCAACATCAAAATCAATCAAATAAATGTCTGGTTCAATGGTCATCTGGTTCTAAGCTTCAGTACATGAAGGGCTTATGCCCAAAACGTCGATTCTCCAGCACCACACTCTCAACTCTGATCTCCAGCATCTGCAGTCCTCGTTTTCTCCTGGTTCTAATGGAGGTCAATATCAACATAGCTGTTTCAACTATTGCAGAACCAGTCTTTAACTAAACTTGCTGCGTACTCTAACCCTTAAGTTAGCACAAGACCTTGGCTAGACTGAGAACATATAGCAGGGAACCTTTACAGATTAAGGGTAAACTTCAATTCTGGTCTCTTTTAGAATCAGCTGATTCAGCTAACAGTGATTGTCATAAAAGGCTCTGGCTCAAGCTTTAAGGGGCAAAATTGGTTGAGAGATTCACCTTGATTGGCTCAACATTTTTTGATTAGAAAATGGATGCCTGAGCGAAGTCCTAATTAATACCTGTAAGTCTTTCAGGAAGGTCTAGGGACTTCCAAAAGAGACAGGGTCACCTTGCATGTCGACCAGGAAGTAATTCTGCAAGGCCCACCCAGTGCTATTTGCCTTACGGGTATAATGAGAGCAGAAAGCAGAAGGCTGGAAAGTGAAGGAATCGAGTCTCATTCCTGATGAAGGTCTTATGCCCGAAACATTGATTCTCCTGCTCCTCGGATGCTGCCTGACCTGCTGAGTTTTTCTCGCACCATACTCCCGAAACTCGCACCGTAGCACTGGTCATACTGATCTTGAAGCCCAATGGGTTGGTTGGCCTTATCACACTGGAAAAAATACCCAATCCCTTGTAAACAGCCCTTTACAAAGTGGACCTGAGTCATGCATACTTGTGATTATCGTTAAATGAAGATTCCCAGACGTATGCTCCACTTAACACCCACAAGGGTTTCTACCAATATATAAGACTGCCAGTGAGGTATTGTCAGTCTGTGCAGCCTTTCAGTGGATGATAGAGAACATTTTACAAGGTCTAACCCCAGATTGCCATTTATCCGCATCACATGCTAATAGCAGGGAAGACCAATAAGGAGCACTTAGAGTACTTGGACATAGTCCTTAGATGGTTTTCCCAGGTGGCTGTATACCTAAGAAGGGAAAAATGAGTGTTCCAGGCAACATAAATGACCTATTTGGGCTACAGAGTGGACAAGACTAGATTACATCTCTTGGAAGATAAAGTGAGGGCAATCAAATGTGCCCTTGCTCCCATGTTTGCACTGAAGCTTTGATCATTCCTTGGTCTGGAGAATTATTACAGAAAGTTCATGCATGACCTGGTCTCCAGCTTGACACTTTTGCATCAACTCCTAAAAAAAGGGTCAGCCTTGAAAATGGTCACATAGACAAGCCATAGCTTTCAAGGAAGTGACAAAACTGCAGTCATCCTTTAAGGTGTTGGCACACTATGATCCTTAGCAAGATCTGGCAGTGACATGCAATGCCACTCCATATGGCTTTGGGGTTGCATTAGTGCATAGATGGTCCAATGAAGAGGAACGCCTGATATCATGTGCAACCAGGACTTTGGCTAATGCAGAGCGTCAATATACCCAAAAGGACACAGGGAATAATAGTGGAAGGGAGTTTCACAAAATGGAGAACTGTGACCAGTGGTATTCCACCAGGATCCGTATTGGGATCACTGTTGTTTGTGATATACATAAATGATCTGGAGGAAGGAAAAGGGGGCCTGATTAGCAAGTTTGTAGATGATTGGTGAAGTAGCAGATAGTGAAGTGAACTATCAGGCCCCCAGTTCAGAGAATGCAGGAGAATATAGATAGATTGGAGAGTTGGGCAGAGAAATGGCAGATGGAGTTCAATCTGGGCAAAAACGACTTGATGCATTTTGGAAGATCCAATTCAAAACTGAACTATACGGTAAATGGAAAAGCCTTGGGGAAAGTTGATGCACAGAGAGATCTGTTCAAGTCCTTTGTACCCTGAAGGTGGCTAGCAGGTCAATAATGGTCAAGAAGGCATATGGCATGCTTTCCTTCATTGGACAGGGTATTGAGTACAAGAATTGGCAGGTCATCGTACAGTTATATCGGACTTTGGTTCTGACACATTTGGAATACTGTGTACAGTTCTGGTTGCCACATTAACAAAAGGATGTTGCTGCTTTGGAGAGGGTGCAGAGGAGGTTCACCAAGATGTTGCCTGGTATGGAGGCACTAGCTATGAAGAGCGATTGAATAGATTTGGATTATTTTCGTTAGAAAGATGGAGGTTGAGGGGAGACATGATTGAGGTCTATAAAATCATGAGAGGTGTAGAACAGGGTGGATAGCAAGAAGCTTTTCCCAGAGTGGGGGAACTGAATTACTAGGGGTCATGAGTTCAATGTGAGAGGAGAAAAGTTTAAGGGAGATATGCATGGAAAGTTCTTTACAGAGAGGGTGGTGCGTGCCTAGAACACGTTGCCAGTGGAGGTGGTTGAGGAGGGCACAATAGTTTCATTTAAGATGTATCTAGGCAGATACATGAATGGGTAGGAAGCAGATAGATACAGATCCTTAGAAAATAGGCAATAGGGTTTAGATAGAGGATCTAGATCAATACAGGTTTGGGGGGCCTGTCCCTGTGCTGTAATTTTCTTCGTTTGTGTTCAAATAGAGAAGGAAGATTTGGCAGTCATATTTGGAGTCAAGAAGTTCCACCAATATCTTCATGGATGTGCATTTGTAATTATAACAGACCACAAAACCCTGCCACGTCTACTTTAAGAGAAGAACCACAATGACTTCCACAGGAGACAGACACGTGCTGCAACCGATAGGGTACCCTTCATTGTTCAGTACTTCCCAGGAGCTGAAAAACTATGCCATGTTCTTTGTGACTTGCAACACATTATCAATGAGGATAAGCACATCGCCAAGACCTTCCCCACACCTCCACTGCTCACCTTTAAACAACTGCCAAACTTCAAACAGATCATTGTTCGCAGCAAGCTGCCCAGTTTTCAGGACAACTCCATACAACCCTAGGCACTGCAAGATGTGTCAGAGTGTGAACATGGATACCACTATTACTCTTGGGGACACCTCCCACCACCTATATGGCAGGTACTCATGTGACCCAGCTAACGTTATTTATCTTGTTCGTTGCAGGCAAGGATGCCCTGAGGCATGATACATTGGGGAAACTGAGCAAAGGCTACGGCAACGGATGAACGGGCACCACACAACAATCAACAGACAGGAGTGTTGGGGAACACTTCAGCGGTCCAGGACATTCGACCTCGGACCTTCAGGTGACCATCCTCCCAGGCGGACTTCGAGACAGGCAGCAGCGAAAAGTGGCCGAGCAGAGGCTGACAGCTAAGTTTGGTACCCATAGGGAGGGCCTCAACCGGGACCTTGGTTTTATTTCATACTATAGGTGACCACCATTGCACTATACACACACATACACACACACACACACTCCTATATACACACACATATACACAGACACGCACACACACTCCTACGGACACACACACTCCCACACTCTCACATGCACTCTCTCACAGACTTAGACCACTTTACACTCACGCGCACACACATATACACTTTCTCTGACAGACACTCACAACTCCCACCTCTAACATACACACACACTCCTACAGCCACACAAACTCTCATTCTCACACATACACCCTCTCACAGACTTAGACACTCTACACGCACATACACACACAGTCTCTCTCTCACACTCACAACCCCCCACCCCAGACAGAGAGACAGGCACACACATGCACACATATATGTT
>NC_057718.1:69953330-69959549 GCF_004010195.1 Chiloscyllium plagiosum | reverse complement strand
CCCCAGGGCATCAATGTGGACTTCAACAGTTTCCTCATTTTCCCTTCCCCCACCTCACCCTAGTTCTAAACTTCCAGCTCAGCACTGTCCCCATGACTTGTCCAGACTTGTCCGACCTGCCTATCTCCTTTTCCACCTATCCACTCCACCCTCTCCTCCCTGACCTATCACCTTCATCCCCTTCCCCATTCACCCATTGTACTCTATGCTACTCTCTCCCCACCCCCCCCCCCCTCTAGCTTATCTCTCCACGCTCCAGGCTCTCTGCCTTTATTCCTGATGAAGGGCTTTTGCCCGAAACGTCGATTTCGAAGCTCCTTGGATGGTGCCTGAACTGCTGTGCTCTTCCAGCACCACTAATCCAGAACCTTTAACATATTGTCTGGCTGACACCAATTGTTAGTTAACCTGAGAACGTAACCTAAAAAAAAGCTTTGTGATTTACATATGAAAGAAGTGAAACTATCTTGATACTCTAATGGATGAAAGACTCAACAAACAATCAAGGTATTTTTCAATGTATAATTTCAGTTACATCACACTGTAAACTTTTGCTATAAATTCTTTGTCTTACAATTGTGTACTCCACAACCACCTGATGAAGGAACGGAGCTCCAAAAGCTAGTGCTTCCATTTAAACCTGTTGGACTATAACCTGGTGTTGTGTGATTTTTAACTAAAGAGAAGAAGGCATTGCCACTCATAGCTTCAGGCCAAATTCAGCAGTGGGCTCTAATAATAATTGCATGTAATTACAAATTGGAACACTGTCTGGAATGCCAAGTAGCAAATTTGGATGCATTGAGCCATCTGCAGCAGGCAGATACACCACCATTCTGTGACTGGAAGAGTGTGTACTGGTTTTAATTTTTTTGGACACACTTCCAGTCACAGCTGACAATATCAGACTTTGGATGCAGAAAGATCCAGTCCTGGTAAAACTGAAACAGCTGCTGGTGATGAGGGAAACAAAAGGGCTGTCACAACCAGAATTGAAACCTTGTTGGACTTAGAGAGACCAGATTGCAGTAGAGCACAGTATATTATTATGGGGAGCAACAGTGATTATCCTGAACAAAGATCACCACCAGTTACTGGCTGAATTCCATCAGGGTCGTTCAGGGGTCTACAAAATGAAGATGTTGATGAGAATTTATATATTGTGGACAGGTTTGGATGTAGACATAGCTCTGTTAGTGGGTCAGTGCCTAGAGTGCCAAAAAGGACAAAAATTACCACCGGCAGCTCATCACATTTGTGGGGATGGGGATGGATGATTAACCCTGAACTGGGCTACATATTGACTATGCAGGTCCTTTCATGGGCTCAATGTTCTTAGTCATTATAGATGCTCACGTAGAGTGGTTGAATGTGCACAGGGTTCATTCGTCAAACATGGGAATGACCACAGAAAAATTGCACACATCTTTTGCATTTCAGGGATTCTGGAAGTGTTGGTCACAGAGAATGGGCCATTGTTTACCAGCATGAAATTTGAGTATTTCCTAAAGTCTGATGGGAACTGAAACATAAGAACCATTCACACTATCTATCATCCAAAGATAGATAGAAAGAACAGTCCAAGCTTGGAAGGCAGGTTTGAAGAAACAGCCTATAGCTTGGTTAGATGCCAAACTGTCCCAGTTTCTATTTGATTATAGGACCATCCCTCATACAACTGCAGGGATAGCTTCAGCAGAGTTGCTAATGGGGTGAAGGCTACTCACCAGGTTAAATCTGAGCTTCATGGCACTGAGGGTAAGGGTGAAATGGTATCAGGAATACCAATGCCGGATGTCAGACTCTGCCCAGTGAGAGAGATAGTTTACTACAGGGGACAAAGTTTGGTGTAGAAACCATGGAACAGACCCTTCATGGGTCAGAGGCTTGATTATGCGATGGTCCTAAACCAGTACGTGCATCATATGAAAGCTGCAAACTCCCAAAAGATGTGGAAGCAAATTGTGCCCTACTCCTTATAACAGTCAGAAAGGCTATAAGAAGCTGTGGGTTCCCCCGCTATGTTAAGCATTGAAGGGACCAATGAACATGAGATGGACATGGCGGATCTCACCACATCAACATCTTTGCTGCTGGGACGATGAGGTGAATTTCTCCCAAGATGCTCTGTGTGCAAGAGGTGAGCTCCTGCGCATTACACACCTGTATTCTGTCGCAGAGTTAGAGGAACCTGATCCAGTACTAAAATACTCCAGGAGGAGCTGGATGGGCATCATTAAGGTACAATGCTAGAATGGAGTTTTAGATTAGATTAGATTACATACAGTGTGGAAACAGGCCCTTCGGCCCAACAAGTCCACACCGCCCTGCCGAAGCGCAACCCACCCATACCCCTACATTTACCCCTTGCCTAACACTATGGGCAATTTAGCATGGCCAATTCACCTGACCTGCACATCTTTGGACTGTGGGAGGAAACCGGAGCACCCAGAGGAAACCCATGCAGACACGGGGAGAACGTGCAAACTCCACACAGTCAGTCGCCTGAGGCGGGAATTGAACCCGAGTCTCTGGCGCTGTGAGGCAGCAGTGCTAACCACTGTGCCACCGTGCCGCCCACCAAGTGGGAAGAGAGGAATGTTGGAAGCAAAGCCTGGCTGTGTGGGAGCTGGACAAGTGTCAAGGATTTTCCATGTGTGAATAAAGGGTGACTTGGTGATAGGATACCAGCCTCTGTGGTTATATTTTAGTAGGCTATGGATGAGGGTGTGTTGATGGCAGTTGCTTTCACTGTGCCCCCCACAGGGGCAAAGCGTAAAGGAAGCTGGATGGACATCATTAAGGTGCAATGCTAGAATGGAGTGGGAAGAGAGGAATGTTGGAAGCAAAGAACAAAGAAACACAGAAAAAAGAACAAATCAGCACCACAACAGGCCCTTCAGCCTTCCAAGCCTGCTCTTACACATTTTGTCCTTCCACACTAAAGGTGTCGCCACTTACAGGATCTGTATCGCTCTATTCCCTTCCTATTCATTATTTGTCCAGGTGCTTCTTGAATGCTGCTATTGTGTCTGCTTCCACCACCTCCTCTGGCAACACATTCCAGGCACTCACCACCCTTTGTATGAAAAACATGCCTCGCATATCTCTTTTAAACTTCCCTCCTCATACTTTGAGTGACCCCTAGTAATTGACCTCCTCCGACCTGGGAAGAAGCCTCGTACTACGTTCCACTCTGTCCATGCCATTCACAATCTTATAAACTTCTACTAGGTTGCCTCTCAATCTCCTGCATTCTAGTGAATACAAACCCAGTTTATCCAACCTTTCTTCATAGCTAAAACTTCCTACACCAAACAATATCCTGGTAAACCTTTTCTGTACCCTCGAAAGCATCCACATCCTTCTAGTTGTGCGGTGACCAGAACTGTATGCAAAGTTTAATATGGTGGGTCTCTACATCAGAATGATGGATGGAAATGGACTTTAAAGCAGTGCGAGATAAAACGGAACATAGAGGCTTTGTGAGAGGACCAGGTGCATGCCAGTACAGACAACCGTTTATCTGAAATCTCGAAATCCGAAAAGCTCCAAAATCCGGAGGTTTTTTGTGAAGTTTTTATATCATTAATAAAGTTGTGTCGTGCAAACAGTTAACCCAAATCCACACCCGCTCAATGCATGTAACTTAGATGTCACATTGAGGGGGTATGGGGGTTCGTGGCCCAGCACTGGTAGGCCTCAATTCTGTCTCAGGGCCCGTTACTCACAGTGAGTCTGCTGTTCGGTAAGTTTTTTAAAATTTCACTACTGAATACTCACTTATTCCAAAATTCGAAAAATTCTGAATTCCAAAAACCAGCTAGTCCTGAGCATTTCGGATAAAGGATTGTGTATTTGTACTAATTGTGTCCACTGCGAGCTGCATTCGCTGCTATCACTTGCAGTTCTTTAGGTACAAAGTACAATGAGAAGATTACTGAGACAATATGCAAGGTGGGCAGAGTCTGTGCCAGTTTCATGGGTACAATTCTGGGGAAGGACCTGCTGCAGGTTGACTTGGGCTCTTCCAGGATACTCAACGCTCCCGTCACTTTAGCGGACGTGAGTGGCGCCCTCACTCAGCTCTCAAGGGGAGTTGCAACAAAAGTCTCTATGACTGGAAGCTAGAGGTCTGAGCAGAACCTTTGCCCTCAAAACTCATACCTAAGCCACATGCAGCACTAGCCCATACCAACTTTCACCAATCCATGAAAAGTCTCAACTTACACAACTTACAGAAACAAAACCAGCAGGAAGTAATTAGCATTCAGCTACAAGCTTTTAATGATTACTTTAAATAGTGCCTTTGGAGAAAGGTAGGTGCTTGAAATTACAAAACATATGTTTAGTTATGTGTGCTTAAATCAGACATCTAAACAATGTTGTACAAAGACTGATGTTGTGATCCATCTAGCATATTTATAAACTATGTTCCTAATGCATCCTCAACGTGAGGATAACGGTGCATATGGCACTGTGAAGTATACCTAGGATGGGCACCACTTTGCTTTCAGACTAGCACCCCCAACATTAAATCTGTGAGACCACGTTTTGCAGCCACTTTCCGAACAATATATAGACATTAGCTGGGACATTTGCTTTTAATGAGCTGGATTTGAAATCTAGCGTAGCTCCCATTTAATAGATTTTTGAAAAGATTCTATAATTCCCTTCTGTTTGAGTTTGAAATCACTGCTGTTAAATCAACCAGTCATGTAAAATCCTGCAGCTCCATTTTTATGAATATTATATATGATGACAGGATATCATGGCAAAGATGACACCTAAAGTGTGGCAACTTTGATGTTGGTTGGGTCCGGCATAGACAGTGGTGAGGTAGGAGAGGGGGGATGGCATCATAGGGGTTACTGATGTTGAGCTGGCCCAGGACTGATGGACTCTCTTTAAATTCTATCTTGCAATGCTTTTTCTTATTCTTAAACTATTCAAAATGGTGCCAGATTATGGCAACAGTGGAAAAAGTTTTCACTGTAATTTACTGTTTTTTCTCACTTTAAAATGCACGTGATAATAAAATCGTTCATTAATTCAGGTTGGAATGAGGTAAATTCCTTGAAGCTTCTCCAAGTCCATTGGCATTCTTTAGGAGCGTGCTGTTCAGGCTGCAGGAGAAGTTGAGCTGCTGTATGACTTTGTTTACAAACACAAGAAACTATACGCCACTTTTGTAAAAAAAGGAACAATATGCCAGTACAGCAAACATATTACTGATATCCTTGTGGTTTACAAATTAAAACCTCATGTTGCAAATATTGCCATATTTCAAAATGGCTTTTTGTTAAGTGTTACAGATGTACAAAACCAGCAGAGTATCAAATTAATAGAAATAATTAGCATAGAATATCTATAATCAAAATAATCTGGAAATGAATATGCTTGAAAATTTCATGTAAGCCAATTTAAAGATGCTTTAACTTGCAGCAGAAAGTGAGTAATTGACAGCAGCATTTCATCTTTCCAGCTCATTCCATGCAGAAAGGACCAGCAGAAATCTTCGAATTAAAGATATTAACTTCAGCAACAATCCAGTTTGGGAAATATTAATACTACAAGGCAAGCAGAGTGCCAAACACAGCAGAGAATGAAATATCACAGAACATGCAAGCTTTCAATCATCTCTTATAACCTTCCCATTAATGTTCCTTTCCTGTCACCTTGAGATACTTTTGATGTTAAATGTTCATAATTAATTAGGGCCTGTTGCAAGTTTTTAAAAACTAATTCATAGAAACAGAAAGTGGGAGCAGGAGTAGACCATTCAGCCCTTCTAGGTTACTCTGCCCAATATGAAATTCAACTGAGTGCCATGTCCTGTTTTCACCTTGAACCCTTTTGCTCTAAGAACAATATCCCTCCCTCTTGAAAATAATCAAGTTTTAATATGAACTACTTTCTGTGGCAGAGAATTCCACAGACTCACCACTGTCTGGATGAAGAAATTTCTCTTCATCTCAGTCCTAAATAGCCTACTCCATATTCTTAAACTGTGACACCTGGTTCTGAATATGCTGGTTATCAGGAACATCCCTCCTGTGTTTACCCTTTAGAACATAGAACATATAACATAGAACAATACAGCACAGAACAGGCCCTTCGGCCCACGATGTTGTGCCGAACATTTGTCCTAGCTTAAGCACCCATCAATTGCCGCTTAAAGGTCACCAAAGATTCTGACTCTACCACTCCCACAGGCAG
>NC_057718.1:69947618-69952711 GCF_004010195.1 Chiloscyllium plagiosum | reverse complement strand
CTGATCATCTTATAAACCTCTGTCAAGTCACCCCTCATCCTTCGCCGTTCCAACGTGAAAAGGCCTAGCACTCTCAACCTATCCTCGTACGACCTATTCTCCATTCCAGGCAACATCCTGGTAAATCTTCTCTGCACCCTCTCCAAAGCTTCCACATCTTTCCTAAAGTGAGGCGACCAGAACTGTACACAGTACTCCAAATGTGGCCTAACCAAAGTCCTGTACAGTTGCAACATCACTTCACGACTCTTGAAGTCAATCCCTCTGCTTTCTAGCTCTGTTAGAATTTCATGGGTTCAATTTAAATAGAGTCTTTTAGATTAGATTCCCTGCAATATGGAAACAGGCCCTTCAGCCCAACAAGTCCACACCGACGAAACAGGCCCTTCAGCCCAACAAGTCCACACCGACCATCCAAAGAGGAACCCACCCCCCATATTAACCCTTGACTAATACATCTAACACTATAGGCAATTTTGCATGGCCAATTCACCTGACCTGCACATCTTTGGATTGTGGGAGGAAACTGGAGCACATTCACGTAGACACAGGGAGAATGTGCAAACTCCACACAGACATTCGGCCGAGGCGTGAATTGAACCCAGGTCCCTGGCACTGTGGGGCAGCAGTACTAACCACTGAGCCACCGTCCCGCCCAACTCTTGGAATCATACAGCATGGAAACAGACCCTTCGGTCCAACATGTCCATGCTGACCAAGTTTCCCAAATGAAACGAATCCCTTTTGCCTGCATTGACACCGCATCTCTAAACTTTTCTTGTTTGTGAATGTTTTTTAAATGTTTTTTAAATGTTCTTCCCTCCTTCTTCTAAACTGCGGTGAATATAATTCTAATTGATACATCTGCTCTGCCAACCCTGTAATCAATCTAGTAAACTTGTGTTGCACTCTCCCCATAACCAAAGCAAACAATGCAGTAAGGCATTTCTTAATTCTTCAGAAAGCCTTGTGAATGTCCACAAAATAACCCACACCCATTGGCTCCTGTTATCAATTCTACTAGTTACGGAGAATCCCTACAGTGTTGAAAGAGGCCATTTGGTCCATCGAGTCTGCACTGACCCTTGGAAGAGCATCCCACCCAGATCCACCCCATCGCTGTAACCCCACATTTACCATGGCTAATCCACCTAGCCTGTACATCTTTGGATGTGGGAGGAAAACAGAACACCAGGTGAAAACCCATGCAGACACAAGGAGAACATGCAAACTCCATACAGGCAGACAGAATCAAACCTGGGTCCCTGGTGCTAATCATTGTGCCATCCGAAAAAGTGATCAGAGCAGGACTTGAACCTGCAATCTTCTGATAGTACCCAATTAACACTGAAGTCAGATACCTTATTCATGAGCCAGTAAGAGCAATTCACATCCCCAAAAAGTTTCATTAGATTTGTAAAGCATGATTTCTATTTCATAAATCCATGCTGATGATCTAATCCTATCACTGTTTTCCAAGTGCTGTGCCATTAAATCTTTTATGATGGACTCTACTACTGATAACAGACTGATTTGGTTATAATTCCATGTTTCTCTCTGGCTTTTTCAAATAGTGGGGTTAGATTAACTACACCCATCCCACAATCTATAGGAATTGTTTCAGAATTTATAGAATCTTGAAAGATGACCAAAAATGCATTTACTATTTCTAGGGCTACATCCTTAAGGATTCTGAGATATAGATTACCAGGTCCTGGGTATTTACCAACCTTTAATCTCATCAATTTCCCAAACACAGTTTCTCTGCCAATACTGATTTCTTTCAGTTCTTTCCTCTCACGAGATCCTGTATTCCTCAACATTTTTGGGATGCAATTAGTATCCTCTGTTGTGAATACAGAACCAAAATATGTATGAATTGGTCTGCCATCTCTTTGTTTCCAATTATAATTTGCCTATCTCTGATTGTGTTACATTTGGCTTCACTAATTCATAAGCTGCAAATGTCAGTTCTCAGCCAGTACTGATTGCCAACCCCTAGTTGTCCTTAAGATGATGATGAGCTGCCTTTTTGAACTGTTGCAGCCCATTTAATATAATTTAGCACTATGATGTTTAGAGATGGAGTTCCAGAATTTGTCCCAGTGACATAGAAGGAACAGCCATGTATTTCCAAGTCAGGTTGGCTTGGAGGGAAATCTGCAGATGGTGATGCTCCAATGTATCTGTTGCCCTTGTCCTTCAAAATAAACCAGTTCTTTGTTCGGAAATTGCTGTCTAAGGAGCCTTCATGAATATTTGCAGTGCATCTTGTAGATGGTGCACACTGCTGCTATTGACCATGGAGTGGAGAGATGGGGATGGTGGTTGTGGATGTCAACCTTTTATAGATTACAATTATCTCAGTTTCTGAGTCACATTCATTGGTCTCCCACATGGCAGGCCAATGGTTTCCCTTTTCATAGAATCCTTACAGGATGGAAACAGGCCATTTGGCTCAACAATTCCACACTGACCCTCCAAAGAGTATCCCACCCAGACCATTCCACTAACTAATGCACCCATCCTATACATCTCTGAAAACTACGGGCAATTTAGCATGGCCAATCCACCCTAACCTGCACGTCTTTGGACTGTGGGGGGAAATCAGAGCACCCAGAGGAAATTCACACAGACATGGGGAGAACGTGCGAACTCCACACAGATGTGTGGATCTGAGTTCAATTCCACAAGGCTGGAATCAAATCCAGGTCCCCGGCACTGTGAAGGTAGCAGTTCTAACCACTGAGCCACCGTGTTGCCCTATTTTTCTGGATGGTTTGATGATTTAAAGTTGAAGTGAGGGTCTTGTAAAGCAGAAGGATTCTCAGCAGACTGTGAGGTTTCTTGCAGTAAAATTTCCCAAGGATTTGTTTTCAGGTGAACTTTGAAAGTACAATGGCTCCCTGATATCTCATAGCATAGTTTCAAGTTAGTTTCACAGCTTGGCTGAAATAGCTTCTGATAGCCTTGGTAGAATCCCCTACATAATGGATGAGCCTTAAAATAGTCAAACATAACATGGCTACCTCCATGTAACATTTAGCAAGTTTAAAATCATTTTCCAAATGATGCGTGGTATTCATAAGACAATGAAAGAAGGGAGCAGAAGTAGGCCATTTAGTCTATTGCTTTGCTCCACCATTCAATGAAAGTATGGCAGATCTGATTTTTCTAAATCCCAATGAGTACAAGCCCAACCTATACAATCCTCTTATAAGACAATCCCTCCACAGTCAGGATCAACTTACTAAACCTTTTCTGGAATACCTGCAATGGCATATCCTTCCTGAGATAGAGGATGGAAACTGAGTGCAGTAGTCCAGCTGTTGTCTGACTAGTACCTCACATAGTTTTAGCATGAACTGCCTATTTTGATATTCCTTTCATTTTGAAATAAAGGCCAATATTCCACTTGCTTTCCCTATTACCCACTGAGTTTGGTTGCAAAGGGAATTTAGGAAGTTAGGTGGAAAGTTGAAAAACAGAACTTCTAGAATTGTAATCTCAAGATTAACCCTGTACCATGTACTCGTGAGATCAGAAATAAGATAATTCAATTGAATGTGTTGCCTAAGAGCTGGAGTAAGAGGGAGGGCTTCAGATATTTGTACCATTAGTATGTTTTCCAGGGCGTGTGGCATCTGTCAAACCAGAACAGGTTGCACCTAAACTGGGGAGGACATCTTGCGGGGACTTTTGCTAGTGCCACTTGGGAAGGTCTAAACTACTGTGGTGGGGGCTGGGGAATGTGGTGGAGAACAGCAATAGATCAGTATATGGAGTGTTTCAGGAGAAGGTCAATGTTTAGTCGAATAAGTCGAATTGGAAGAATAGAGTCGAGAGTGTGGTGCTGGAAAAGCACAGTAGGTCAGGCAGTATCCGAGGAGCAGGAGAATCGACATTTCGAGCGTAAGTCCTTCATCAGGAATGAGGCTTGTGGCCCAAGGGGGTTGAGAGATAAATGGGCTGGGAGGAAGGTAGTTGGTATTGTGATAGGTCGATGAATGTGCAGGTGGAATTGATAGGTCAGAGGGGAAGGTGGAGCGAATAGGTGGGAAGGAAAGAAAATGCATAGGTGGGATCGGTCAAGAAGGTGGTGCCAAGTTGGGGGCTTGGGACTGGGATCAGGTCAAGGGAGGGGAAATGAGGAAACTGGAATGTGCTGCTGGGGAGATGGTGGAAGCAGAGACAGTAGCAATGTTTAATGGGCACCTAACCATGTGAATAGGCATGAGTAGAGAGAAATGGACCATGTGAAGGCAGGTGGCTTTAGTTTGGAAACAAAAACCAAAATTGCTAGTAAAGCTCAGCAATCTGGTGGTATCTGTGGACAGAAATTAGAGTTAACATTTCGGGTCCAGTGACCCTTCCTCAGAATTGATGGTAGCTAGGGAAATGTAGGTTTATATGGAGAAGATAGGGTTGGGGAGAGGATAAGGAGTAAACCATAGGTGGGGATATAGCCCGAAGAGAGAGAAGAACAGTTGGACAGACAAAGGAGTGGATAATGATCTGACTGGGAGAGTGAATAGCTATTAATAGGGACTGTCAGTGGTGAACAATGAGTTGTGTGTAATAGCAGACTATGTGATAACAAGGCATGGTATGTGGGAGTTAGTGTAAGTACATGGGAGAGCTCAAACCCTAAAGTAACTGAACTTGATATAGGGTACAGAAGGCTGCAGGGTTCCCAAGCAGAAAATTAGGTGCTGTTCTTCCAGGTTGTACTGAGCTGTGCTGGAGCACTGCAGCAAGCCTGAGACGGAGATGTTGGCCAGGGATCAGGGTGGTATGTTGAAATGTTAAAGGCAACTGGAAGCTCAATGACTTTTTTCAGATGGAACGAAACAGTCACCCAGTCTACGCTTTAGAACATAGAACATAGAACATAGAAGAATACAGCGCAGTACAGGCCCTTTGGCCCTCGATGTTGCGCCGATCCAAGCCCACCTAACCTACACTAGCCCACTATCCTCCATATGCCTATCCAATGCCCGCTTAAATGCCCATAAAGAGGGAGAGTCCACCACTGCTACTGGCAGGGCATTCCATGAACTCACGACTCGCTGAGTAAAGAGCCTACCCCTAAC
>NC_057718.1:69938372-69944454 GCF_004010195.1 Chiloscyllium plagiosum | reverse complement strand
ACAAACCAGAGAGAACAACTCTGTTCGTTCTAACTCTGAGCTTCCAACCTAGCTTCCTGAAAGCCTGCCTAACATCCTCAGCGCTCCTCCTACTTATGTCATTGGTGCCAATGTGGACCACGGCTTCGGGCTGCTCCCCCTCCCCCTTAAGGACCTGGAAAACACGATCAGAGACATCACGTACCCTTGTACCTGGGAGGCAACATACCAAACGTGAGTCTCTCTCGCCCCCACAAAACCGCCTATCTGTGCCCCGAACTATCGAGTCCCCAATTACTATTGCTCTGCTCTTCTCCACCCTTCCCTTCTGAGCAACGGGGACAGGCTCCGTGCCAGAGGCCTGAGCCCCATTACTTACCCCTGGTAAGTCGTCCCCCCCACAAGTATCCAAAACGGTATACTTGTTCTTGAGGGGAACGGCCGCTTTGTTTGTCCAATTAGAGGAGACCACATTGTGAACAGTGCGTACAGTAGACTAAACTGTGTCAAGTGCAGGTAAAGCATTGCTTCACGTGGAAGATGGGTATATGAATAGGAAGGGTTTGGAGGCATATGGGCCAGGTGCTGTCAGGTGGGACTAGATTAGGTTGGAATATCTGGTCGGCATGGATGAGTTGGACCGAAGGGTCTGTTTCCATTCTGTACATCTCCATGACTCTATGACTCTGTGTGTTTGAACATTGGATACTGAGAAGGGAGGAAATAAACAGATAGGTGTTACACCTTCTGCAGTTGCAGGGGAAGGTGCTGTGAAGCTGTGAGGGGTGTGTTGGGAGTGAAGGAAGAGTGTCCCAGAAGGAGCATTACCTGTGCAGGGCTGACAAAGGAGGGATGGGTATTATGTGTCTGGTCATGGCATCTCCCTGGTGGTGGCAGCGGTGACAGCTAATGATCCTCTGGGTGTGGATGCTGGTGGGATGGTAAGGGGGACCCTATCGCTGTTGCAGGAGGGAAGAGAGAGAGTGAGGGCTGAAATGATGAGTTCGACTGGGCTAAGGGCCCTATCAACAACAGTGCTGCAGAATCCTCAGTTGAGGAAGAAGGTAGACATTTCGGAAGAGCCCTTGTCAAAGTTGGCATCATCCAAACAGATGTGATGGAGATGGAGGAACTGGGAGAATGGAATAGAATCTTTGCAGAAAGCAGGACTGTGTGAGTCAAGGTAACTGTGTGAGTTGGTGGGTTTATAGTGAATATTGGTCACCAGCCTATCCCCAAAATTAAAGACAGAAATGTTAAAGAAGAGAGGGGAAGAGTCAGAGATGGACCAGGTGAAAGCGAGGGGGAGTGAGGTGGAAATTGGAAGCAAAATTGATAAATTTTTTCAATTCCAGATAAGAGTGTGGAGCAGATTAATGGTATCATCGATTTACCGGAGAAAGAGTTGTGTGTGGGGACAGGAAAGTATTGGAACGAAGAATCTCCAAAAAAAGACAGGCATAACTGGGATCCGTGCGGGTATCCATGATCAACCTCTGACCTGAAGAAAATTACAGGAGTTAATAGAGAATTTGTTCAGGGTGAGGATGAGCTCGGCCAAGTCGAGGAGGCTGGTGATACATGGGGACGGTTCAGGCCTTCGTTCCAGGAAGAAGTGGAGAGCCCTGAGAGGCATTGGGGGATTGACATGTAAAGGGATTGCACAACCATGGTGAAGTGGAGGTGGCCGGAACCTGCAAACTGGAAATTCTGAAACTGGTGTAAAGCGTCAGAGGAATCATGGATGTAGGAGTCCAGCAAAGTCTGGATCAGGGGAGAAAAGACTGAATTAAGGTAGGAAGAGATGTGTTCACTGGGGCAGGAGCAGGCAGAAACAATGGGTCTTCCCAGGCAGTCCTGTTTGTGGATTTTGTGCTTTAATTTTGAAGGCATCATGGTGGGCCAAAGGACCTGTTCCTGTGTTGTACTGTTCTTGGTTCTAAGTTCTTTTTTTGTTTTTAATGCATTAGGACTCCTAAATCTCTCTGTGTTGTAACTTTCTGAAGTCTTTATCCATTTAAGTAATATTTGACTCCTCTTGATGGGTTGCACTCAAACTGGAGGGGTGTCAAGATCCTGGGCGGGAGCTTGGCTAGGGCACTTTGGCAGGATTTAAACTAGTTTGCAGGGGGATGAGAACTAGAGCTAGATCAGAGGAGAGTGTAGTTGTTGAACGGGCAGAATTAGAATACAGAGAGTCTGTCAGGAAGAATACAGTTGATTGGGCAAAGAGATGAGTTAAAGTGTATCTGTTTCAATGCAAGGAGTGTCAGAAATAAGAGTGATGAATTTAGAGCATGGATCAGTACTTGGAACTATGATGTTGTGGCCATAACGGAGATATGGATTTCACAGGGGCAGGAATGGTTGCTGGATGTTCCAGGGTTTAGATCTTTTAAAAATAACAGGGAGGAGGGTAAAAGAGGAGGGGCAGGTAGCATTGTTAATTAGAGAGTGCATCACAGTTGCAGAAAAGGAAGCTGTTGAGGAGGGTTTGTCTATTGAATCAGTATAGCCAGTAACAGGCACGAAGCAGTCACTTTATTGAGTGTTTTCTATAGATCCCCCAACAGCAACAGAGAGATGGAAGGGCAGATTGGACAGCAGATCTTGGAAAGGTGCAGATGTATCAGAGTTGTTGTTATGGGTGACTTCAACTTCTCTAGTATTGATTGGAACCTCCTCAGTGCAGATGGTCTGGATCGAGTTGATTTTGTCAGGTGTGTCCAGGAAGGATTCCTGACTCAACATATAGGGGTGAGGCCATATTGGATTTGGTGTTAGGCAACAAGCCAGGCCAGCTGTCAGATCTCCCAGTGGGAGAGCTTTTCAGTGTCAGTGACTGCAACTGCCTCACCTTTACCATAGCCATGGAGAGGGATAGGAACAGACAGTATGGGAAGATATTTAATTGGGGGAGGGAAAATTATATTGATATTGGATAGGAGCTGTGGAGTACAAATTGGGAACAATTGTTCTATGGGAAATGCACAACAGAAATATGAAGGCTGTTTAAGGAGCACTTGTTGCAAGTGTTGGATAACTTTATCCCAATGAGACAGGCAAGGAATGGTAAGGTGAAGAAGCCTTAGATGATAAGAGAAGAGGAGCTTCTCGTCAAGAGAAGAAGTAAGGTTGAGGAAACAAGGATCTGGTACAGCTTTAGAGGATTATAGGGTAGCTAGGAAAGAACTCAAAAGTGTACTGGGAAAGGAGGGGACACAAGAAAGCCTTGACAGGAAGAATTAGGGAAAACCCAAAGACATTCTACATTTACATGAGGAATAAGGGAATGATCAGAGAGAGGGTAGGGCTGATCCGGGATAGTGGAGGGAACTTGTGCCTGGAGTCTGAAGAGGTAGGGGAGGTGTTTGCTTCAGTATTCACTAGACAGAGGGACCTTATTGATAGTGAGAATACTGTGGACCAGGTTAATAGGCTTGAACAAATTGAAATTAAGAAAGTGGATGCACTGGAAATTCTGGGAAGCATTAAGATAGATAAGTCCCCAGGGCCAGACCAGATATATCCAAGGTTACCACAGGAAGTGAGGAATGAGATTGCTGTGCCTCTGGCAATGATCTTTGCACCTTCACTCTCCATGGGGGTAGTACCGAATGATTGGAGGGAGGTGAATGTTGTTCCTCTGTTCAAGAAAGGGAATAGGGAAATAACCTGGGAATTACAGACCAGTCAGTCGTACATCTGTGGTAAGCAAGGTATTGGAAAGGATTCTGAGAGATAGGATTTATGACTATTTTGAAAAATATAGATTGATTAAAGATAGTCAGCGTGGCTTTATGAGGGGCAGGTCATGCCTCACAAGCCTCACAAGAGTTATTTGAGAATGTGACGAGGCAAGTTGATGAAGGTCAAGCAGTGGATGGGATGTATATAGATTTCAGTAAGTTAATGGGCGGCACTGTGGCTCAGTGGTTAGCACTGCTGCCTCACAGTGCCAGGGACCCTGTGTGGAGTTTGCACATTCTTCCCGTGTCTGTGTGGGTTTCCTCTGGGTGCTCTGGTTTCCTCCCACAGTCCAAAAGATGTGCAGGTCATGTGAATTGTCCATGCTAAATTGCCCATAGTGTTAGGTTCATTAGTTCATTAGTAAATGTAGGGGAATAGGTCTGGGTGGGTTAGTCTTCAGAGGGTCGGTATGGATTGGTTGAGCCAGATGGCCTGTTTCCAGACTGTAGGCAATCTAATCCAATCTAATTTGATAAAGTTCTCCATGGTAGACACATTCAGAAAGTTAGGATGTATGGGATACAGGGCAATTTGGCTGTCTGGATGCAGAATTGGCTGGCTGAAGGAAGACAGCGAGTGGTAGTGGGTGGAAAGTATTCCACCTGGAGGTCAGTGACCAGTGGTGTCCTGCAGGGATCTGTTCTTGGGCCTCTGCTTTTTTGTAGTTTTTACAAATAACTTGGATGAAGAAGTAGAAGGTTGGGTTAGTAGTTCATCAATGACACGAAGGTCGGTAGTGTTATAGATAGTGTCAAGGGTTGTTGCAGGCTATAACAAGACTTTTGCAGGATGCAGAGCTTGGCTGAGAAATGGCAGATGGAGTTTAATCTGGATAAATGTGAAGGGATTCATTTTGGAAAGTTGAATTTTAATGCGGAATGCAGGGTTAAATGCAGGAATCTTGACAGTGTGGAGGAACAGAGGGATCATGGGGTCCATGTATATAAGTCCCTCAAAGTTGTCACTTAAGATGATAGGGTGTTAAGAAGGTGTATGGTGTTTTAGCTTTCATTAACAGGGGGATTGAGTTTAAGAGCCACAGGTTTTGCTGCAGCTCTAAAACGCTGATTAGGCCACACTTGGAATATTGTGTCCAGTTCTGGTCACCTCAATATAGGAAGGATGCAAATGCTTTCGAGAAGGTGCAGAGGAGATTTACCAGGATGTTGCCTTGATTGGAGGACTTGTCTAATGAAGAAATGGCTGTCATGAGGGGTCATGATTTTAAGGTGATTGGAGGAAGGTACAGGGGAGACGTCAGAGGTAGGTTCTTTACACAGACAGTGATGGTTGCATGGAAAGCGCCAGCGGTGACAGTAGAGTCAGAGAGGTTAGGGATATTTAAGTGACTGCTGGACAAGCATATGGATGGCAGTAAATTAAGGGGGTGTGTAGGTTAGGTTGATCTTAGATTAGGATAAATGCTTGGCACAACATTGTGGGCCTAAGGGCCTGCACTGTGCTGTACTGTTCTATGTTTTTCTTCCTGTCAAAGTGCTTCACCACATTTTCCCAAATGAAGTTTGATCAGCCAAGTTTCTCTTGATTCTCCTATTCTGTTTATATCACTCTTTAGATCCTTTGTGTCATCCTCATCACTTCCCTTTTCACCTATTTTTGTGCCACCTGCAAACTTGGCCACGGTACATTCATTTTCATCATGCAAGTTTTTATGATAGCTTGTAAATAATTTGGCTCCAGCACTAATTACCATAGCACTCTACTAGTTACTGGTTGCATACCTGAAAATGACCCCCTTATAGAACAGAGAACATAGAACAATACAGCACAGAACAGGCCCTTTGGCCCACGATGTTGTGCCGAACATTTGTCCTAGCTTAAGCACCCATCCATGTACCTATCCAATTGCCGCTTAAAGGTCACCAAAGATTCTGACCCTACCACTCCCACAGGCAGCGCATTCCATGCCCCCACCACTCATTATTGGCCAGTTAACCTTCATATCTCATTTTTCCTCTGCGTATTTCCTTCTTAGTAATCCTCTGTTGCTCTTTAAAAGCTTCCCAGTCCTCAGTTTTCCTAATTATCTTTGCTATGTTCTCCCTTTTCTCTTTTAACTTTATATGTTTCTTAACTTCCCTCGTCAGCCACGGCCGCCCATGCCTCCTCCTGGGATCTTTCTTCCTTTTAGGAATGAACTGATCCTGCAACTTCTGCATTATACACAGAAATATCCGCCATTGTTCCTCCACGGTCATCCCTGCTAAGGTATTGCACAATTGAACTTTGGCCAGCTCCTCCCTCATAGCTCCATAATTCCCTTTATTCAACAGAAATGCTGTCACTTCCGACTGTACCCTCTCCCTCTCAAATTGCAGATAGAAGCTTATTG
>NC_057718.1:69919488-69933180 GCF_004010195.1 Chiloscyllium plagiosum | reverse complement strand
AGTGTGGTGCTGGAAAAGCAGAGCAGGTCAGGCAGCATCCGAGGAGCAGGAAAGTCGACATTTCAGGCAAAAGCCCTTCATCAAAAGCTTCCTAACCTGCTGTGCTTTTCCAGCACCACACACTTGACTCTGATTTTTAACTTTGTCCACCCCAGTCCAACATTGGCACCTCCAAATCATGAGAGAGAGAGTGTGTGTGTGTGTGAGAGAGTGTCGTAAGTAATTCAAAACTGTAAATTAATTAAGGTAGAGAGATCACGACAATTTATCAAGGTGATGCTGTCAAAACAGGAAAGTAAGGAAGATTTCGCAGATATAGAACAGTATGTTGGGCTCATCTGTAGCGTGACATGAATTCAAAATCACGGTTGGGGCCATCCTTATGGGTACAAAATTTGGCTGTCAGCCTCTGCTCAGTGATTCTGCATTGTTGTATCTTGGAGTCCATTCTGGAGGATGCTTACCCAAAGATCAGAGGCTGAATGCCCTTGGCCACTGGTCAGTCAATATGGCATCGTATAAATTCCAGCTTTCGGAATAAAACCAGTCTGATTCCAGATTACAATTCTGAGACAGATTCTGAATAAACTCTCACTACAATTCAGTGTCTGACCTGAGATGTCACTTTTTGTGTATTCCTATCGCTCTGCCTGATTGCCATGATAGCACAGCACTGACATTGACTTTATAAACACTTTACTCACCATCTAACTACTCTTGGTAACCTGCAGAGACGTATTATCAGACACTCCACTCTCACCAGTTGCATGGACTTTTGATCTCTCTGCCTATAAACTCTGTGTCTGTGTGCCCTGCTCTCTCTCTGCACCTGATGAAGGGACAGCACTCCAAAAGCTTGTGTGATTTCAAGTAAACCTGTTCGATTGTAACCTGGGGTTGTGTGACTTCTGACTTTGGTCACCCCAGTACAACTAGGAGAAAGTGAGGACTGCAGATGCTGGAGATCAGAGCTGAAAAATGTGTTGCTGGAGAAGGGCTTATGCCCGAAACGTCGATTCTCCTGCTCCTTGGATGCTGCCTGACCTACTGCGCTTTTCCAGCAACACATTTTTCACCCCAGTACAAAACCAGCACAACCACATCAGGATCTGGAATGCACTGCCTGAAAATGTGATGGGAGGTATTTCAATTTTGATTTGAAAAGTGAATATGATGCAGAAAAAATTGCAGGGCTATGGTCTTTTCTTTGATGTAAAAATACTTAATCTTATACTTTTCTTTGGCTAAGTTTGAGTTGCTTTGAGTTTTTTGGAATGATTCTTGCTGCAAGGCCAAGCAAGATGTTTTCACGTTTCTTACAATACACCCCTTATTAACTACCTAGCTAACCCCTATCACATCTCTCACTTCTGATTCTGGCCCCATCTTACCACACGCTGTTCCCAAAACAACTCATCACTCAACAGGTATCCACTGAAAGTATCGCTTAGCTTTGCAGAATGTGCTTTAACTTGGTGAAGGTGCTATGCTAGTTGAGTGATAAACACTTTACATGAAAAAGGGTGTGCTAGCTGAGCTTCAACCCCATTCCCTTCCCAGACCCACATCAACAATTCCATTTTCTATTGCAATCATTAGAGCCCGTTGTCTTACTGAAATGATAGAGTGTTGATTCCTTCATCCCTTGCTCCCTTGGAAGTTCCCTATGTGATGTGGCACTTTTGGTCAGCCTCTTATGTCATGAATACCTGCATTACTGAGATGACAATGTTAGTTTAACTACCATGCTGCACTCTGCATTTAATATATAAACATGTTCATTCTGTATTCATTGTATATTTGTGAAGAAGCATTTACAACAGAAATGTAGCTGAAATTTTCAAATGGATGCTTCTTGTATTTGGCCTTCAGTATCCTAACATCTAGCAGATGTGGATCCTGCATTTTTGCCCATGAAAATTACACTCATTCTATTTTCCCAGTAATTTTTCTGTTGTTTTGCATATCTAGAGCATGGCAAATTATAGCAGGGAACACAACTCATGCCAGACAGTCAGATCTGGGCGGCACGGTGGCACAGTGGTTAGCACTGTGCCAGAGACCTAGGTTCAATTCCCACCTCAGGGAACTGTCTGTGTGGAGTTTGCACATTCTTCCCATGTCTGTGTGGGTTTCCTCCAGGTGTTCTGGTTTCCTCCCACAGTCCAAAAAGAATGTGCAGGGTAGGTGAATTGGCCATGCAAAATTGCCCGTAGTGTTAGGTGTAGGGGAATGGGTTTGGGTGGGTTGCTCTTCAGAGGGTTGGTGTGGAATTGTTGGGCCGAAGGGCCTGTTTCCTCACTGTAAGTAATCTAATCTAATCTCAGACCACCTATTTACCAGGAACCGCCCTGTCAGAGCCACACTATCTTGAGAGCCTATAATTTCCTAAGTCCCCACCTTATATGGAGACCCATGTTTTTCCAGCTGTCTTCCGTCTCCTCTCAACCCTGGCATTACATCTTAATGGTATTCGCCCTTTTCCTCTACCTTTGTAGAAACCCTGTTGATGGTTACTATCACCAAACTTCCAAAGCCTAACATGTCCTTTGATGCTAGACCTCACATTCTCTCCCATAAACCTGTAATTCCCCCCAATTACTATTCTTGCCCCCATGTCTGCAAAGCCTCTGACGTCATGTCTCCAGCCTTGACTCTGCCAACTAATGCCAGATACCTCCACAGCCAGTACATCCACAAGCATCCACTCCCTCCATTGCCAATGCTCAGTAGCAGCAGTGTGTACTGTCTACAAGATGCACTGCAGAAATTTACCAAAGATCCTCAGACAGGACCTGTTAAACCCATGCCACTTCCATGTAGAAGGACCAGCATAGCAGATTCATGGGAACACCACCACCTGCAGGTTTCCTTCCAAGCCACTCAACATCTTGACTTGGAAATATGTCACCATTTCTTCACTGTCACTGGATCAAAATCCTGGAATTCCTTCCCTAATGGCATTATGGGGCAACCCACAGCTGGTAGACTGCAACGATTCAAGAAGGCAACTCACGACCACCTTCTCAAGGGCAACAAGGGACAGGTAATAAATGCTGGCCAACTAGAGATGCTCACATCCCATAAATGAATTCAGAAAAATAGGGCATCCATGCAGCCTCCTGAACAATTAACATACCAATCCCTCGGACTGTTTTCGCCCCAGCCCTCTGATTATTTGCAATGAATAGATCCTGGAATAACAGACCAGGCCTTGACTGTTGTCTTTGCAGCTCCGAGACTGACTGTACCCTGCCCTGGGCAGTCGAAGATCCATCCAGATCATGAATGCTATCATTCTGCCTTCTCCATGGGGAAGCAATGTATCTCATGTGGAGCCAGAGACAGTCGTAGGCAGATCAGAAAGTAGATGCCAATGGTTTGTGCAGACACATCCAAATATTATCATATTGTCTGCAAGTTCGAAGGAGTAGTGGCCAGGTCAGGAAAGTATGAGACACCCGGTGCCTCCATTAGCTCCTTTTTTTTTCTCAGATCAACAGAGAAAACAAAGGCTGCATTTCACATCTGTGGGCCTTTTCCAAGTACTCTAAGTGAAGTCAGCTGTACTTTAGCCATTTTGTAAGTGACACCAGTATCACAAGTTGGCACAATGAGGCTCCTGCATGTATTGGGAGCCTTCATCACGCAATCACTGCTCCAGAGAAAGTACTTTACAAGCAAACAAATCAAGGAAACACTTGTTGCAGTTGGATCTCACTGATGAGTAGACAAGTTAATGACTGTCTGCTTGTGGGTGACAATGAAAGAAATACCATCAGATTTAGGTGCAAGAGAGATATGGGCCTCTATGTCAAAGAATACAGGAGAATATAAATAGACTGGAGACATGGGCGGAGAAGTGGCAGATGGAGTTCAATCCCGGAAAATGTGAGGTGATGCATTTTGGGAAGTTTAATTCTGGAGCGACTTATACAGTAAACAGAAAAGCCTTAGGAAAAGTTGATGAGCAGAGAGATCTGGGAGTTGATGTCCATTGTACCCTGCAGGTTGCTGCACAGGTGGATAGGGTGGCCAAGAAGGCATATAGTATGCTTGCCTTCATCAGACAGGGTATTGAGTATAAGAGCTAGCAGGCCAAGTTAAAATTGTACAAGACATTGGCTTGGTTGCATTTGGAATACTGTGTACAGTTCTGGTCGCCACATTACCAAAAGGATGTGGACACTTTGGAAAGGGTGCTGAGAAGGTTAATGAGGATGTTGCCTGGTATGGAAGGTGCTAGCTATGATGAGATGTTGAGTAAGTTAGGATTGTTTTCATTAGAAAAAAGGAGATTGAGGGAGGACCTGACTGAGGTCTACAAAATCATGAAGAGTACAGACAGGGTAGATAGAGATAAGCTTTTTCCCAGGGTGAAGGATTCAATAACAAGAGGTCACACTTTCAACATGAGAGGTGAAAAGTTTAAGAGGCAAGTACGTTACACAGAGGGTGGTAGATGCCTGGAATGCATTGCCAGCAGAGGTAGTAGGGGCAGGCACGGTAGATTCATTTAAGATGCATCTGAACAGATGCATGAGTAGGTGGGGAGCAGAGAGACACAGATGCTTAAGAATTGGGCAACAGGTTTACACGGTGGATTTGGATCGGCTCAGGCTTGGAGCGCCGAAGGCCCTGTTCCTGGGCTGTAAATTTTCTTTGTTCTTTTCTTTGTTCTTTGGGCCCACCTAGGGGCTGGCTGGGGTATTTATTTACACAGAAGCACTTGTGTAATTTTTCTAGTATTTTCTGAGATGTGTGAACTTCATGTCATGGCTGCTATTGCAATTACCACCCTTCCCGCAAATGTACATAATTTCTTAAACAGAGACAAAAAGCAAGTAAAAGATAATTATTGCAAAAGCCACCAAGCCACCGACACATGATTCCTCAAGTGATTCTGTAAAACCAGAAGGGTTTGTTCTGATGAAATATTTAAATTGGCCTTAGTTGGAAGTTGGCAAGTGGGGGTACTGTGTTCTCTCTCATGCTCATTGGCTAAAGGAGACATACAAGTGACTGATATATTCTAATTCAGGGTGACCAGCAAGTGCTCAGAGTTAGACAACTTGTCTCATTGGATTGCTGGCGTCTTCAGAAGGAAGGTGGACCAGAAGAGTTTGAGGGAAGGCCCTGGAAAGAGTTCCCTGAACACTCTAGCTGGACAGCAGGATGCTACTTTTACAACATGTGAGAATGAAATAGTCTGTGCTAACTGAATATTTATCCCTGATATCTGAACTATCTAAAAATTTCTTATGAATGGTCAACTTCTATATACAGTAATTGTGGTCACAACCAACCAAAATTGAAGTCTGGTCTCAAGGCATAGGTGATTAGAATGAAGGTATTTGAATTAGATTACCTACAGTGTGGAAACAGGCCCTTCGGCCCAACAAGTCCACACCGACCCGCCGAAGTGTAACCCACCCAGACCCATTCTCCTACATTTACCCCTTACCTAACACTACGGGCAATTTAGCGTGACCAATTCACCTAACCTGGTACTTGGCGTGTGGATCTGTTTACCTAGATAGCTGAATAGGTAGGGGTCAGTTGAAACAATTGAGTAAAAATGCATCCAAAGCTCCTGTTGCACCTGTATCTTGGCATCCCTTATGTCTCTTGGGATGCTGCTGCACTTCATCAGCTTAAGACCAGAAGATAAATGAGCAGAGCCCATTTTTTACTCACTCTTGGGACAAAGGCATCACTAGCTGGGCCATCATTTATTGTCCTTTCCTAGTTGCCCTTCAGAAGGTGATAGTGAGTTGCCTACTTGGACTGCTACAGTCCATGTGCAGTAGATGACCCTACAATGCCACTAGGGATGGAATTCTAGGATTTAGTCCCAGCAGCAAGTGAAGGAATGGTGATATATTTCCAATTCAGGACTGTGAGTGGCTTGAATGAAACTTGCAAGTAGTCCTTGCCCTTGTCCTTCTGGATAGAAGTAGTCATGGCTTTGGAAAATGCTGTCCAAGGATCTTTGGCAAATATCTAGAGTGCATCTTGTAGATAGTAGCAGCAGTGCATACTGAATGTCAATGGTGGAGGACGTGGATGCTTGTGGGTGTTGTGCCAATCAAAAGGGTTGCTTTGTCCTGATGGTGTTAAACTTCTTAAGTGTTGTTGGAGCTGCACTCATCCAAACAACTACACTCCTTACTTGTTCCTTGTAGATGGTGAATGAGTCTTGGGGAATCAGGAAATGAATTATTCATTGAAGTATTCCCTAGCCTCTGACCTGCGCTGTAGCCACTGTATGTTTGTGGCAAGTCCAATTGCTGGTCAATGTAACCCCCAGGATTTTGATAGTGGGGAATTCAAGAATATTAAAGCCATTCAGTGCTGATGGCGAGATGGTCTCTTGAGGTAATTACCATTGCCTGGCATTTGTATGGCATGGATGTTACTTGCCACTTGTCAGCCCAAGCTTAGATAATCTCGGAGTGTTGCTGCATTTGGACATGGATGTTTTCAGTATCTGAGGACTCATGAATAGTGCTAATCATCGGCGACCATCCCCACGTGTGTCCTTATTATGGAGGCAACATCGTTGAATCAGTTGAAGATGGCTATGACTGGGACACTACCCTGAGGAATTGCAGAGATGTCTTGGAACAGAGATGACAAACATTCAACAACTATAACCATTTTCTTATGTGCCAGATATGACTCCAACCACCTGAGAATTTTATCCTATTTTCCAATGCTGCCAGTTTTGTTAGGACCCCATGATGCTGTATGTGGTCAAATGTGACTTTGATATCAAGGGTCTCACTCTCACTTCATTCCTCGACTTTAGCACTTTTGTCCATGTTTTAACCAATATAGTGACATGATCAGGAGCTGAGAGGCCTTGGTGGAAGCCAGACTGGGCATCAGTGAACAGGATATTGCTGAGCAAGTACAGATTGATAGCACTTTGATGATACTTTCCATCGCTTTACTTGTGACTGAGAGTAGACTGAGGGAACGGGAATTGGCTGAGTTGGATTTGTTCCCTTTTTTATGTTCAGGACATAGCCAGATAATTTTCCATGCATTTCAGATAGATATCAATGCTGTAGCTGTACTGGAACATGCCGTAGTTATGGGTATATTTGCTGTACTGAGAAGTTGACTTGCAGATGTTTCGTCCCCTTTGTAGGTGACATCCTCAGTGCTTCACAGCCTCCTATGAAATACTGCTATACTGAGTCTTCTGGAATTTATTTGGTTTTGTTCCTGTTGTCGGTTTCGGCAGTCCATTGCAGTGGTTGGTACACTGGGTTTAGATCAATGTGTTTATTGATGGAGTCCATGGATGAGTGTCATGCCTCTAGGAATTCTCTGGCTGTCTTCTGTTCAGCTTTTCTTATTATCAATGTGTTGTCCCAATTGAAGGTTTGGTCCTTGTCATCTGTGTGTATGACTACTAGGGGCACCTATGGGTTCACCCATCTCTGGGCTCATAGCAGAAGCAGTGACGCAAAGACTGGAACAAACTGCCCTCCCACAAATCCGACCCAAACTCTGGATCAGATACATGGATGACATTTTTGTAATATTTAAGAGAGCTGACATTGAGAACAAATACTTTATTATCAACACCATGCTCACAGGGATCAAATTTATGAGAGAGGAGGAAACTAACAACTAACTCCTATTCCTGGATGTATTGGTAGAAAGAACACAGAATGATGAATGCACAACAGAAGTGTACAGAAAAGCCACACACACAGACCAGATCCTGAACTACAACAGCAACCACCCAAACACACACAGTGAAACTGCATTAGGATCCTGTTCAAAAGGGCTACAACACACTGCAGCACTCCGATCTATGAAGAGAAGAAGAACACCTCTACAAATTCTTTGCCAAGCATGGATATCCCTGCAACTTCATCCACAGATGCCTGGCAGACAAACAATGCGACAAGGACATGACATGACCTAACACACTAGCCATGTTACCTTATATAAAAAATGTCTCAGAACTAAAAGCCAGACTCCTCCAATCACTCGGATTCATGACAGCCCATAAACTGATAGCCACACTCAGACGACAACGCACCAAAACAAAAGACCCAATACCCATTATGTGCAAGGCAAACATTACTTAGAAGATTCCATGCAAAGACTGCATGAAACACTATGTAGGAAAAACAGGCAGACAACTAGCAATCTGCATCCATGAACACCAGCCAGACACTAAGTGCCATGATCAACTGTCCTGGTAGATGACAAGGACCATAAATTCGACTGGGACCACACAACAATCATAGGACAAACTAAACAGAGAATTCCTAGACGCATGGCACTCATCCAAGACTCCACTAAAAAACACATTGATCTGGGCCAAGTACACCAACAAATAACTGGAACCGGCAACCGGAAGCAGCAGAAACAAAACCACATGAATTCCAGAAGACAGAGAACAGCAGCGCTTTGCAGGAGGCTCCAAAGCATTGAGGATGTGACCTAGAAAGGGGACGAAACATCTGCAAATCGACCTCTCAGCTCAGCGAACATACCCACAACTATGGCAACCGGCACCTGAGCTACAAATCTTTACATAATCTTTACAGTCATTGTGGAATAGCTTGGCTAAGTGTGTAGCAACATCTGGAGCACAAGTTTTCAGTACAATTTCCAGAATGTTGTGAGGACCCTTAGTTTTTGCAGTATCTAGTGCCGCCAACCATTTCTTGAAATCAATTGAATTGGCTGAAGATTGGTGTCTGTGAAACTGGGATCTCTGCATGAGGTCGTGATGGACTGTCCAATCAGCACTTCAGGCTGATGACTGCTGTGAATGACTGGATGTGGCAGGACTGCAGAGCTTAGATCTGATTGGTTGGTTGTAAAGTTGCTTAGCTCTGTTCACTTGCTGCTTGTGCTGTTTGGCATACAAGTATTCCTGTTTTGTAGCTTCACCAGGTTGACATCTTATTTTTAAGTCAAAAATCACACAACACCAGGTTATAGTCCAACAGGTTTAATTGGAAGCACACTAGCATGCACCCCCTCACAGACTTAAGACACTCTGCACTCACTACACACACACACACACATACACTTTCTCACACTCACAACCCCCAACCCAGACACACACACACACAGACAAAGACCCACATGCACACACATATTTTGTGGGGTGAATTTGTACTTTCAGGGTTACATTGTACTTTGCTCAAAAACTGCATGCATTCATGTAGAACTCTGAGCTCAAAAACTGCATGAATTTATGTAAAACTCCGTTATCTCACTTTTTAGATTAGAATCAATCCAAACATCATGGCATAGACAGAGAACACAGGGGGCCAACACCTTCAACACATTGTCTAACTATCACATTGTTAACAGCTAACCCGAGAATGCAACTTTTTTAAAAATAATTTTGTGATTTACACATGAAAGAATGAAACTATCACTGTATTCTAACAGATGAAAGGCTTAACAGACAATCAATTTTTCAATGTATAATTTCAGTTACATCACACTGTAAATTTTTGCTATAAATTCTGTGTTAGGATTGAGCCCTCCACTATCACCTGATGAAGGAGCGTCGCTCCGAAAGCTAGTGTGCTTCCAATTAAACCTGTTGGACTATAACCTGGTGTTGTGTGATTTTTAACTTTGTACACCTCGGTCCAACATCGGCATCTCCAAATCATAACTATTTTTAAATCTGCCTGGTACTGTTCCTGGCACACTCTTCTGCTCTTGTCATTGAATGAGTGTTGATCACCTGGCTTGATGGTAATCATTGAGTTGGGAAAATGCCAGACCATAAGGTTGTAGATTGTCTTGCCATCTGATTCTGCTGCTACTGATGGCCTATATTTCCTCATGGATGCCCAGTCTTGAGTTGTGTTAGAACACTTACTTTCCCTTCATTTTTATTCTTTTATCATTTTTGATTTAGAGATGGGAGTTGTGAGGTGATGATGATTTTTGGATCTTGGACGGCAGCCTTGTGGTAAAAGGAAAAGAGCAAGCCAACTAAACTTTTTGTTTGTCCAGGCCTGGAGGTTATTTGTAGGCTGATTCTTGTTTAAAAGTTCTTACGGGCACAGTGAGCCCAGTGGAAGAGCATTATGCTTAAACAGACAGAAGAAGGTGGCTGTTAATGAAGCCAGTACCTGGGAGTTGATTCCAAGCAAGTCTGGGAGAGACCCTACCTTCCAGCAGATGGCAGATGTTGAATGGTATTGAGAGCACAAGAGGTGGTTAGTCTATCATGGAGGGACCAGAGTTACTGCTGTGTTTAGAACTGCTTTCTGGGCAGAAGAGTTTTGGCCACTGATAACATTGTATGAGTTTTTGAAAACTCCCTGCTTAATCAGTTCTTGGAAGCCCAGAGAGTAGAAAGCTGAGTTTGAAGTATTACTAACATTACTTGGGTGAACTGATTGCTCAATCTCTAGCAATGAAGCATCCACATTTATGTTTGAGAAACAACGCATTTTGGAAACCATTTCAGTAATCCGGCCAGTCTTGTAATTTTCTTTTACTTATCCCCAACTGCATTTGTTTGTTTATCTGTGTTTTGTGTGAATGTGGGCTGAAAACAAATATTTTGAATTTAAAGCATTGATATTCGTTAGATTACATTGTGGTTTAATTTTTCTTTGCTAAAATTATTGCATACTTAATAAATTCTTAAGTCTTTTGTTTAAGATGGAAAACCAGTGTCTGAAATTCGTAAGGTCTGGAATTGGTATGCAAAAGTCTGGTTCACAGCCATTAGAGTAACTAGTAAGAGCCTTTAAAGGTTTTAATGTTACTGTGGTGCAAATACACAGGTAGAAAGGCTGATTTAGTTCAGCTGTCTGTCTCATGTTGTAGTAGTTGCTAGATCTGTTCGAAGTCAGTCCCATGATATAATGTAAAGTATCATCAATGTGAAGGCTGGACCTGTCCCCGCAAGGACTGAGCAGTGATCAGTCTTACTGATACTATTATGGACAATGCATTAGCAGAAGGCAAATTGGTGAGGATAAGGTCAAGTATTTTTCTCTCTCTTGTTGGTTCCTTCATCACGAGCTGCAGACCCAGTCTAACAACAATGTCCTGTAGGACCCATCCAGCTCTATCATTAGTGCTTCTTTACAGCCATTCTTAGTGGAGGACATTGAAATCCCCCATTCAAATCACATTCTGCATCCTTACCACCTTCACTATTTCCTCCAAATGTTAAAAATAGAGGAGCACAGGGTCATCAGCAGAGGGAAGACAATACATGCTAATCAGCAGGAAGTTTACTTGCCAACATTTGAGTCTGGAATCAGGTCAATGTTGAGGACTCCCAGGGTAACTCCATCCTGAATGTACACCACTGTGTCACCATCTCTGCTGGGCTTGTCCTGACAGTGAGACAGGATCTTTCCAGGATCTACATGCTTTTGAAAAGGCAAGGAATAATGAGGGATAGTCAGAATGGCATTGTGTGTGGGAAATCATATCTCACAAATTTGATTGAATGTTTGAAGCTATGACCAAGAAGATAGATGAAGGCAGCATGGCAGATATTGTCCACATGAACTTTAGCAAGGCAAGGTTTATTTAATCATTTATGGGATGTGGACATTGCTGGCTGGCTGGACAGCATTTATTGCCCATCTGTTAGTTGTCCTTGAGAAGGTGATGGTGAGCTACCTTCTTGAAATGCTGAAGTCCACTGGCTGTGGGTTGACCCACAGTGCTATTAGGGAGGGAATCCCGGGATTTTGACCCAGCAACAGTGAAGGAATGGTGATATATTTTCAAGTCAAGATGGTGAGTGGCTTCAAGGGGACCTTGAAGGTGGCGGTGTTCCCATATATCTGCTGCCCTTGTTCTTCTAGCTGGAAGTGGTTCTGGGTTTGGAAGGTGCTGTCTGAGGATCTTTGGTGAATTTCTGCAGTACATCTTGTAGATAGTACACATTGCTGCTATTGAACATCAGTGGTGGAGGGAGTGGATGCTTGTGAATATGGTGACAAACAAGTTGGTTGCTTTGTCCTGGATGGTATCTAGCTTCTTGAGTGTTGTTGGTGCTGTGCTCATCCAGGCAAGTGAGGAGTATTCCATCTCACTCCTGACTTGTGTCTTGTAGATGGTGGACAAGGTTTGGGGAGTCAGGAGGTGTGTTACTCGCCACATGGTAGACTGGTTAGTAAGGTTAGATCACATGGGATCCAGAGAGAACTAGCCAACTGGATACAAAATTGTGTGAGACAGAGAGTTGTTTTTCAGACTGAAGGCCTGTGACCAGCAGTATGCTGCAAAGATCTATCCACTGTTGTTCATCATTTATATAAATGATTTGGATGAGAATATAGGAGGCATGGTTAGTACGTTTGTGGATGACACCAAAATTGGCGACAGTGAGAAAAGTTATCTAAGAATACAATCGGATCTTGATCAACTGGGCCGCTGGTTTGAGGAATGTAAGATGGAGATTATTACAGATAAATGCAAAGTGTTGCATTTGATAAGATAAACCAGGCCAAGACTCACACTGTTAAAGGTAGGGCCCTGGGAGTGTTATCAAACAAAGAGAAGTGGGGGTACAGGTACATAGTTCCTTGAACATGTCGTTACAGGTAAACAGGGTGCTGAAGAAGGGTTTGGCATACTTGCCTATGATGGTTAGATCATTAAGTATACGAGTTAGGACATCATGTTTACAACTGTACAAGACATGAGTAAAAACACATTGAGTACTGTATGCAATTCTGGTCATGAAATAGGAAGAATATTATTAAACTGGAAAAAGTGAAAAAAAGATTAACAAGGCTGGGACCATTACCCTGGAGCACAAGGGGATTGATGGATGACTTTATAGAGGTTTATAAAATCATTTGGGGCATGCCTAAGGTGAATAGCTCAGGCCTTTCTCCAAGTGTTTGGGACATTGTAAGGTATAATTCTGTGCATATGGCTATGTCAGGCTACTGCTTGATTAGTCTATAAGACAATGTTCCCAATTTTGGATGTTCTCCCAATTCCCAGATGTTAGTGAGGAGCACTTTGCAGGGTCAATAGGGCTGTTTTTGTTGTTACTTCCAGTCAATGCCAGGTCATCCATCCTGTTTCATTTCTTTTCTGAGACATTGTACTGATTGGTTCAGCTGAATGGTTTGTTAGGCCATTTTCAAAGGCAGTTGAGAGTTTACCATATTGCTGTAGGTTGGAGTCACATGCAAGCCAGACCAGGTCAGGACGGCAGATTTCATTCCCTGATGGACATTAGTGAACCACATGTGTTTTTCCAAAAATTGACAATGGTTTCATGGTTATCATTAGACTTTTCTTGCCACTATTCAATGAGATCCTGGCTGATCTGATAATCCTCAATTCTATTTTCCTGTCTTTTCTCCATTACTGTTCATTCCCTTGCAGATTAGAAATATGCCTAATTAAAGACCCAGTTTCAACAGCCCTCTGTGGTCAAAAATGTCCTCATCTCTGTCTTAAATGTGCAAGCCCTCATTCTGAGGTTAGCCTTCTGGTCCTAGATTCTCCCACAAGGGAAAACAACCTATCTGTATCTACCCTGTTAAGTCCTCTAAGAATTTTGTATGTCTCAATCAGGTTGCCGCTTGTACTTCTATATGTAGGCTCAATCTATTCAACCTCTCCTCATAAGGTAGTCCCTCCAAACCACTTATCAGCTGAGTGAACCTTCTCTTGATTACCTCCAATGCCATCTTCCAC
>NC_057718.1:69903640-69918988 GCF_004010195.1 Chiloscyllium plagiosum | reverse complement strand
GGGGCATAGATAGGGTAGACAGAAATAAACTTCTCCCCTGGATGAAGAGACCAATGACCGGGGTTGGGGGGGAAAGCTTGGATTTAAGGTATTAGAGGACATAGAGTCACAGAGTCATACAACTCGGAAACAGGCCCTTCAGTCCAACTAGTCCATGCTGAGCATTATCCCAAACTAAACTAGTCCCACCTACATGCTCCTGCGCCAATATCCCTCCAAACCTTTCCCATTCATGTACTTATCCAGATGTCTTTTAAACATTGTAATTGTGCCCATATTCACAGGAAGTTCATTGCACACACTCCCACTCCCTGTGTAAAAGACTTGCCCCTTGTGTCTTTATTTATATCTTTCTCTCCTCTCATCTTAAAAATGTGCTCCTCCTAGCTTTGAAATTCCTTTCTTAGGTAAAATTAAAACACCATTAACCCTATTTATACCCCTTCTCTAAGGTCACCTCTCAATCCTCTATGCTCCAATTGAAAAACAAATTCCAGCTGAACCAACCTTTCCTTATAACCAATCCTTTCGTACCTGGCAACATCCTGGTAAATCTCTTCAGGAACCCTCTCTAGTTTCATAACTTCCTTCCCATAAATGGGCAATCAGAACTGGACACTGTACTCCAATACTCCACCAATGTCCTGTACAACCTCAACCTGACTTCCCAAGTCCTATACTCAAAGGACTGTGCTCAGTGTCTTTTTAACCACTCAGTCTATAGGTGATGCAAACTTCAAAGAATTCTGTACCTGAGCCACTTGGTCCCTCTGTTCTACAACACTTCCCAAGGCCCTATATGGGCAGCATGGTGGCACAGTGGTTAGCACTGCTGTCTCACAGCGCCAGAGAACTGGGTTCAATTCCCACCTCAGGCAACTGTCTGTGTGGAGTTTGCACATTCTCCCTGTGTCTGTGTGGGTTTCCTACGGGTGCTCTGATTTCCTCCCACAGTCCAAAAATGTGCAGGTTAGGTGAATTGGCCATGCTAAATTGCCTGTAGTGTTAGGTGAAGGGGTAAATGTAGGGGAATGGGTCTGGATGGGTTGCTCTTTGGTGTGGACTAGTTGGGCCGAAGGGCCTGTTTCCACACTGTAGGGAATCTAATCTAAAAAGCGTTGCCCCATTCAAGAGAAATGTTTTCACCTAGAGGCTGGTGGGAATCTGGACTGCCAGTAAGGATGGTAGAGGTAGAAACCTACATAACATTTAAGAAATGTTTAGAAGCCAAGGCAAACAAGGCTATGGGCCAAGTCCTCGAAAATGTGGTTAGAATAGTTAGGTGGTTGGTTTTAATTAGTACGGACATGATTGACCAAAGAGTCTTTTTCTGTATTAAATATCTTTAAGAGTTCTATGAGAACACAATGAAGTATAAGATGCCGTAACATGCACCAACAGTGTTCATCTGCACTGTCCATCAGCACACATTCATTCACCTTAATCAGTCCACTATCTAGAATAGGCTCGGGGTGACAGCCTGTTGAGTATATCACTAATATCGTTCCACAGGTGGCAGATGAAGCAACACCTGAAGTCTCTGATACTCAGAGGACGTCTGGAGTCCAGGCATCTGCTCAGCTCTATGCAGATGATGTGCTTCTGTCTTCAGCCATTAGCGATATGTTGCATATATGGAGATTGGTAGTGGTGATGGAGGCCCTCACTATTCTAGACTGATAGATTGAGGAAGCTGCCCAAGTTCTGTCAACTGTAACTTGCTACAATCCCAACTCGTGACAAAACTAGACAAGCCAGATCCCAAAGTGAAAGCTGGTTTGATGTCCTGTGCTAAAAGCCAAATACTGTAGATGCTGGAAATATGAAACAAGCACAGAAAATACTGGAACAAATTACTGCAGATGCTGTACTGAAAACGACAAATGCGGGAGACCACAGCGGGTCAGGTAGCATCCATGGAGGGAGAGCAAGCTAACATTTCAAGTCTAGATGACTCTTCATCAGAGCTCAAAAAATGCTGGAGAAACCCAGCGAAACCTTGCTTAATAGAAAATGGCTTTTAGAAATAATGGGGCCTATGAGAAAAGTGGGGTTACGGGCAGACCAGCAAAAAATATCATTCACGATCGCTCAGAAATAATCCAACCATCTAATGCAAAGTATAGCACAGCCTGAATGAAGGTTCAAATCATATTTATTAACATAAATTTAACACAGTACATTTAAACATTGTAAGAAAGCTGCTCTCAGTGTAGTACCTCTCACAGAAAGCTACTGTTTCAGCAGCTGACATCTGCGCTGGACAGCACAAAGAACGAAGTTGACATCACGCATGCGCAGAATGGCGCACAGACTTTGGTACATGCACAGAATGCCACGAAGACCGGCACTGGCATTGCGCATGTACGAAATTGCATGGACACTGGCACATGCACGGAACAGCATGGAGATTTTGGCATGGACATTGGCGCATGTGCAGAATGAAACATGTGAACTGATCCCTGCTGGAATCGTACTATTGCCAATGGAAGTAAGCATTCTTAAAAATACCAATCCCTAATTCTTCAGTGACGTTAAAGCTAAATTATGCTGCTGAAGAGCTTGTTATCCTAGAACTACCTGTAGTTACTCAAACCTGGAAGATTTGCTTCCACTTTAAAGCACAGTATTTCGTGACCCCAGGTATACTTGGTTTCTTTCCAGTAAATTCCTGTGGCTCAAAGGCTTGTTTTTTTAATTAGTATCTCTTTGTGAGAGCCTTAAACAAGCTGCTAACACAGCCTACCATTTCTTAATGAGTTCCTTACATCCTTCTTCTGCAGCCTCCTGTTCCTGGAGCTTCTCAGAGCTTCTTTCTCTCACCCTAATTTTTTTTTGGAGATTGCTGAATTACACTACTGCCGGGACAGGTCTTTGCTCTCTGAAAGAAATGTTTACACTGGCTGATTTCCTGAGTGGCTGTCTCTCTCTGTAGAGGGATACAGTTTCAGTCTCTGCCAGCCTGTGTCATGGGACCATTTGCTGCTAGGCAACAGTTCATTTTTTTTCCCTCTTCTACTCTTGCTTCAAAAGCACTGCACAATTCACCTTCAGGCTTCTTAAATGCCTCACCCAGATGCAGACTTCTGACAAACTTCAGACACCTGGCATAACTCGCAGAACTCAAAATAAAACAAAAGCATCCTTCTTTGAATACAAAATTTAGAAATACAAATTAAACTTAAACCTGAGTGGTTCTGCACAATTCTGAACAGTGGTTTCTAAACAAAAATAAAAATATACCATAAACCTTATCACATATGGCATCAATCAGTATATTCCTGGCTGTCTCTATGGAAAGTGTGGTGGCCATCTTCAAGTCAAAGATCCAGCTGAAAATTTAGTGATTGCATAATATGAGCTTAAACTTGCAATCTATCACTGTGGGCAAAGGTATATAACATTAATGGCAAAACAAGAACAGGGCATGGCACCTCAACCTAAATGAGGCAAATAAGCTGGGCACCTTAGGAACTTAATCTCAGGCTTCTCCAAAGGTGTCCTGCCTCTCCAATTGCCCGCTGCTAGTAACATCATTGCCTGCAGTGTCTCAGGCTATGCACGTATAGGATTCTCCTCATCAGCCAGGGCCCACTGGTCAATGCACTACTGAGATGTGAAGGAATTAATTCTCTTGAAGAGCTGGGAGTGAAGTGTTTAGATTTGTCTTGCCTAGAATCATAGAATGCTAGTCACTGAGGCTGCTTAATAATTGTAATGGTCCAGTCAAGAAACCTACCAGTCTCCAGAACTATAGGGACAGTGAAGGAATGAGGACATTTGACAGGATATGGGAGAACTGGGGAGCATTCTGCAGTGTAAGTGTGCTATAAGCTTTTCCATTTCTCTTGCGGCAAGGTATATAATTGTGTTTCACTAAGGGGACCCCCTGTTTGCAGGATTGCATTATGGTGCAGCTACAGTTGCATCTAATTAGCATGAAGGCTATGTTTGTTGAGCCAAAATGGCACTTCTAAGTGATCGCAGTACGAACTCATTGAAATGAAAACAATTATATTTTATTTAAAACAATGATGCAAAATGAAACATCTTTCAATCAATACTCTATGTCCTAATAGCATACAGTAGCCCCCAAAGCCAGTTGGAGTAATTCTGACTATCACAACAACATTCTGATTGGCTCCTGAGCTGGTGGCTTCACCTTTGTGTTATGGAATCATAGTCATCGTGATCTATAGCACAGACAAGGGCCCTTCGGTCTATCATATCTGCCATTCTAATTCTAATTCTAAGCTGCATTCTAATCCCATTTTCCAACATTTGGCTCATAGTCTTGTATGCCTTGGCATTACAAATCCTCATTTAAATACTTCTTAAATGTTACGAGGGGTTTCTACATCTATTACCTTGCAGGCAGTGAGTTCCAGATTCCTGCCAACTTCTGGGCAAAACCATTTTTCCTTTTATCCCCTCTAAGCCTCCTGTACCTTGCCTTAAACTTATGCTCCTGGTCATTGATCCCTCCATGAAGGAAGAAGGTCCCTTCTTGTATATTCTATCTGTATACTTCATCTCAATCATGTTCTCCTTCAGTCTTTTCGCATTCATCAGGGCTATCTTTGTATTCATTAGCATGCAGGACTGCAAGTAATTCAGAGGTCAGGTGAATTGGCCATGCTAAATTGCCCGTAGTGTTAGGTGAAGAGGTAAATGTAGTGGAATGGGTCTGGGTGGTTTGCTCTTCGGAGGGTCGGTGTGGACTAGTTGGGCCGAAGGGCCTGTTTCCACACTGTAGGGAATCTAATCTAATTACTATCTTTTGTTTCCTGTTTTTTTAACCTACTTCCTAGCTTCCTAAATTCTGATTTCAAGACCCCATCCCTTTTTCTATCAATGTCATTGGTTCCAGTATGTACCATGTTCACCCTCCCACTTCGGAATGTGCTGCAGATGTCCATTGACATCTCTAACCAGGAAGACAGCATACCATCAGGAGTTCATTTTGTGGCTGCAGAAATGTCTGTCCTTGAGATGTGGCAACCTCAATGAATGTGCTATCCATGACTTGCTCAGCATCACAGATGCTCCACAGTAAATTCGCCTGCAGCTCCAGCTCCGAACTGCACTTCGCCTGTATCTGCAGCTGAACACATTTCCTGCACATACATTCACTGGGATAATCAAAGCTTCCATGATTTGCCAAATAACACAGGAGGAACATATCATGAGTGTAAGCTCTGCTGCCTTGACTGCTTTTAAGCTGTTTAGCTAATTCACTTTTAAAAAAGCAATGCTAATATAAGAATATTATAAACTTACTTCACTTAAGTTAACTTTACTTCCCCTACCCTACTTTGCATACTTATTCAACTGTATTATATTGGCCCTGACTTTCACACATTCCTGTTGTTTTTCAGTTAATCCCTTTTTCCTTGAAAAACACTTCTTAAGATCCTGAACCAATCAACACATACTTTCCTATGCTCTCATTGTTTGTGTTTCTTTCCCAATCAGTAGTTCCCCAAATCTGCAGCTGGTAAACTAGGAGACAGTGAGGTCTGCAGATGCTGGAGATCAGAGTTGAGAGTGTGTTGCTGGAAAAGCACAGCAGATCAGGCAGCATCTGAAGAGCAGGAGAATCGACGTGTTGGGTCACAGCCCTTCCTGATGGAGGGCTTTGGGCTAAAACATCGATTCTCCTGTTCCTCGGATGCGGCCTGACCTGCTGTGCTTTTCAAGCAACAGACTCTCAGCTGGTAAACTAGGACTGTTCTCTTGTTGCTGCCATCCAATCCTGGGCCTTAATATATCCTCTTGCTTGCTTCCCTCTCATCGCTATATTGAAACTGAAAAAGTGTGTGAACAGTACAGTAGCAGAAAGCCCTCAGACTTTAAAAGACAACATCTTCTGTCTCCTTGCATAGAAGTAACAAAGGTTTAGAAGATATCAAGCTATTCTCACTCATCACTGGTCTAAAAGCTGTTGTCTCTAACCAGTGACTGAGGAGTGGAACAAATAATATCCCAACTGCCCTGTGTAAAGGACTGAAAGAACTTGAAAAGACGAAGATGATAGATCAGAAGAACCCAGAGGAAGCAAAAGGGTGCCTCATTGAATCTTGTAGACTGGTGCTATTGAACTGTGTTCCCTGAACTTTTTTTTCCACCACAACATTTATGTTGTTTTGTTTGCCTATCTGCTTGCATTTGTGTGTAAAGGTTTAAGAGGGGATAGAGTTTAAGTTATTCACTTATAAGCTGCTAATTCATGTTTTGCTTGTGATTAAAACTGAATCATACAAGAGTAGTTTCTTGTTATGTCTAAAAACCTAGTCAGTGTTTTGTGTTAACCTTAATTCATCAGATGGGATATGGGACTTTGAGCAATGTGATAATATCTTTAACCTCTGTGATGATTCTGGTAATAGTGCAGGTTCAAGTATCAGCACATTTTCCCGAAAGGATCATGACATCTTTCATTTCCTATCCTAGGGGATCTTTCACTCCTGTATCTCCTCCTATTCCAGAACGTCCTCTTGTAGGCTGAGGTTGTGAAAAGCTCAGCATCTCACAATGATGTCTGATACTTTAGGCTATATTGCAGGGCACTGCCTAAGTGGTACAGACATCAGAATCTTGTTTTCAGCAGTCCTATGGTCTGCTCAATTAGGGTCAGAGAATCATAGTGTTATACAGTACAGAAACAGGCCTTTTGGCCAAACTCATCCTTGCCATACAGGGTTCCTAAACTGAATTTTGATTTGATTTGGTTTTTTACTTGATTAATTTTATTTGTGTCACATATATTGAAATACAGTGAAAAGTATTGTTTAGTGTGCTATCCAGGCAAATAGTTACTTACATAAATACATCAGGGTAATAGAACAGAATGCAGAATGTAGTACTACAGCTACAGAGAAGGTACAGAGAAAGATCAACTTTTATGCCTGAGACATCCATTCAAAAGTTCTATAACAGTGGAGAAGAAACAGTTCTTAAATGTATTGATATATGTTTTCAAACGTTTGTATCTTCTGCTGGACAGAAGAGGGTGGAAGGAAGTATAATTGGGGTGGGAGAAGTAGTTGATCATGTTGGCTACTTTCCTGAGGCAATGGGAGGTATAGATGGAATCAATGAATGGAAGGCTGGTTTACATAGTGAACTGGCTGTGCTCACAACTCTCTGTAATTTCTTGTGGTCTTGGGCAGAGTGGTTGTCATACCAAGCTATGATGCATCTGGATAGTATGCTTTCTATGGTGCATCTATAAAAATTGTTGAGTAATTGTGGACATGCTGAACTTCCATTGTCTTTTGAGGAAGTAGAGGTGTTGGTGTGCTTGGAACTAGTTCCACTTGCCTGCATTTGTCTCCCATATCTCTCTAAATCTTTCCTATCAAGTGTCCAAATGTCTTTTAAATGTTGTAACTATATTCTCTGCTACCACTTCCCCTGGCAGTTTGTTTCATATTTACACCATCTTCTGTGTGAAAAAGTTGCCCTCAGGTCCCTTCTAAATCTTTCCCCTCTCACCTTAAATCTATGCTGTCTCGTAGGAGTAGGAATCATGACAGTTCCCTGGAGATTGTGTGCATATCAGGCCAGTTTGCCTGATCACTGATGACTGGAACATTAAGCGAGTCAAAGCATTTTCTATTGTCAACCACAGTTGGCTATTTGGGTCAATAATAGCAGCTTGTACCTGTGAGAATGCTGCTACTTTGGCAGCAACTCAACTGCTCTGGTTGCCTGACTCCCTGACTCCCCAAAGGAAAAAAGCACAAAATTTAGAGCTTAAGTGAGCAGAGCACCATTCTTTTTCTCGATACATTTATAAATAGCTGACTGGGAAATTCCACAGGGATTACCAAAACATCCAGCCTCTCTTAGCAACTCTGATGAGTACAATTCATCAAAGGCAGCATTAGTGGAGAATATCGCTACTGGAGTGCCACATCTGTGTTGGAAAGAATTGAAGAGATACGAGTGAAACAGAATACTGTTTACTAATATTCAAAGATTTATGGTAAACTAGGAGACTACCTGAAAACATTTTCTTTGCTCCAGTTGCAACTGCAGGGCAACTGTTTTAGTGTTAGTGCCATCGAGAAAATCTCCTTAGGTTTGCTATGCATCAACAAGATGGATACAACTGTTAAGTGCCATTACAGTATCAACTTTGCCTTACACATTGAAGCCAAAATTGCTTCAGAACAATTCCAAATTTACAACAGATGTCATTGCTGTGTTGTGCCTAACCAGACATTGTTATTCAATCTCCCTAGTGACATGATATCTTGGTTGCAATTGCACATGATCAGATTGATCATTTTTTTATTGGCATCATCACTTCCTGCATTGAGAACGTACACTCCAAATTCAAAAACTTTTCACCTGTAACTTGGGTGTCATTTAGATAGCAACAGAATTAGACCCAATTGCTAATGAATAGTTTTTGATTCAGCAAAAATAAGGACAGATTCCCCTGCACAATTATTGGTTAATTTTAGTATTTTTGAGTTACACAATCCTGTTGATAGCAGGGCATTCAGGGTGCACATGGGAGACGTACTGGTATATACTGCTCCAGTTGTCACATGCTGTGTGGGGCAAGTGGGAAGGACCAAAGGATTCTTCTGAGCGTCATCTCTCTAAGTTGACCTGCATAGTGTGACTAGAAATTGTACTAAGTAAATGAAACCATCAACAGTTCCTCTGCACTCAATCTCTAACTATTTATTTTATATGTTTCATTCTTCTGAAGTAGTTTAACCATTTTTTTTCTTTCTAATGCGCAGTAATAATCATATGTCAAACAGGTGATGTGAATTTTATTGAGAAATATATGTGACTCTCACTTTGGCAAAGCCCTAACATATTTGAGCACATGCCCAGAATACCAGATACGTAACTTGAGAAATGCAAGACCAGCATATCTCAACATCTATCTGAGCAAAGGTAACTTGAGAATGCTGGAAAACATTAAAAGAAAATGCATTGAAGGATCCACTGCTTGATGTCAGTTTGTAAGGACTGCTTGGAAAGTTACAGTTTAACCAGAACAAGATTAGACAAATCTTTGCTTGTTGTCTTAAAAAGGTGAGACCAGTAATGGTTAATAAGTAACTTGGGAATTCAATCCTTTAACATATTGTATTGTGTGTGGTATTATGCTAGGTCTAGAAATAGAATACTGAAAATGTCTGTTTGTTGGTCAGAACATTGAGTATACGATTTAGGACATCATGTTATTCCTGTACAGGACATTAATGGGGCAACGTTTAGAATACTGCTTACAATTCTGGTCACCCTTCTATAGGAAGGATGTTGTTAAATTTGAAAGGGTGCAAAAAAGATTACATTTGCTGAGGTTGGAGATTTTGAGTTATTGGGAGAGGTTGAATAGGCTGGGGCTTTCTTCCTTGGAACTCCAGTGGCTGAGGGATGACCTCATAGAGGTTACAAAATCATGAGGGGCATGGATAGGGTGAACAGCCAAGGTCATAGAATCACAGAGTCTTAGAGATACACAGCACGGAAACAGACTCTTCTGTCCAACTTGTCCATGCCAACCAGATATCCCAACCCAATCCAGTCCCACCTGCCAGCACATGGCCCATATCCCTCCAAACCCTTCCTATTCATAAACCCATCCAGATGCCTTTCTAATGTTGCAATTGTACCAGCCTCCACCACTTCCTCTGGCAGCTCATTTCATACAAATACCACCCTCTGCGTGAAAAAGTTGCCCCTAAAGTCTCTTTTATATCTTTCCCCTTTCATCCTAAACCTATGCCCTCTAGTTTTGGACTCCATGACCTCAGGGAAAAGACTTTGTCTATTTATCCTATCTTTATCAGGATTTTATAAACCTCTATAAGGTTACCCCTCAGCCTTCGACAGTCCAGGGAAAACAGCCCTAGCCTATTCAATCTCTCCGTGTAGCTCAAATCCTCCAACCCCGGCAACATCCTTGCAAATCTTTTCTGAATCCTTTCAAATTTCACAACATCTTTCCAATAGGAAGGAGACCGGAATTGCATGCAATATTCCAACAGTGGTCTAACCAATGTCCTGTACAGCTGCAACATGACCTCCCAACTCCTGTATTCAGTACTCTGACCAATAAAGGAAAGTATACCAAAAGCCTTCTTCTCTATCCTATCTACCTGTGACTCTACTTTCAAAGAGCTATGAACCTGCACTATTAACCTATTCAGCAACCCTCCTTAGGACCTTACCATTAAGTGTATAAGTCCTGCTAAGATTTGCTTTCCCAAAATGCAGCACCTCGCATTTATCTAAATTAAACTCCATCTGTGACTTCTCAGCCCATTGGCCCACCGATCAAGCTTCTGTTGTAACCTTCTTCGCTGTCCACTACACCTCCAATTTTGGTGTCATCTGCAAACTTACTAACTATATCTCTGATGTCTCTTTCTTCTCGGGTGGGGAGTCTGAAACTAGAGGGCGTAGGTTTAAAGTGAGAGGGGAAAAATTTAAAAAGGACCTGACTGTTCATGCAGAGGGTGATGTGTGTATGGAACGGGCCACCAGGAGAAGTGGTGGGGGTGGGCAGAATTGCACCATTTAAAAGACACATGGACCAGTACATGTTAGGAAGTTAGGACTAATGAGGAGAAATCCTCTATGAAACTTGTCAAAATTGATCCTTAGTTGATTTCTGGAAATAAAAAAACAGCCCTAAGAAATAGCAAGGGGCAGCAATCCTCGATAAACCTTGCCAAAATTGATCCTTCGCTGAAAATGTGTTGCTGGAAAAGCGCAGCAGGTCAGGCAGCATCCAAGGAACAGGAGAATCGACGTTTCGGGCATGAACCCTTCTTCAGGACTCATGCCCGAAATGTCGATTCTCCTGCTCCTTGGATGCTGCCTGACCTGCTGCGCTTTTCCAGCAACACATTTTCAGCTCTGATCTCCAGCATCTGCAGTCCTCACTTTCTCCTAGAAAATTGATCCTTAGCTGATTTCTGGAATATATTCAGCCCTGAGCAATAGCAAAGGGCAGAAATAATTGTAGGGAGTTGTTATTGGCCATCAGAGGTGGTGATGTAAATCACAGTATAAATGAGGAAGGTCATTAGGATTTCGGGGAGGTAACGGACTCAAGGTATTATCACTGGACTGTTAATCCAGTGACCCAGATAATGTTCCGGGGACTTGGGTTCGAATCCTGACACGGCAGATGGTTGAATTTAAATTCAATAAAAATCTGGAACTAAGAGTCTAATGATGAACATGAATCTGTTGTTGATTGTTGGAAAAACCCATCTGGTTCATGAATGTCTTTGAGGGAAAGAAACTGCCATCCTCACCTGATCTGGCTTACATATGACCCCAGGCCCACAGCAATATGGTTGACTCTTAACTGTCATCTGGGCAATTAAGGATGGGCAATAAATGCTGGCCTAGCCAGAGATGCCCTCACCCCCATGCATGAATTTAAAAAAAGATACAAGTTGCAAGCACTTCAATCTAGACATATACTGGGTGAACCTAATCAATTGTAAGGGTAAAAACAACGACTGCAGATGCTGGAAACCACATTCTGGATCAGTGTAGTGTACAAAATGTAGTGTACAAAATCCCATGCAAGGACTGCACAATACACTATATAGGACAAACAGGAAGACAGCTAACGATCCGCATCCATGAACATCAACTAGCCACGAAACGACACGACCAGCTATCCTTAATAGCCACACACGCAGACGGCAAGCAACATGTATTCGACTGGGACAACACTACCATTATAGGGCAAGCCAAACAAAGAACAGCCAGGGAATTCCTAGAAGCATGGAACTCATCCACAAACTCCATCAACAAATACATCGACCTGGACCCAATATACCGGCCACTACAGCGGAATGCTGAAACTGACAACCGGAAGCGGCAGGGACAGGCCACTATAAATGCCAGAGGAAACACCACAGAAGCGCTTCACAGGAGGCTCCCAAGCACTGACGATGTCACCTAGACAGGGGACGAAACGTTTGCAACAAGAATTTCCAGCTCGGCGAACAGAACCACAACAACGAGCACCCAAGCTACAAATCTTCTCCCAAACTTTAAATAGATAGATAAATAAAGACTTAAAAAAAGGAGTCTCTGTCCCTAGAGAAGAGCACCTGGTGTCTACCAATACCCTCGAGAGTTTCAGGGAGAGGTGGGCACCGTGAGGCATGGAGTGTTTTGCCCCTCTGATTCTATTTTGATTTAATCTCTAAACTCTCCTTTACTTATTTGATCAGGCACGAATTGCCCTTTGATGAGAGGGGCACTGCTTGGCAATGGTCAGGTGTTTCTTTTCTTGCTGGTGGTTGAATGTCAATAAAGCTTTCTGCACATGTTGTTCTTCAATGTGTCCTACACCTACACGCATCCGACACGCGTACTGTGGATGAATAAGCACCATCATTGTTTGCCAGTAGTATGGGTGTTTATATAAAGAAGAGAAAAAAAGAAGAAAAAAATGTATAAACAGGAGTTTCAGGAATTCTCTTCATCTTGGTACTGGCTCTGAGCAGTGCACTTGTAAATCAAGGGTGACTTGGTGATGGGATACCGGCTTCCATGGAGTGGTTTCACGAGAGAAAACAATACGTTCTTGAAGAAAATGCATTCACAATAGTCATCTTTGAGTTTGGTTAAACATTTCTGGCATCATGCCTTTATTTGGGAAGCTTGACATGTTTGATCCTGCCACTGAAGACTGGATCCAGTATGTGGAAAGAATGTGTTTTTTTTCTGGACAAATGATATTGAGCAGGTCAAAAGCAAGGAGTAATTCTTCAGACTGCTTACCGACCTCCAGCAGTTTTGGTTATTAGGATCCTAACTTTCCCTGAGGAACCAGATATTAAAACCTTCTATGGGTTGATAGATTTAGTTAAGGAATATTATGATCCCAAGCTTCCTCTAATTCTGAGATGCTATTGATTTAAATTAGCAGTTCAAAAACCAAAGAAAACTGGGAATCAACATTTTGACAAGGTTAAGATGATTGGCAGAGGCATGTAACTTTGTGTTAACCCTGAATGAGATGCTGAGAGGGCATTTGATATGTGGGATTAATGACATAACCATGCAAACTGCCTACGAACAGGCACTATAACTGGCTTTGTCATTAGAAAATGTGACAAGTGGACTATATGAGTTACAGGGTATCCAAATGGAAGTGGACATGTTTATCTGTCAACTGATACACCACTTGGGTACACCACTTGAGTATAGGCAATCGCATAGCCTCACACCGGACATACGGACATATCTTGAGTGGTGGGAACCCAGGTCAGCCCACAGCAAAACCCCAAAACAAAGCCGATCTTCAGCCATGTGACTAAAATATTCTTCAGGATTCGGGCTGGCAAGCCATCGTAGTTACTGCCAGTATGTGGACTCAAGACAACAAAGGACACCTATGAGACCTGACTTGAATAAGAGAACAAATTGGCCCATATTCAGCAGAGAGCACATCCTGGAAAGATCACCTACGTGTGGGTTAGAACAGTTAAATTGCTTAGTAACATTAAAATCAGAACCAGTCAAAATAAATGTCAAGTTAAATGGATCTAATTGAGGTCGATACTGATGCAGTTGTATCAGATTGCAGAACCAGTTCTTGACAAACTTCAGTTTGAAACCCACCCTTACTTTTGTATAAGACGTCAGACTGAGAACATATACTGGGGAACCATTGCAGATTGAGGTTACAACTTTGGTTCCGCTCTCCTATGAGAAGCTGATGGTGCAGTTACCGCTGATTATTGTAAAAGGCTTGGGCCGAAGCGTAATGGGGCTGAGTTGGTTGAGAATGATTCACCTTGATTGGCTCAACAACTTTTAATTAGAAAATGGCTGCCTAAGTGAATATCTAATTAAATACCTGGCGGTTTTTCAGGAGCCAATGCCACCTTACATGTTGACCAGGAAGCAATTCCACAATTCTGCAAGGTGCGTCCAGTGCCATTTGCAAAAGTAGAAACAGAAATCAGGAAGCGAGAAAGTGAAGGAATCATCACACCATTATAGTTTGCAGAATGGGCAGCACTGATCGTGCTGATTGTGAAGCCTGATGGGTCGGTTTACCTTTGTGGGAATCTTAAGCAAACAGTAAACTGCTTCTTGCACTGGATAAATAGCCAATCCCTTCCATAGAGGATTTGTAAGCAAAGCCAGGGTGGGGGAGCTGTCCTTCACAAAGCTGGGCATGAGTTATGCATACCTGGAATTGTGACCAGATGTGGAGTCCCAGATGTATTCTACAATTAATACCCATAAGGGTTTGTACTAATATAAAAACCTGGCATTTGGGGTATCATCAGCCTGAGGATGATGGAGAACACAAGGTCTAATCCACGTTGCCATTGATCATCATTCTCCTAGGTGGAACTTAGGTCTTTGCTTGGGTTGCTGAATTATTATGGAAACTTCATACGTAACCTAGCCTCCATCCTGTCACCCTTATATCTGCTATTGAAAAAAGGTCAGCCTTGAATAAACCTACAGGGAAGTGGAAAAGCAGTTATCTTTGTCTAAGGCGTTGGCCCAATATGATTGCAAATGAGATGTGGTGCTGACATGTGATGCCTCCCGTAAGGAATCGGGGTAGTGTTGGCTCATGGTGGCCAATGGAGAGGAATGCCTTATAGCATATGCTTCTCGAACTTTGGCTGATGCCAAAAGGAAATGAGTCTAGATAGAGAAGCAAGACGTGACAGTGAGAAAGTTCCGCAACGACCTTTACAGATGTAAATTTGTCATAGTTATGGATCACAAACCCCTGCTTGAACTATTTAAAGAAGACAAGGCCATGTCGCCCATAGCTTCTGGTCAAATTCAGTGGTGGGCCCTTAGTCTGAGTGCGTACAATAACAAGTTGGAACACCATCTGAGAGGTCAAGTGGCAATATGGATACCTTAAGCCAGCTCCCACTGGCGATACACCACTGGTGATGCTCCCTTGGAAAAGTCTGTTCTAGTTTTAAACTTTCTGGACACACATCTGGTCACTGCTGACAGTATATGATTATGGACACAAAATGATCCCATGCTGGTAAAACTAAAACAGCTGATGGCGATGGAGGAATTAAAAGGGCCATCTGAAACCTTTCTGAACCTGGCGAGACTGAATCAACATTTGGGTTTGGTATATAAAGAACATAGAACATAGAACAGTACAGCACAGAACAGGCCCTTCAGCCCACGATGTTGTGCCGACCACTGATCCTCATGTATGCACCCTTAAATTTCTGTGACCATATGCATGTCCAGTAGTCTCTTAAATGTCCCCAATGATCCTGCCTCCACAACTGCTGCTGGAAACTCATTCCATGCTCTCACAACTCTCTGTGTAAAGAACCC
>NC_057718.1:69893126-69902426 GCF_004010195.1 Chiloscyllium plagiosum | reverse complement strand
GCCTGCCTGTAATCCTGTAGAGCTGAGCTTGACCCTAGCTTCCTCCACCTTATGTAAGCTACCCTTTTCCTTTTGAAGAGAAGCTCCACCACTCTCGTCATCCAATGTTCCTTTATCTTGCCCCTTCTTGCCTGTCTCAGAGGGATATATTTATTCATCATTTGCAACAACTGTTCCTTAAACAGTCTCCTCATGTCTATAGTGCCTTTATCATGGAACAATTGCTCCCAATCCATGCTTCCTAACTCATGTCTAATCGCATCATAGTTTCCTCTTCCTCAATTAAATATCCTCCCATTTTGCCTAATCCTTTCCTTCTCCATAGCTATGTAGAATGTGAGGCAGTTGTGGTCACTATCACCAAAATGCTCTCCCACCACAAGATCTGATACCTGCCCCGGCTCGTTTCCGAGCACCAAGTCTAGAATGGCCTCTCCCCTCGTCGGCCTGCTGACTACTGAGTTAGGAAGCCCTCCTGAACACACCTTACAAAAACAGCTCCATTCAGATCTTCTGCTCGAAGTAGGTTCCAATCAATATTGGGAAAATTAAAGTCACCCATTACAACAATTCTACTACGTCCACACTTTTCCAAAATCTGCCGACCTATGCTTTCTTCCATCTCCCTGCTGCTATCGGTGGGCCTGTAGTAAACCCCTAACGAGGTGACTGTTCCCTTGCTGTTCCTAATTTCCACACATACTGACTCAGTCGGCAGATCTTCCTTGACAATGTGATACCCTCTCTGATTAGTAGTGCTACAGCTCCTCCTCTTTTTCCCGCCTCCCTATTCTTTTTACATTCTCTAAAGCCTGGAACATCCAGCAACCATTCCTGCCCCTGAGAAACCCATGTCTCTGTTATGGCCACAACATCATGGTACCAGGTACTGCTCCAAGTTCATCACTTTTATTCCTGATATTCCTTGTGTTAAAGCAAACACACTTTAACTGATCCCTTGGTTCCTTCCCCGGAAAATCCTTCCCACTAGCTGGTCTACCTCTTGCTATTGCCTCATCTGCATCAACTCTCACCTCCAGTATACAGCTGCCTTGCTGATATATATGGTCACTGCTTTCCTTCCCGGCTGCCCCTCTGGTCCTCGTCACTTCCTCCACTGCTCCCGCTCCTTCAGTGAAAGAGAAAACACCGCTGTCCGCTACCGGTAAGTAATTCTCAAAAATGAAGATGTTGGCAAGACATCATGTCTGGTAGCCAGGATAGGATGCTGACATATCCGCGTTGGTGGAGCCCAGAGTGCTAACAAGGACAAAAGTTACTGGCAGCAGCTCCCTGACGTTTGTGGGAATGGCTGGGTAAATCCTGGACTCAGTCACACGTCAACTATCCTGGTCCTTTCACGGGCTCAATGTCCTTGATCATTGTGGCTGCCCACTCAAAGTGAGAGACAAAAAAACTGCAGATGCTGGAATTCAAAGTAGACAAACAGGCGGAAGGAAGAACTCTTTCTCTCTTTATCTGGAGTTCCCCCTTCCCCTATGTCTAATCCTGAAGGAAAGTCATACCTGAAACGTTGACTTCTCCACCTTAATGATGCTGTCTGGCTTGGTCTGTTCTTCAAGCCTCCTGTTTGTCTACTGCTCATTCAAACTGGATGGACGTGTATAGATTTCATTCGGAAAACTGTTTGCAATACATTGACTTCCATAAGTATTGGTCATAGCCAATGGACAGAGATTTTGAGTATTTCCTAAAGTCGATTGGCATTCGGCATGTTCAAACGGCTCCATGCCATACATTGTCCAATGCTTTGGCAAAAAGAGCAGTCCAAACATTGAAGGTAGTTTTAATGAAATAGCCTACAGCTTCAATCGATGCCAAACTGTCCTGGTTCCTGTTTGATTATTGGACCACTCCTCACACAACTACAAGGACAGCTCCAGCAGCTAATAGGGAGCAGACTCCGCATCGGTTTAAACTTGATATTCCCAGACCTGGTGGGGGGGTAGGAGAATGCCAATGCCAACCACATGCCTCCTATATGCAAGAGAGAGAGTTTACTTCAGGGAAAGAGGTTTGGTATCAAAAACACGGAAAAGGCCCGACACAAGGATGAGGCATGGTCAATGCGAGGTCAAGTCTTGTGACATACAAAGTGAGGTGGACCTGAATAAATAGGCGGATCTCCTGAAAGCTGCTATCTCGCAAACGCAACAGAAGATAAACATTCCCCGTCACTCTGAACAGTTGGAAAGATTGTCAGAAACCATTGGATTCTTCTTCTCCATCAAGCATTGAAGCGAGGCAGTTTTAATGAAGCAGCCTACAGCTTCAATCAGCCTCCTGTTTGTCTACTGCCCCATTCAAGCTGGTTAGACGTGCATAGATTTCATTTGGCAAACTGTTTGCAGGACATTGACATCCACAAGTATTGGTCATAGCCAATGGGGTGTCATACAATGGCAGAGATTTTGGATATTTCCTAAAGTCGATTGGCATTCGGCATGTTCAAATGGCTCCATTACATACTGTCAGAGTCTGAGATTGATGCAGCTGATGTCACAGCCTCGATACTGTCACTGCCTGCAGAAGAGGAGGAATGTATTCTAAGATGCTTCTGGCTCAAGAGACAGGCTATGATCCTGTACATGCCATTCGTGTCCAAGTCAGAGTCAGAGGAACTGATTCCGGGGCGAAAACTAGATAAAGAACAGGCCTACATCCTCGGACTTGGCAAAGGAGGAATATTGTGACTGGAACAAGGTTGGCCAGGTGGAACTCATTGAATATGAGTTCCGTGACTGGGGCTGTTAACCTGGGCCATTCAAATATAACCAGAAGTTTCAGGGATTGCCCTCACTCTAGGGACTGGCACTGAGCTAGCTGGTCAGAGTACATGTACGGTACACGTGTAAATAAAGGGTGGCTTGGTGATGGAACAATGGCCTTGTGAAGTTATTTCAGATTAAATGTAATATTTTCAAGTTTTCAGATGACACAAAACTGAAAGTGTGACTTGGGAGGAGATTACAAAGATACCTCAAGGAGACGTTAAGTGTGTGAGCAAATAGTTAGTGACAAAATATATGTTGAAATGTCAGGTTATTTGATTTGATAGGAAAAGCAGCAATACAAAAATTTACTTCAATTGTGAGAGGCTGAGAAATGTGAACCTCTTAGGGATTTGGGTGTCCTTATTCATTAGTCACTGCAAGTTAACTTATAGACACCACAAGTAATTAAGAAAGCACCAAGTGTGTAGGCTTTTTTTGCATGAAAATGGATGAGTACAGAAGTTAGATGCTTCAATACAGCTTTGGTGAAATCGCATTTGCATTATTGTGTTCTGAAGAAGTCATATTGGACTTCAAACAATAGACATTAGACAATGAGTGCAGGAGTAGGCCATTCGACCCTTTGAGCAAGCACCACCATTTATTATGATCATGGCTGATCATTCACAATCAGTATCCTGTTCCAGCCTTATCCCCATAAGCCTTGATTCCACTATCTTTAAGAACTCTTTCCATCTCTTTCTTGAATGTATCCAGAGACTTGTCCTCCACTGCCTTCTGGGGCAGAGCATTCCATGTATCCACCACTCTCTGGGTGAAGACGTTTCTCCTCAACTCTGTTCTAAATGGCCAACCCCTTATTTTTAAACTGTGTCCTCTGGTTCTGGACTCACCCATCAGTGGAAACATGCTTCCTGCCTCCAAATGTGTCCAGTCCTTTAATAATCTTATACGTCTCAACCAGAGCCCCTCTCATCCTTCTAAATACAAGCCCAGTCGCTCCACCTTTCAACATATGATAGTCTCGCCAATCCGGGAATTGACCTTGTGAACCTATGCTGCACTCCCTCAATAACCAGAATGTCCTTCCTCAAATTTGGAGACCAAAACTGCACACAATACCCAGGGCCCTATACAGCTGCAGAAGGACCTTTTTGCTCCTATACTCACTTCCTCTTGTTATGAAGGTCAGCATGCCATTAGCTTTGTTCACTGCCTGCTGTACCTGCATGTTTGCTTTCATTGACCGATGTACAAGAACACCTAGATCTCGTTGTACTTCCCCTTTGCCTAACTTGATTCCATTTAGATAGTAGTCTGCCTTCCTTTTCTTGCCGCCAAAGTGGATAACCACACATTTATCCACATTAAACTGCATCTGCCATGCATCCGTCCACTCACCTAGCCTGTCCAAGTCACCCTGTATTCTCATAACATCCTCCTCACATTTCACCCTGCCACCCAGCTTTGTGTCACCAGCAAATTTGCTAATATTACTTTTAATACCTTCATCTATATCGTTAATGTATATTGTAAACAGCTGCGGTCCCAGCATCGAACCTTGTGGTACCCCACTGGTCACCACCTGCCATTCTGAAAGGGACCCATTTATCACTACTCTTTGCTTCCTGTCAGCCAGCCAATTTTCAATCCAAGTCAGTATTTTTCCCCCAGTACCATGTGCCCTAATTTTGCTCACTAATCTCCTATGTGGGACTTTATCAAAGGTTTTCTGAAAGTCCAGGTACACTACATCCATGGGCTTTCCCTTGTCCATCTTCATAGTTACATCAGACCTTCTCTCTGTCTCTCTCATACACTGCAAGTCCTGCTGAGTTTTTCCAGCACTTCCTGATTTTATTTCAGATTTTTCAGCATTCACAGTATTTTGCTTTTATTTATAACAGCATTGTGTACTATTTGAGCCTCCTTCCCTAGGAAAACTATGTTTACCATAAAGGGAGCACAACCAAAATTTCACTAATCTAATTCCTCAGGTGGAGGGGTTGTCAAAAGAGTGACAAATAAATGGACCGCTGTTATTCTCTTGAATTTAAAAGAAAATGAGATGGTATCAATCAAATGCAAAATTCTTATTGGAATGTACTGGGTAGATACAGGAAGGATGTTTCCCCTGACTGGGAGTCAAGAACCAAGGAACACAATTTCTGAGTGAGGCTCCCGCCATTTAGACCTGATATGAGAAAGAATTTCTTCACTTAATGGCATTTTCTACCCCAATAAATTTCAAAGGATTGAATTACCTACAATTGCTTCCATCTCTTCTACTATTACGTGTTTCAGAATGTGAAATGATCCTTTTAAGTTTGCTTATATTTCATTATAAAACGCAGGGACTGAATCTTATTTTTTTTTGTCTAGGCGACTGTTTAGTTGAGTTTCACACAGGGTTTAGTTACTAGTGGTAGGGATCTAAGGATCTGTTTTGGGTCCACTGTTGTTTGTCATTTTTATAAATGACTTGGATGAGGGCATAGAAGGATGGGTTTGTAAATTTACGGATGACACGATGGTCGGTATAGTTATGGATAGTGATGAAGGATGTTGTCAGTTACATTGATAAGCTGCAGAGCTGGGCTAAGAGGTGGCAAATGGAGTTTAATGCAGAAAAGTGTGAGGTGATTCATTTTGGAAGGAGCAACAGGAATAAAGAGTATTGGACTAATGGTAAGATCCCTGGTACTGTAGAAAGATCTCAGTGTCCATGTACATAGATCCTTGAAAGTTGCCACCTAGGTTGATAGGGTTTTTAGGAAAACATAGCTTTTATTGAGAGAGGGATTGAGTTACAGAACCATGAGGTCATATTAACCAGCTGTATAAAACTGTAGTGCAGCCACACTTGGAGTATTACATACAGTTCTGGTTACTGCATTATAGGAAGGACGTGGAAGCTTTGGAAGGTTTTCAGAGAAGATTTACCAGGATGTTATCTGGTATGGAGGGAAGGTCTGACGAGGAAAGGCTGAGGGACTTGAGGCTGTTTTCATTAGAGAGAAGAAGGTTGAGAGGTGACATAATTAAAACATATAAGATAATTAGAGGGTTAGATAGGGTGGACAGGGAGAGCCTTTTTCCTCAGATGGCGATGGCTAGCATGAGGGGACTTAGCTTTAAATTGAGGAGTGATAGATATAGGACACATGTCAGAGGTAGTTTTTTTTACTCAGAGAGTAGTAGGGGCCTGGAATGCACTGTCTACACCTGTAGTAGTCTTGCCAACTTTAAGTGCATTTAAATGTTCATTGGAGAGGCATATGGATGAGAATGGAATAGTAAAGCTTAGATGTGCTTCAGATTGATTTCACAATTTGGCACGACATTGAGGGCTGAAGGGCCTGTACTGTGCTGTAATGTTCTATGATCTATGTTTTATGTTTCTATCCACAAGGTCGAGTGAGTTTTCTTTTTGCATTTTATCAAACGCACTGCATAAACTACCTACCCCGCTCCATAAGTGCCGCTTTCATTCAATTTGAGCCCATTCTACCATTTGCTATTCCCAGGACAACTGAAGACTGCCGGCAAAAATCCATAACTAGAGTGGACTGACTTCCCTGGCCTCCGATGCCGTCATTAAAACCCTGTTGTGCACCTGGACAAGCACTGATCACCCAGAATTGTATTCGACACAGTTCCTGACATTTTTCCTGGATGTGGATGACAAAGGAAATTTGGAGCCTGCTTTAGATGGACATGGAGGTCATGGTGGTTGGGATATATAGTGATGGGACATCACTGATTGATGACACATCCTCATTCTCCAGAAATGGCAGTAGAGATCATGACAGCAGTCAAAGTTGCCACCTGGCTCTGTGCATCTCAGCCATCTGTAGCAATGTAGGAACAATGTAATTGACCTTCTCCACTCAGTCAGTGTAAGTGTAACCATCTTCCCTTTGATAACTCATATTCACTGTAACTCTGCTTATTGGACCCACCTCTCACTGAGGTTCATGCTCTACCATTCTCACTGTTAACTGCAACATTTTCCTTCATTCTTTCTCACCCACCCCAATCCACCACTAACCCTGTATGCCCTTTAAACTGTCTTTTCATTCATTTAGGACACCTCCCCACTTGCACCAATAGTACATCTGTGCACCCTCTTCCTTTGCTATCTCTCTCCCTCATTCCAAGAGGAAAACAGCATACTATAGGGCAGAATGAGTCATTATGGGTGTTGTGCTGACTGACATTTGGCCCTTCTCTGATTGCTATGAGCAGCTGACTGACCAGATTCAATCCCCTGGACTGACATGACTTCAGCCATAGCCTCCAATCAGCAGATAGTTTCCCTCCGTGAACAGTCTTCTGTCTAAGGGCATTAACATTTGCATTATTTTTGCCTGACCGTATCAGACTTGGAATTAAAACTGAATGAGTTCAGTGGCCCAATGGATCTTTGTTGTTCCAAGTTTGGTGGACTTTTGAAACCATTTGAGTGGGTTGTTCTCAGTAAACTCTTCAAACTTTGCACAGATGTTTCTGAGGTTCTGGAAATAACACATCTCAAAGCTAGAAATTTGAATTTCATTACTGGAGTAAGTCTCCATATTTCTGTCATTCAGTTTGAGACTCTAACTGACATATGTGACAATCAGTCTTTTCTGCTCCTGCACCAAAGAAACTAGAGTTGGTTTTCAATGAAAGGGAGTTGGTAATCTGAGTAGCCAAGGCCACATGATGAGACAAGTTTCTGCTGAGTGTGCAAAAGAAGTCTTCATGTTGTGGAAGTCCATCTCCCAGCGATGTTATATGAAGTATCATGCTTCCTCAGCAATCGTGGAATGGGCCAACTCGTGCATGAATCTCCCAAAGTAATTAGATTGAGACTTTAGATGTTATTGTCATGTGTGCTCAAGTATAGAAGTGCAGGAGTACTGTGAAAAGTGTACAATGCTGCCACACATGGCGGCAGTTTAGATATCAATATACCGAGGTACAAAAAAAGCTTAGGTACAAAGTAGTGGCCTGGTGGCCTGAAATGCATCTACTTTAATGCAAGGAGTATAGTGTGTAAGGCAGATGAACTTAGGGCTTGGATTAATGCCTGGGAATAATACATTATTGTCATCACAGAGATTTGGTTGAAGGAAGGGCATGATGATTGGCAACTAAATGTGCCAGGATATAGATGGTTCAGACAGGACAGGGAGGGAAGTAAAAGAGGGGGTGGAGTTGCATTGCTGGTCAGGGACGATATCACGGCTGTGCTAAAGGAGGACACTATGGAGGTCTTGGGTAGTGAGGTATTATGGGTGGAGTTGAGAAATAAGAAGGGTGCAGTTACATTGTTGGGGCTGTATTATTGCACACATTTGTTTGTCCAATGTGTGCAGGAGGGTTTCCTGACACAATATGTAGATAGGCCAACAAGAGGTGAGGCCATACTGGATTTGGTTCTGGGTAACGAACCAGGCCAGGTGTTAGAATTAGAGGTAGGTGAGCACTTTGGGAACAGTGACCACAATTCGGTGACTTTTACTCTAGCGATGGAGAGGGATAAGTGTGCACTACAGGGCAAGAGTTATAGCTGGGGTCAGGGAAATTATGATGCGGTGAGGCATGACTTAGGATGTGTGGCTTGGAAAAGTAGACTCCAAGGCAAGAATGTAAATGATATGTGGAGCTTGTTCAAGGAGCAACTATTGAGTGTCCTTGATAATTATGTACCTGTCAGGCAGGGAGGAAAGGGTCGTGTGAGGGAACCGTGGTTTAATAAGGAATTGGAATCCCTTGTTAAATGAAAGAGGGCGGCCTATCTCAAGATGAGACGTGAAGGTTCAATTGGGGCGATTGAGAGTTATAAGGTAGCCAGGAAGGACCTGAAGAGAGAGCTAAAAGCAGCAAGGAGGGCACATGAAAGGTCCTTAATTGATAGGATTAGGGAAAACCCTAAGGCTTTCTATAGGTATGTTAGGAATAAAAGAATGACTAGGGTAGGAATAGGTCCAGTCAAGGATAGTAGGGGGAAGTTGCGTGTGGAGGCGGAAGAGATTGGGGAGACACTGAATGAATACTTTTCTTCAGTATTCACTCAGGAACAGGACATTGTTGTCGATGTGAATACTGAGTCACAATAAGTAGAATGGATGGCTTTGAGGTATGTAGAGAAGAGGTATTGGAAATCCTGGAAAAGGTGAAAATAGATAAGTCCCCTGGGCCTGATGGCATTTATCCTAGGATTCTCTGGGAAGCAAGGGAGGAGATTGCAGAGCCATTGGCCTTGATTTTTATGTCCTCTTTGTCTACAGGAGTAGTCCCAGAAGACTGGAGGATAGCAAATGTGGTCCCCTTGTTCAAAAAGGGGAGTAGGGATAGCCCTAGTAACTATAAGCCGGTGAGTCTCACTTCTGTTGTGGGCAAAGTCTTAGAGAGAATTGTAAGGGATAGGATTTATGCACATCTAGATAGGAATAATGTGATCAAGGATAGTCAGCATGGTTTTGTGAAGGGCAAGTCGTGCCTCACAAACCTTATTGAATTCTTTGAAAAGGTGACGAAGGAGGATGATGAGGGG
>NC_057718.1:69890036-69892437 GCF_004010195.1 Chiloscyllium plagiosum | reverse complement strand
TTGGTGTCCATGTACATAGATCTTTGAAAGTTGCCACCCAGGTAAATAGTGCTGTGAAGAAGGCATATGGCGTACTGGCTTTTATTGGTCGAGGAATTGAGTTCCGGAGTCCTGAGGTCATGTTGCAGTTGTATAAGACTCTGGTGCGTCCACATCTGGAGTATTGTGTGCAGTTTTGGTCGCCATACTATAGGAGGTTTACCAGGATGTTGCCTGGTATGGTAGGAAGATCGTATGAGGAAAGGCTGAGGCACTTGGGATTGTTTTCATTGGAGAAAAGAAGGTTTAGGGGTGACTTGATAGAGGTGTACAAGATGATTAGGGGTTTAGATAGGGTCGACAGTGAGAATCTTTTTCCACGTAGCTTTAAATTAAGGGGGGGTAGGTATAGAACAGATGTTAGGGGTAGGTTCTTTACTCAGTGAGTCGTGAGTTCATGGAATGCCCTGCCAGTAGCAGTGGTGGACTCTCCCTCATTATGGGCATTTAAGTGGGCATTGGATAGGCATATGGAGGATAGTGGGCTAGTGTAGGTTAGGTGGGCTTGGATCGGCGCAACATCGAGGGCCGAAGGGCCTGTACTGCGCTGTATTCTTCTATGTTCTATGTTCTATGTTCTATTACAGACCTCCCAACAGTGAGCATGAGGTAGAACAAATAGGGAAACAGATTATGAATAGATGCGGAGGCAATAGGGTGGTAGTGATGGGAGAGTTTGATTTTCCCAACATTGACTGGGATACACTGAGCGTCAGAGGTCTCGATGGAGTAGAATTTGTACAAAGCGTCCAGGAGAGTTTTCTAGAGCAGTATGTCAATAGTCCGATGAGGGAAGGGGCCATATTGGACCTGGTACTGGGGAATGAGCCAGGACAGGTGGTAGAAGTTGCGGTGGGGGATTTCATTGGGAACAGTGACCACAATTCTGTTATTTTTAGAATACTCGTAGATAAAGGGAGTGGTCCTAAGGGAAGAGTACTAAACTAGGCCAAGGCCAATTATATCAAAATTAGGCAGGAGCTGGGAAATGTGGATTGGACACAGCTATTTGAAGGGAAGTCCACATTTGAGATGTGGGCGGCTTTCAAAGATAGGTTAACAGCAGTGCAGGATAGGCATGTCCAGTTGAAGGTAAAGGATAGGAAGGGCAAGATTCGTGAACAGTGGCTGACAGGAGAAATTGTACGACTAGCCAAGAGGAAAAGGGAAGCCTACATAAGGTCTAGGCAGCTAAGAACAGAACGGGCCCTGGAGGAATATCGTTATAGTAGGACAAGGCTTAAACAAGGAATCAAGTGGGCTAAAAGGGGTCATGAAATAGCTTTAGCAAGCAGATTTTAGGAAAATTCCAAAGCATTTTATTCTTATATAAGAAGCAAGCGGGTAACTAGAGAAAGGATTGGTCCACTAAAAGATAATGAAGGAAGGCTGTGTGTCACACTTGAGAGAATGGGTGAGATTCTGAATGATTACTTTGCATCAGTGTTCACTGAGGAGAGGAACACGATGAATCTTGAGATTGGAGATAGAAGTTTGATTAGTCTGGATCACGTTGACATAAGTAGGGAAGATGTGTTGGGTATGCTACAGGTTATTAAGGTGGACAAATCCCCAGGACTGGATGGGATCTATCCCGGGATGCTGAGGGAGGCAAGAGAGGAAATAGCTGGGGCCCTGACAGAAAACTTTATGGCATCCTAAATACAGGTGAGGTGCCTGAGGACTGGAAGGTTGGTCATGTTGTCCCCCTATACAAGAAGGGTAGTAGGGATATTTCGGGTAACTACTTTATGATACGAAAGTCGGAGGAGTTGTTGACAGTGAGGAAGGATGTGGCAGGTTACAGCAGGATATAGAGAAGCTGCAGAACTGGGCAGAAAGGTGGCAAATGGAATTCAATGTAGCTAAGTGTGAGGTGATTCACTTTGGGAAGAATAACAAAAAGATGGGGTACTGGGCTAATGGTCGGATACTTGGTAGTGTGGATGAGCAGAGGGATCTTGGTGTCCATGTACACAGATCCCTGAAAGTTGCCACCCAGGTAAATAGTGCGGTGAGGAAGGCATATGGCGTACTGGCTTTTATTGGTAGAGGAATTGAGTTCCGGAGTCCTGAGGTCATGATGAAGTTGTATAAGACTCTGGTGCGGCCGCATCTGGAATATTGTGTGCAGTTTTGGTCGCCATACTATAGGAAGGATGTGGAGGCACTGGAACGGGTGCAGAGGAGGTTTACCAGGATGTTGCCTGGTATGGAAGGAAGATCATATGAGGAAAGACTGAGACACTTGGCGCTGTTTTCATTAGAGAAAAGAAGGTTTAGGGGTGACTTGAATGAGGTGTACAAGATGATTAGGGGGTTAGATAGGGCCGACAGTATGAACCTTTTCCCGCGTATGGAG
>NC_057718.1:69873263-69889158 GCF_004010195.1 Chiloscyllium plagiosum | reverse complement strand
GAGGATGTTGCCTGGTATGGAAGGTGCTAGCTATGAAGAGAGGTTGAGTAGGTTAGGTTTATTTTCATTAGAAAAAAGGAGATTTAGGGAGGGCCTGATTGAGGTTTACAAAATCATGAAGGGTATAGACAGGGTGGATAGAGACAAGCTTTTTCCGAGGGCGAAGGATTCAATAACAAGAGGTCATGCTTTCAATGTGAGAGGTGGAAAGTTTAAGGGGGATACACGCAGCAAGTACTTTACACAGAGGGTGGTGGGTGTTTGGAAAGCATTGCCAGCAGAGGTGGTAGAAGCAGGCACGGTAAGATGCGTCTGGACAGATGCATGAGTAGGTGGGAAGCAGAGGGATACAATGTTTAGGAATTGACTGACAGGTTTAGATAGTACATTTGGAGTGGCTCAGGCTTGAAGGGCTGAAGGGCCTGTTCCTGGGCTGTAAATTTTCTTTGTTCTTTGTTCTTTGTTCTAGTAAGAGAAACAATAGTTAAAAAGTTAAGGATTATTTCATAGAATAGTTAAAAAAAAAGAAATAGGTAATAGTTAACATTAAAGTATTTCATACATTAAACTAGAAAAATAAAGGAATAAGTTATAAGTTCAACAGTCTTGGATGAGTCCACTTATCATACTCTGATGTCTGTTCTCAAGATCATCGTAACAGATACCATAACTGCTGCAGGAATTGCCGGCTCTCTGATCTCCCCGTTGCCTCAGAAACATGCCTGGACACAATCCACTCACTCACCAAGCCAAAATACCGCCACCAAGAGACTAGGCCGGAACCTGCCATGAGCTGCCGAGAGACCAGGCTGAGAGCCACCATGAGGTGCCGGGAGAATGGACTGAGCTGCCACACACCACTAAGACACCAGCTGACATACTGCCAAGAGATCAGGCCGGGACCTGCCAGCAGCCACCAAGAGACCAGGACATGATCCACCACAAACCGATGAGAGACAGGCTGAGAGCTGCCATGCTGTTGAGAGACCTGGTTGAGAGCTACCATGAGCCATCGAGAATCAGGCTGAGAGCCACGATGAGCCACTGAGAGACCAAGTTGAGAGCCGCCAAGCTGCCGAGAGACCAGACTGAGAGCTGTCATTCTGCCGAGAGACCCAGACTGAGAGCTGTCATTCTGCATAGAGACCCAGACTGAGAGCTGTCATTCTGCAGAGAGACCCAGGCTGAGAGCTGTCATTCTGCCAAGAGACCCAGACTGAGAGCTGTCATTCTGCAGAGAGATCCAGGCTGAGAGCCACTGACACACTGAAGGGGGAAGAAAAGAGAAGGAAATAGAAGGAATGGTCGAGTTCTGGTTGGTGCACTCTACTCCACCATCATCTTGACCAGAAATTAATAATCTGCTTGATCAACCAATCCATGTAGTTCCCTCCTTCTTTGGACCGTTCTATACTGTGGATTCTAGAGTTACATGCAATGAGCTAGCTGTGGCCGAACCAACATTTCATATAGATCCAGCGTAACCTCCCTACTCTTAAACTCTCTGCCTCAACTAGGAAAAGCAAGTATACCATATACCTTCTTAACCAAATATCCACATACTGTGATATCTTAAGGAACCAGTGTATATACAAACCTAGATACCTCTGATCCATGGTGTTTCTCACAGTTCTACTGTACATCGTGTAGCCTGTATTCTCTTCCCTCATTTGTACTGCACATGTGCATCACCTCACATTTATTGGGATTGAATTCCATTTGTCACTAATCAATCCACCTGACCAGCCTATCTAGTTCCTCTTGTAGTCTAAGGTTATCTTCTTCACTATTTACCACCTTCCCAATTTTTGCATTGTCTGTTGTGTTTACATAGTCTGTCAAGTGGTAGGCAGCTAGTTATAAACTGTGGGCCGAATCAAGACTTACAGAAATACTTTGCATCTTTGAGAGCTTGCAATGCTTTCTCTGTCGTGATAGAGAGTAAACAACCTTATGAGCCTTTTGTGTTGAGTACTCAGAAGTCACCATAGATCCTCAGCTTTCCATCTTTTTTCATGCAGATAGTGGGAAAGGCATATGGACTTTATCACTGGAAGATGATGCCTTGCTCCAAAGACTTCAAAGTCTCCAAAGGCTGTAAATTGCCTGTGTAGAAAATGTTAAAAATCACACAACGCCAGGTTACAGTCCAACAGGTTGATTTGAGGGTATAAGCTTTCGGAGCACTGTGGAGCAGGATCATAGGACACAGAATTTATAGTATGTCAAAGGCATCTTGAAACCCATTGTACAGGAGATCCCCAACTTCTGTCGGGACACTACAGATTTCTTACAGAAACTCAGCACCCACAGACCAGTTGAACTAGGAACATCAATGGATGTTTCAGCACTCGACACAAGCATCCCCCATGATGATGGCTTCGCTGCAACATCCTCAGTACTCAATACCAACAACTGCCGATCTCCAGGCACCATCCTATAACTCATCCTCGGCCACAACATCTTCACCTTTGACAACCAGTTCTTTATCCAGAAACACAAGACAGCCATGGGGACCAGATTTGCACCCCAATATGCCAACATTTTCATGCACAAGTTCAAACAAGACTTCTTTTCTGTACAGAACCTCCAACCAACACTCTACACCACATATGTTGATGATGTTTTCTTCCTCTGGATTCATGGCGAGGAGTCACTGAAACAACTACACAGTGATATAAACAAGTTTCATCTCACCATCAGATTTACATGGACTACTCTTTAGAATCAGTTTCTTTCTTGGACACATGTATCTCCATCAAGGATGGTCACCTCAGTACCTCACACTACCGCAAGCCTATGTATAACCACACGATGCTACACTTCACTAGTTTCCACCCTAAACATATTAAAACAACCATCCCCATACACTGGATCTGTTCAGATGAAGGGGAATGTAATGGACACCTGAAGGTGCTGAAGGACACCCTCATAAGAACAGGATGCAATGCTGAACTCATCGATCGCTAGTTCTGATGTGTCACAGCAAGAAATCATAATGACCTCCTCAGGAGACAGACATAGGATGCAACCGATAGGGTACCCTTCATTGTCCAGTACTTCCCAGGAGCGGACCAACCACCCCATATTCTTCGCAGCCTACAACACATTATCGATGAGGATGAGCACCTCGCCAAGATCTTCCCAAAGTGTCCACATCTGGCCTCCAAACAATCACCAAACCTTAAACAGACCATTGTTCGCAACAAACTACCCAGCCTTCAGGACAACACCACATAACCCTGTCATGGTAACCATTGTAGGATATGCCAGAGTGTCGACATGGATACCACCATTACATATGGGAACACCACCCACCATGTGCGTGGCAGGTACTCATGTGACTTGACCAACATTGTCTATCTCATACGCTGCAGGGAAGGTTGCCCTGAGGCAAGGCATATCGGCAAAACCAAGCAGACGATAGAACAACGGATGAATGGACACTGTGGAACAATTGCCATATAGGAATGTTCCCTCCCAGTGGGGGAGCACTTCAGCAGTCAAGGACACTCAGGACATGGTGCAACATTCCAAAGGCTTACCTGGCGTTTGTAACTGAGTACTTTATTTGGATGATGTTTTAGCTTAAAGTGATACATGGAACCAGATATAAGGCAAATTGAAGATCTGTTTAAGCAGTTGGCTGCTTTTGATGATATATTTAGCTAAATGTGAACATGGTAAAATAAGGATGACTTATCTGGGACATATCTGGTACAAGGACAAGTGTTGGCAAGGACAGCAAAGGTGAAGGCTCTATAGAATTCCCTTTTCCTAACACCAAGGATGAATTCATGAGGTTTTAGGGTTGCATTAGGATTTTATCAGAAATTTGTGTATAATTTCAGTATGATAGCTGTACCTTTAATAAACTTCTTTTAAAAAACAAGCAAAAGTGATATGGTCAGCATAATGCCAAGTAGCCTTTTAGAAACTGAAGACCATCTTAATAAATGAACCAATATGACTGATCTTGATTTTTCCAGACCTTTCAAAATACTAATTTAGCCAGTGACTTAGGGATGTGTGGAGTTTTGTTACGGGATGTTGAGTAAGGAATAGATAACCCAATGGAGTACTCCTTCAGAAATTAAAGCAGTATCAAAAGAAGCATGTTACCATAGGAAAATAAATGTTGGGATTGTTATTAGGTTTTCAACATTTTGAAATTTATGTCTGGCATGATAAAATCTAACACTAATTGCATACTGATTGTAATCCACTTACCTTCATGGAACAGTTCAAAAGTCAGACTGTGTTACTATTCAGATGGAATATTCTGTTGTAACCATTGAATGTAGAGATATTTATATGGTGACTAAAGATAATGTAGTTACAGATACATTGTCCCAAATGTAAATGTAGGAATAAGTAAAATGTTTCACAGATGGAGCATGCTAATATGCTAGAGCATTTGAGATCAAGAAAGAAGTGGTGTTGGATCTCTTGAAGAGCATCAAGGTGGATAAGTCCCTAGAGCCTGATGGTATCTATGTTGAAACTTTATTGCTGGAACAGCACAGCAGGTCAGGCAGCATCCAGGGAACAGGAGATTCGACGTTTCGGGCACAGGCCCTTCTTCAGGCCCTTCTTTCGGCCTGTGCCCGAAACGTCGAATCTCCTGTTCCCTGGATGCTGCCTGACCTGCTGTGCTGTTCCAGCAATAAAGTTTCAACTTTGATCTCCAGCATCTGCAGACCTCACTTTCTCCCTGATGGTATCTATCCCAGGTCATTGAGAGAGGCAACAGAGGAGATTGCTGGGGCCTTGACCAAGATCTTTGTATCCCCACTAGCCACTGGAGAGGTCCCGGAAGATTACCAAGTAGCTAATGTTTTTCTTCTGTTCAAGAAGGGAAATAGGGATTAACCAGGAAACTGTAGACTGGTGAGTCTCACATCAATGGTTGAGAGCAATTGGAGAGAATTCTTAGGAGTAGAATCTATATACATATGGAAAAGCATGGCCTAATTAAGGACAGTCAGCATGAGCTTCGTGCAGGGCAGGTCATGTCTTAATAACATGAATGAATTTTTCAAGAGGTGATGAAGGTGATCAATGAGGGTAGAGCAGTGGATGTTGTTTACATGGCTTATAGTAAAGCTGTTGACAAGGTCCCTTATGGTAGGCTCATTCAACAGATTAAGATACATGGGATCCATGGTGACTTGACCATGTGGCATCAGAATTGGCTTGCCCATAGGAGGCAAAGGGTATGGTAGAAGTTGTTTTTCAGACTGGAGGTCCATGACTAGTGGTGTTCCACAGGGATCCATACTGGGGCCTCTGCTATTTGTGATATATATAAATGACTTTTTTGAAAATGTAGAAGGGTGGGTTAGTAAGTTTGCAGATGATACAAAGATCAGTGGAGTTGTGGATAATGTAGAAGATTGTCAAAGGATATAGCAGGATATGGATCAGTTGCAGATTTGAGCGGAGAAATAGCAGATAGAGATTAATAGCAGATCTGATTAATTGTGAGATGATGCGCTTTAGGAGAGCCTACGTTAAGGAAAAGTATACAGTTAATGACAGAATAGTGAACAGTATTGATATACAGAAGGATCTTGGGGTTCAAGTCCATAGTGCCCCGAAAGTGGCCACACAAGTAGATGGGGTGGTAAAGAATCTTATGGCAAGCTTGTCTTCATTGGTTGGAGAATTGAGTACAAGAGTCAAGATGTCATGTCGCAGTTTTATAAGATTTTGGCTAGGCCACACACAGAGTATAGCATTCAATTCTAGTCGCCACCTTACAGGAAGGATGTGGAATCTTTGGAAAGGATGCAGAAAAGGTTTACCAAAATAATGTCTGGATTAGTTGTTAAAAATCACACAATGGACTTAACCTGGTGTTGTGAGACTTTTGACTTTGTCCACCCCAGTCCAACACCGGCTCCTCCACACTCTGGATTAGAAGGTATGAGCAATAAGGAGAGGCTAGAAAAGCTCAAGTTGTTTTCTCTGGAGTGGCAGACACTAAAGGGAGAATTAATAGAAGTCCATAAAATTATGAGATACATAGATGGGGTTGATGGTCAGAATATTTTTCCCAGAATTGAAATGTCTCATACTAGAGGCATGCAATTAAGGTGAGAGGGGAAAAGTACAAAGGAGATGTGAGGGGCAAGTTTTTTTTTCCACAGGAATTGGTAGGAATCTGGAACGCGCTACCCGGTGTGATGGTGGAGGCAGATATGATTGGGTCATTTTAGCGACTTTAAGATAATTGTATGATACACAAGTAATAGAGGGATATGGAAACAGAGTTAACCTCTTGGGTCGAATAATCTTGACTTTGAATTAGGACTTTCAGTTAGGTAATGGGCAGCACGGTGGCTCAGTGGTTAATACTGCTACCTCACAGCGCCAGGGACCCAGGTTTGATTCCAGCCTCGGGTGACTGTGTGGAGTTCGCACATTCTCCCCATGTCCGCATGGATTTCCTCCCACAGTCCAAAGATGTGCAGGTCAGGTGAATTGGCCACGCTAAATTGCCCATTGTGTTGGGTGCATTTATCAGAGGATTGGTGTGGACTTGTTGGGACGAAGGACCTGTTTCCACACTGTAGGGAATCTAATCTAAGGTAAGTCACAGATCTTACAAGAGGTGAAACAGCTACCCTGTGCCTCTTGTATATCAGTGGAAAAAGGAAGGACGAGGACAATCTTTTGGATCTGCAAGAACCAATACAAGAGATTTTGTGAACAATGACCCTGAACTGTTTTCCCAATCTTCCCTCTGTCTACGTGTTTATTTTCCTGTTTATGTTTATCTGTTTGTATATGTGTGAGCAAGAGTTTATAACGGGCTTTGAGTCCTAACGAAAGTTTATTTGGCTCAATTGTTTACCTGTAGCTGTAATCTAATGATTTTTTTTTTGTTGAGTACTCTGTGGTTTTTGTCAAGCTGGCTCTGAAAATCAGGTAGCTCTTGGGGATTTTATATATTTACTTTTTAAAAACTTTAACTGTTGCGAAAGCTCAGGGAATAACAGGGCTTGAATTCCAGTGTCCTAACCCTGTGAACCATGACTTAATTACTTAAAATCAATAATTTTGCTATTACAGTTCACATGAATTAGAGTCCAGCAAGTCAGTGTCTAGTGGAAGTTCTTTCCATTGTCAGTCCCTTTTTTCAGAGCTCATGTTCAAATAAATTACTATTGCAGGTATAATGATTGCAAAATAGGAATTGTTCATTGGCGAGGTGGAATATGGGATTCTTCCCAGAAATCAGATTTTTAAGAGAGATTGAGACCAGAGACGTGAGTTAGCTATGAATGGGGCTGCTTTTATTTTCTTGTTTGATGTTACATGTACAGTGAGGACAGAAATCAAAACTGTATAACAAAGATCAGCAGTTACAGTTGTATGATTAGGGTTTCAGGTTGAGTTACCTTAGTGAACAAGATTGCTTTGATGACCCCTTACCTAAACACATTGTGTGCTGTAGAAAATAACTGAGAAATTGGAAATGCCATTTCCAAAATAACTAGTTTTAATAGTCTTTAAACCCTTCTGGGTGGCAGAGACGACTTTGTGCGGTTTGATTGGAATTTTCAGAGAAATGGGAGATGTGACATTCCACAGATAATATGAGTTAAGTTTTTCAGTTCAAAGTTCTGGAAAATACATTCTGTGGTCAGTAGCAGACATTTTAATGGCAGAAGGAGTCTAGTTTTTTTTTAAAGACAAGTGAATATAATTCTTGAAATAATAAAAATCTCTCTTTTCCTGTCTTCTGGGCACGACATTCCTGCAGCAGCCAGGGGAAAAGAAATACATGCTGCATTTTCATTCTCTCAGTTACTCTGAACTGTCAAGCACACTGCTACCATGTGCAATGTCCATTGCATTTTGAGGGATTTACACATGAGGCAGGATGTCAGTGAACGTAAATGAGTTACTTTTCTCGGGTTAAAAGGCTACAACAGCAAATGAGCATCTAACATTGATTGTTTTGCTCTTTTCTAGGAATTGTCAAAAAGTGTTGTAGTCCATGTGCAACAGATTGATTTTCAACTTTTGAAAGCAGCCTCTCAACACTTCATTGCTTTCAACCTCTGTTATTTATTTCATAGTGCTGAAAATTTTCAATTGCTGAGTCCAGCTGTTGTTAACCTCTGAAATGTTGAACGTTGCTGGGGCATTGTGAAGTCCGAAGGCTTTAACTGTACTTTGGAATAGCCAATTCAGGATGACAAAGCTGAGGTTTCTTTCACTCTGGGGTCATGGGTCTTCCTAGCACTCTATTTTCAAACTGATCAGTATTATTGGGGTAGTTTGAGTAATCTACCTTGTCTTCGCACTTCAATCTGTGAATTGTTAATGGGTTCTGGACTTTACTTGCCAGTTAGTAATGTGGAGAAACAGAAAATAGGAGCAGAAGTTGGCCATTTGGTCCTCTAAGCCAACTCCGCCATTCAATATGATCATAACTGGTCATCCAACTCAGTGTCCTGTTACCTTCTTTCTCCCCATACCCTTTCATCCCTGGAACCATGGTAATTTGTCCAACTCTGGGACTACTGCATTGGGGAATCTCCAGCTGCTCTTGAGCTAAAGGTATTGGAGGCCAGCATAGAGCCGATGTCCTGTGCGAGCTGGACTAACTTGTTGGAACTCATTTGGGAGGCCTTTGGATTTATTGGTGGGAGATTCTCCCATGTTGTTATCAGGGATTGAAAATGAAGTACACCCAAGTGGATCTCTTTAAATTTATTTTTACTATTTTTGGTCAGGAGTACTAACTGGGCATTTAAATTTAATCTTAAGGCTCAACCAGCAAAGTCTCTTCTACTCCCCCCTCCACTAATTCTTGGTGCTTATCTTCCATACCTGACATACTCTCTGCAGTTGACTTTGCTTTGGGTTTGAACAACATTTGAGAACCCTCCCTTTCAACTTTGTAGGTGTTCTTGGACTTTTAAGTTCTGGTGAATGCTACACCGATTCTGTTTAAATAGGTGATTCAAAGTGCGGTGGGCTTTCCCTGATCTCTTCCCTTGGGGAGGTGGATGCTTCTCAACCTGTTCCAATATGTTTGGGCAAACAACTGCCATCAGGTGATTGTCCAACTTCTGCTGCACTGCCCTGGAGCTCATCATGTAGAACAGGCACCTTCCTTACCATCTGTATGTCTTTCTGGGGTCTTCACTACACTCCATCTAAGGCCAGAGTGATGGCGTTGGCCAGGTAGACATCATCCATCAGAGGTGCTGGCCTCACTCCTTTTAAGGTTTCTGGGCTGACTTGGGACCTTTCTGTATCCCTGTTATCATAGGATCATAGAATTCCTACAATGCGGAAAGAGGCTATTCAACCCATGAAGTCTGTACTGATCCTCCAAAAAGGATACCACCCTAACTCAGCCATCACCCTATACCCATAACCCACATTTTACCATGGTTAATCTACCTAGCCTGCACATCTCTAGAAACCTCACTGATCTCCCAATAAATGTGAAAAATAAGGTTAGTTAGCCAGTCCTTCTATTTATTCAGCAGGTCTATAGGTTCCCTTTTTAAAAGTTACCACCTGGGTCTGGGAACTTTGCTGTGACTTGATTTAACCGTGTGTGGAAAGTTTTCAAAAGTAACTATTTCATTGCCTTTCCTCCAACTTCTGTTACTCCTTCTGTTAACTTCCCCCGGCTCGTTAACTAAGTGTCACGTAAGAACTTTCAATATCTTTTGCACTGCCTTTGGGTGGTTGCAAGTCCAGTCTTGCTCGGGGGTGGTAATAACTTCACTAAATTTATTATTGTAAGGTTAGGTTGGTCTGGATTTGGTTCCATATCCTTTGAGACATCCTGGCTCTCAGGCTGTTGGCCAGCATCACTGCTTTGCTGTATTGCTTGTTAAGTGAGTGAAGCAGTTATTTCATGATGATGTTCGCTGCACAGAAATGGCCTTGTTTCCCATATGGTTTAGCTAATGTGGTTCTTGCCAGCATGAGGTCTGGCTCATTCCCTTTATTCTTTTGAAAACCATCAGTCCCTTCCTGGCACTTTTTATTGTGTTGGCCTAATTTTAGCCTTTTTAAACCCAGGGAGCTGTTCCTGAATTACCTTATTCTCACCCCATGCAGGATCTCTGACCTATTTCCAACCTCTGCCAAACTTGAAATAGTTTAGTTTGTCCAGATTTCTGGACTGTCATTGTGTTCCATCTTGACTTCTTTTTGATTTGGTAGGCTGTGATTTAGCCTCTTTCCCATTATTTTCTCTCTATTTTATTTATTGGGCTTCTCATCCTTTTTCAGGGAAATGGGGCATCTTCAGCCAAACAGAATCTTCTTGGTCAACGTTTGTTTTTCTGTCTCCTTGGATTGTTCTGGAATCTAGGGGCACAGTACATGGGACCTTACTGAATCATTTTGCTGTTATACAACTCAGTTCTTCTGACTTATTTTATCATCTTTTTGGACCTACAATACACAATGTCTTCTCTCTTTTCTCACAAGTTCCACTAGCCTGCCCTTGACCTGCACAGTGACATGCTCAGCTCCAGCAAAAGTGCTATCCTTAACCTCTGAGGATGAGAGAAAGAGTGCTCAGAGGAAACCTCAGCAAACTCTCCTCCTGTGCCACCCTCCAGTAGAATGCTGACACCTCAGCAGAAACGTAGACATCAGCTGGCCAAGGGTGAAAAGACCTAGATAGTTGGCATTCGGAGGGCTGCACATCTCAGGTCCCAGGTTAATACCCTGTGGTGTCAGAAAACGAGGATTTCATCCAAAAGCACAAGGAACAGGAGTATTAGAAAGGCCTATGGGACCCAGTTGCCTTCATTGCCCAAATGCTTCATTGGTACAAGGTATCCTGAGACTTTCTGGCTGCTTGCAGATTGGTGGCTGTTATGGAAAGCCAGGCCCAGCACTCGCAGGGGGCTGCTGGGCAGGTGCACTTGATCATTCCACTCATTGATCCACAGGACCCTGGTGGCAGGGTAGCAGGGAGCCTTGACCCTCGTTCAGGTCCCCGTTCCTTACAAGGAGATGGGAGAGCACCAGAAAACACCCACCTGAAACAAGCATCTTTGTACCTTCCACTCAGGACACTGCAGAGGTGGCAAGGTTCTCCATCTCCACCCTGCAGGCTCCTCTCTAAGCTTTATGCACAACCAAACTTCCAGAGCCAATAGGCTCCATTTCTGAGCAGGCTCCCTCCCAGCAATAGAATCATGGACTACACTAGTGGGAAGAGGAGGCTAAAGAAAGCTACTGAAAGCATTTTTGTGTAAATGACAAGGCTTGCACTTGACTGTTATTGTTTATGTAAATGATAGTACCTGTCGTGGGTTTGTGAGTCTGTGCATAGGCATTAAACACATCTTCACATCATCCACCTCATGGCCACAAATGAGGCTCCATAGACGGAGGTCTGCACGGAGAGCCTACTGCGTGATCTGGAAGCAAGGGGAACAATATGCACACATGGCATTGAGTTATGAAGATAACTTTGTCCCACCTTTTCAAACATCCCTCATCTTTGGTTCCCTCTGTACTCAAAGGTCTCGCTGTCAAAGAGTTGTCCAGCAATGGTGGTGTCAGAGACGTTCAGTATACGGATGGGGTCAATGCTTAGGATTGTTTGTATGTACATCTCCGAGTGACATGTGTTTGTGTCTATAAGTGTACATTTCTGATTGACACATTTGTGCCAATGAGTAGGCAGCCTGTGTGTCTGTGTTCTGTACATTACATGGGTGAGTGACCTACTTTCCTTCTCTTTAAAAGACTCAATGATCATTGTTTGTTGCAGACCTCACCCTCACAACTTGAGTCACTTAAGCCACCATCCAAGTGTGCAAAGAGTCCTTTTTCCCTATTCTGCACTTTTGATTTCCGGCAGAACGGAAGCTAACAATGAGCTCTCCTCTGCCTATGGCTAACAGCTTCAGCCTGAACTTGCTCTTGAGCATCCAAAAATCCATATTCCTTTCTTAGCAACTCATACCATTAACTGCACAGGCTTCATACTTCACCAATACTCCATCCAACCTACTTATGCAAACCTATTCCTGATGAGGGCTTTTGCCCGAAACGTCAATTTTCCTGCTCCTCAGATGCGGCCTGACCTGCTGTACTTTTCCAGCACTACTCTGATCTAAACTCCACTTCTGCAAACACCAGCCTTTCTTAACCATTCCCTCTCTTGGCATATGAGGTGACTATTCCGCATTTGGAACTCCCACCCCCACCTCCACCTTGATGCTTGTGACCTTTGATGATCACTCCTCCAACATCATCACCCTCTTCCAACCATATATCCCCATGCCCACCTAACTCACACTCTGCAATTGTACTGATCAGAGCCCAGAGCCTCCAGTGTTGAAAACTAACTTGCTCAATCCTCATTCCTGCAGCCATGGCTGCATTTACTCACTCCTTTTTCCTCAACTTCTGTGGGATGGTCCATCAGACAGACTGTGTTTCTCCCCATTGACCAACATTACTGGACTGTAGACATATGTCCACAATGATTGGCTCCTATGCCATCTTCTTGAATCAAATAGCCCCTCATCCCCACAGACTGACTACAATGGAGGAGATGCAATGGCCATGACCCACTCCCTGGACTGCAGAGGCACAGACCTCTGACTGATAAAACCCTGACCAGACACCTGAACATGGCCAATTCCTTGAGCTGGTATAATAGACATCCCTTGACATACTGTGCTGGGATCCCCTGACTGATAGGTGCCTAGACAGACTTCAGTTAGAACTACTCTGTTAAGACTTTGAGACATTACTACTTGCTGGTGCACAGACAGTGTGTTGCTACATTAGATCCTGGCACGTGGAGAACATGTATAACCCCCTGCAAGAAGGTGTGAGCCTCCTGGACTGGACATTGCTTAGAAGTAAGACCAGCAGCCTGTTTCTGTGACTATGCTAATTGGAACAGTAAGGCAAGGTAAAACAGGGACGGTATGAACATTCAGATGAGCTAAATGATAAGCATAAAGAAAGCAAGTGAGCACTCCTAGAGAACAGCCCAGTCCGGTCTGCAAACTGGGTACCTGGCCCTGGGCTCAATGTGTTCCTACCGTTGCCTTTCAAAGCCAGTTGCTGGTGTGTCCTGCAGTGCAATGCAAATCTGTACTTCTAGTTTGCACTGACAGTGAATAGTATAAGTGCCAGGATGGTTATGATAGATTGGCAGCTTCTCATCGATCATGTCCAGTCACAGTTAACATGGAATGTTGTTTGTTCCAAGTGATAAGGTGAATCTACCAGGTACACACTCTTGTTTCCTTGTCGAGTGTTCCCAAAATTGGCAGGTTTGATAAACGGGAGACTAAATGTCAATGAGGGGATTGGTGGCATTAGCACAGCATATAACAAGCATTAATCCTCGTCATCTGGCATCTCACCGTAGTCTAGCAAGAATGTCACCAGGCTGTTTGTGAAAAGCATAGAAGATGGAGCATGGAGATCTTGGCATTGAAATGGGTCTGGTCAGAACTCTTGTTGGATTCTGCTACATGTCACTGTACCCTATGTCACTCAAGACATCAGATACTGGTGAGAGTCGATAAATTGTGGAGCTGAAAAGCACAGAAGATCAGATACCATCAGAGGAACAGAAAAGTCGATGTTTTCGGTCAGGACCCTTCATCAGGGTTGGGGTTCAGAAAAGATTTACGAGCATTGCCAGGGTTGGAGATTTTGAGCTTTAGGGAAGAGGCTGACTAGGCTGGGACTGTTTTCCCTGGAGCTTCGAAGGTTGAGGGATGACCTTAAGAATTTTATAAAATCATGAGGGGGGTAGGGGGTTATTACGATTGGTCAGTGGCAAGAGTGGAGTGGATAGTTGAGAAGGAAGATGGACAGGTTAGGTCAGGTCAAGAAGGCAGGGAGAAGAGGGACGACTGGACATGAGATAAGGTTTGGGGTGGGGGGATTTTGAAGCTGGTGAACTCTATGTTGAGGCTATTGGGCTGTAAGCTCCTGAGGTGGAATATAAGGTGTTGTTCTTTCAGTATGGCTTCATTTTGACAGTGGAGGAGATCTAGGATGGACATGTCATCAAGGGAGTGAGAGTTAAAAGGCTGGCAACTGAAGGTGGCATTGATTGGAGTGTACAGCATGCAGATGCTCTACGAATCAGTCCCTGAATCTGCACTTGGTCTCTTCGATGTAGAGGAGACCACAACGGGAACAAGGAATGCAATAGACCAGGTTATAAGAAGTGCATGTGAATTCAAAGTTTGTGCGAAGATTTGTAGCTCGGGTGCTCGTTGTTGTGGTTCTGTTCGCCGAGCTGGAAGTTTTTGTTGCAACCGTTTCGTCCCCTGGCTAGGCGACATCATCAGTGCTTGGGAGCCTCCTGCGAAGCGCTTCTTTGATGTTTCCTCCGGTGTTTATAGTGGTCTGTCCCTGTCGCTTCCGGTTGTCAGTTTCAGCTGTCCGCTGTAGTGGTTGGTATATTGGGTCCAGGTCAATGTGTTTGTTGATGGAGTTTGTGGAGAAATGCCATGCCTCTAGGAATTCCCTGGCTGTTCTCTGTCTGGCTTGCCCTATGATAGTAGTGTTGTCCCAGTCGAATTCATGTTGCTTGTTATCAATGTTATAGTAATACTGAGAAATGCAGGATGTATCAGTAAGTGTTAGAGGGAGGACTGTGAAACAGAGCACAATTTTTTTTTATCCCACCTTACTCTCTCTGTTACAAGGAACATGAGATAAAACAGACTATAAAAAGTAACTGAGATCATCCGTGTTGTCATCTGTGTTCTTTCTTGCACTCAGTGAAGTTGTCGGAATCCATGTGATTAACACAGATCTTGGATCAGTAAGATGCCATTTGAAATGGTAGCACATCTCTCCCTTTTACACCCTGATAGGTAGAGGGAAAATCGGATGAACTACTATTCAGGTGACTAGCAACTGGCACAAAGGGACATCACCAGAGGCTATTAGAGTCCCAGAGTCCTCACTTTAATGAATTGACACACTTTAGTAGCTTGATAATGTGGATTCACTTTGAGGGTCTGTTATATTACAGTAGTATTATCGCTGATGAAGAGGTATATTTACCGTGCTCTCATATCATCTGGAGGACAGCTGAGGTTATTTGCTGGAACTGGAAGTATAGAATTGAACTAAGGGATTGGAGAAACTTATCACAACCAGCAAGGATTGGTTCACCATTCAGATCATTTCACACACAAGAGCTGTCTCTTTCCAATCCTGAGAGAAATCAGTAAATGAACAGATAGTTCCCTGAGGGAGAGAATCTGAAAGGCACCTGTCAGTCTACAGAAATCTCCAAGGGAAAGGGGCTCAGAGGCTCCAGTCAGTCTACAGAAATCTCCCTATAGGGGGGTGGTTCAGAGACAGTAGTCAATGCACAGTTACCAGGGAGTGCATGAACATGAATCACAGAATATCAACATTCAAGTGCAACAAGTAATTGCAAATAGTATTTAAGCTTTCAGTATAAAGGGATTAGAACATAGAACAAGACAGCACAGGAATAGGCCCATGATGTTGTGCCAAATATGATGCCAAATTAAACTAATCCTCTCTGCCTGCCCTGGGTCCATATCCCTCTATTCCTTGCATTTTCATGTGGTTATCTAAAGTCTCTTAAACACCCCTATCGTCTTTGCCTCCACCACCACCACTGACAGCATGTTCCACATTCCTGCCACTCTCTGTGTAAAACACTTGTCCCTTAGCTTTGAACTTGTCCCCTCTCACTTTACTTGCATGCTGCCTAATATTAGACATTTGAACTCTGAGCAAAACATTCTGACCGTCAACCTTATCTATGCATTTCATAATTTTATAGACTTCTATAAAATTAATTCCCCCCAGACCAATAGTCCAGGATCATAAGCACATCAAGACTATGTCCATATTAAGAATGTGAAAA
>NC_057718.1:69859988-69872538 GCF_004010195.1 Chiloscyllium plagiosum | reverse complement strand
AAAGAGATCAATCTGAGATTGGTACAGTTGGGAAAAGGAGCAAGTCAAACAGCCAGGACAGGCAAGAACAAAACAGAGAACAAGATAGGACTGATAAAATAAACTGCATTTATTTCAATGCAAGAGGCCTAACAGGGAAGGCAAATGAACTCAGGGCATGGTTAGGAACATGAGACTAGGAATATCATAGCAATCACAGAAACATGGCTCAGGTGACATGGTGGCTCAGTGATTAGCACTGCTGCCTCACAGCACCAGGGTCCCAGGTTTGATTCCTTGGGCAACTGCCTGTGTGGAGTTTGCACATTCTCCCTGTGTCTGCGTGGGTTTCCTCCCACAGTCCCAAGATGTGCAGCTCAGGTGAATTGGTCATGGTAAACTGCCCATAGTATTCAGTGCATTAGTCAGAGGGGGGGTGTTGCTCTTCGGAGGGTCGGTGTGGACTGGTTGGGCTGAAGGGCCTGTTCCCACACTGTAGGGAATCTAATAATGTAAATAGGATGGACAGGACTGGCAGCTTAATGTTTCAGGATATGAAGGTTAGAAAGAGGGGGCAAAAGAGGAAGGGGACTGGAGTTTTTGATAAGGGATAATATTACAGCTGTATTTAAGGAGGGAATACATCCAGGGAACTTATTTGGGTGTAACTGAGAGATAAGAAAGGATGATCACCTTATTGGGATCATACAATAGACACCAGTAGTCAGTGGGAAATTGAGAAACAAATTTGTAAGGCGATTTCAGTTATCTGTAAGAATAATAGGGTGGTAATGGTAGGGATTTTAACTTTCCAAACATAGACTGGGACTGCCATATTGTTAAGGGTTTAGGTGAAGGGGAATTTTATAGGTGTGTACAAAGGTTGATTGAGCGTGGATGTTTATCAGGTAAAGGGCAAATGGGAAGCCTTTCAAAATTAGTTAACAAGAGTCCAGAGACAGCATGTTCCTGTTACGGTGAAAGGCAATGCTGGTACATGTAGGGAATGCTGAATGTAGGTGGCATGGTGGAATGCGGGCGTCCCTGTGGCTCAGTGGTTAGCACTGCTGCCTCACAGCACCAGAGACCTCAGTTCGAATCCAGCCTTGGGTGACTGTCTATGTGGAGTTTGCACATTCTCCACATGTCTGTGTGGGTTTCCTCCAGTTTCCTCCCACAGTCCAAAGATGTGCAGGTGAGGTGAATTGGCCAAGCTAAATTGTCCATGGTGTTCAGGGATGTGTAGGTTAGATATATTAGTCATGGGAAGTGTAGAATAATAGGGGAATGGGTCTGGCTGGGATACTCTTTGGAGTATCGGTGTGGACTTGTTGGGCCAAATGGCCTGTTTCCACACTGTAGAATTCTATAGACTTCTATAGACTAGAGAAATTGAGGTCTTGGTCAAGAGAAAGAAGAAAGCATTTGTCAGGTATAGACAGCAGAGATTGAGTGAATCCTTAAAAGAGTATACTTAAGAGGGAAATCAGGAGAGCAAAAACGAGACATGAGATAACTTTGGCAAATAGGGGTTAAGGTGAATCCAAAGGGATTTTATAAATACATTAAGGACAAAAGGGTAACTAGGGAGAGAATAGGGCCCCTCAAAAATCAGCAAGGCAACCTATACGTGGAGCTGCAGGAGTATATGTGGAGCTAAAGGAGTATTTTGAATCAGTGTTTACTGTGGAGAAGGACATGGAAGGTATAGCATGTGGGGAAATAGATGATGAATCTTGAAAAATGTCCATAGGAGGAAGTGCTGAATGTCCTGAAATGTATAAAAATGGATAAATCCCCAGGACCTGATCAGGTGTACCCTAGAACTCTGTGGGAAGCTAGGGAAGTGATTGCTGGGCCCTTTGCTGAGATATTTGTATCATCGATAGTCATAGGTGAGGTGCCGGAAGACTGGAGGTTCACTAACGTGGTGCCACCATTTAAGAAAGGTGGTAAGGAAAAGCCAGGAATCTATAGACCGGTGAGCCTGACAACGGTGATAAGTAATTTGTTGGAGGGAATCCTGAGGGGCAGGATTTATATGTATTTGGAAAGGCAAGGACTGATTAGGCATCATCAACGTGGCCTTGTCTGTGGGAAATCATGTCTCACTAACTTGATTGAGTTTTCTGAAGAAATAACAAAGAGGATTGATGAGGGCAGAGCAGTAGATATGATCTACATGGACTTCAGTAAGGAGTTCGACACGGTTCCTCATGGTAGACTGATTAGCAAGATTAGGTCACATGGACTAGAGTGAGAACTAGCTAATTGGATACAGAACTGGCTCGAAGGTAGAAGACAGAGGGTGGTGGTGGAAGGGTTGCCTTTTAGACAGGAGGCCTGTGACCACTGCTTTTTTGGATATGAGCATGTGAGGTATAGTTAGTAAGTTCGCAGGTGACATCAAAATGGACAGCGAAGAAGTTTACCTCAGAGTACCTCAGATGGACCAATGTCCAAAGAAAGGCAGATAGTGGTTAATTTAGATAAATGTGAGGGGCTGCATTTTTGGAAAGGCAAATCAAGGCATGACTTAAACACTTATGGTAAAGTCCTGGGGAGTGTTACTAAAATAAGAGACCTTGGAGTGCAAGTTCATTTCTCCTTGAAAGTGGAGAAGCAGGTAGAAAGGACAGTGAAGAAAGCGTTTGGAATGCTTTTGTTTATTGGTCAGAGCATCGAGTATAGGAGTTGGGAGGTCATGTTGTGGCTGCTCAGGACATTGGTTAGACCACTTTTAGAATATTGTATACAATTCTGGTCTCCCTTCCAAAGGAAGGATGTTGTGAAACCTGAATGAGTTCAGAAAAGATTTACAAGGATGTTGCCAGGGTTGGAGAGTTGATTTATAGGAAGAGGCTGAATAGGCTCTCTTTTTCCTGGAGGCTGAGGGATGATGTTATAGAGGTTTATAAAACTGTGAGGGGCATAGATAGGGTAAATAGACAAGGTCTTTTCCCTGGGGTGGGGGAGTCCAGAACTAGAGGGCATAGGATTAGGGTGAGAGGGGAATAATTTAAAATGGACCTAAGGGGAAACTTTTTCATACAGAGGGTGGTGCATGTATGGAATGAGCTGCCAGAAGAAGCGGTGGAGGTTTTTACAATTACAGCATTTAAAAGGCATCTGGATGGGTATATGAATAGAAAGGGTTTAGGGGATATGGGCCAATTACTGATAATTAGGACTAGATTAATTTAGGATATCTGCTTGGCATAGACCATTTGGACCGAGACATCTGTTTCCGTGCTGTACACCATGCTGTATATGAATGAGTACCATTTTCCTTTGACAGGACATGGGCCATTTTGATCTCTTTCACTGTATCTTCAGTTGAAGAGCTTACAATAAAAGAATACTGAATGGTGAAGTTATGCCAGCAGAGAAGAGCTGAGGAATACTAACAGTTGCCTACAATGCCAGGATTCTCCTGTTCCCTAGATGCTGCCTGACCTGCTGCGCTTTTCCAGCAACACATTTCCATCTACAATGCCAGGAGAGCAACATTGTGAGATTCCTGTGGCAGACTTTCAATTCCAGGAGGAACAGGTGAATGATATACCGGAAAGAATACAAAGTAAGGATTCACTCCTTCATAGGACTCGTTCAAGAACTGTGAAAAATTCATGAAAATTTCTTCAGAGATTGCCACTTTTTTCTGTAAGATTAAAAGTCAAAACTCCCGGGACTGCATCTGGAGCTGTCACCAAGCATTCTAGAGAAAGTGATGAGATGAGGAACTTTAGGATTGCCAATTTTCAAATCTGACACTGTTTCTAGAACTGCAGCTGAAGATGAAGAATTTTCTAGGCTATCATACAAAAGTGGACCACCACTCTCATGCTTCTTTTCTGCACAAACGTAACTCTTGCTCCCTGTACTCTTGGGCAAATTCATTATAGAACATAAAACATAGAACAACATAGCGCAGGAATGGGCCCTTTAGCCCATGATGTTGTGCCAAACATGACACCAAATTAAACTAATCCCTCTGCCTGTCCTTGGCCCATATCCCCCCATAACTTGCATATTCATGTGTTTATTTAAAAGTCATTTAAATGCCCCTATTGTATCTGCTTCATAACCACCCCCGACAGTGCATTCTAAACTCCTACCACTCTCTGTGTTAAAAGATTGTCCCTTTGAATGTTTCCCCTCTCACCTTTCTGATTGTCAACCCTATCTATGCACCTCATAAGTTTTTCTCGCCTCTCCTTATAGCTCATACCCTCTAATCCAAGCAGCATCCTAGTAAACCTCTTCTGCACCCTCTCCAAGGACTCCACATCTGGTAGAATTTTGTTAACTGCTAACTAATGAATCAGAAGATTAAGATATGTTAATAACTGCATTTTGAGAATTTTACAACTTAACACACACATCGATTTGTGTCTGTTGTGCTTGTGTTTGTCCCTTTTCACTCATATTGGCCCTCCACCAATATATAATTTTAATTTCTGATCTATCCTATTGCATTTCTTAAGTATTATGTCATTCAACCATTCTGCTTTGGGTTGTACATCCAGAAACTGGCTGAATGTATGACATTTGTTGTTATTTTAGTAGAATTGCCTAAAAATCTAATTTGATTTCCCAAAAGGTGGCAATGTGTACGTTAGACCATGGCAACATTTGGAGAATACAAAGGTAGGAATGCGGGCTGTTTAGTATAACTTATAAAAATTGGCCTTTACTAATATTTTCCAAAACTGTTACAGTTGACCCATCATATGCCCATAAATCTGCCTGTGTAGCCTGCACGATAAGTGATCACTTGGGAGATCTGAATTACCAACAAAGCAATCAAAAACATATTTGGTTTGAGATGAATAATGTTTACCATATATTTTTCCATAATTATTTTTTTCTCCTTCATTTCCCTGTGTGCTAGCAATTTGCTGAATATGATACTGCAGACAACAGTTCCCCTCTAGTACATCACTCACTGACTTTTGCCTGTTATGGCCTCTTTTTTTGTTTACTTAATATAACAGCACCTCTGCAATTTTTATATTCCTTTAGTCTAAAGGGTTCTGGTTTGCGAATAGTAATTTGCTGATTTTTAGGTAGCTTAAATCACCGCCAAATTCCTGTACTTATTTAGGGAATGTGAAATGAAGAAGGCAGCAGACATGTGCTTCAGGGCAAAAGAGTCTTTGCTTTTATTTAAATACAAAAGATAAGTATAATACAAGAAATAAAGGTAAATGGAATAAACAGTGGAATTGACACCATCAATTATTCAGAGGACAGTGATGAAATACACTATTAAATTAAACACAGATGAAACACTTTTAGAACCTAAACAACAGTCTCAATCAGGCTTCCTATTCTTGAGATTCCCTGCACTCTCACCACTCGCCTTCCCCTCCCTGCTAGCCAGGTCAGAATCTTTGGGATCTTGGGACTTTAAGCTCACCACTGCGGAGAATGTAGTTTTGAAGTACAGCTTGTCATACCCAGTGCCTGAACAAAGACTTCAGACTACATAGGCCTTTATCTGGGGTTGAGTCCGCTGAGCTGGAAATGTGTTGCTGGAAAAGCGCAGCAGGTCAGGCAGCATCCAGGGAACAGGAGAATCGACGTTTCGGGCATAAGCCCTTCTTGAATGCGTATTGAATCTACCGGGTGAGTATTTGAATTTCCTTACTTTCTGGTGGTTTTGCAGGCCTCAGAATGTGTCTGAGGCCTTGTGGTATCAGTTGGGTCAATAGTTTTCGTAGGTTGCCAGTCGTGAGATCTGCTGGTCGGTTGCCATTCATTCTCCTGGTTCAGAATAGGCCTGTGTCAGTAGTTTTCGGAATTGCTGTTGGGATACCTCTTCTGGAGCTAGCTCTTGGAAATAGACATTGGAATTAATTTTTGGAATTCTTCTTCTGGGGATCACTGCTGGGGAAAGCTGCTGGGGGAACACCTTATTCAGGTGAGGTCAGGACCTGCAATTATACTGATTATGGGCCCATTATCTTTGTATCAAATCAGTGCTTTCCATTGTGTTTCTGGTGTTCCCTTTGAGGTCAATTGGCTTCCTGATAGCTAAGAGTATGTGAGAATGTATTTTGATTGATATTGTTGAATGTCCGGTATCTCTGTGAATGGATTTTGATTGGAATTAAACATTTGGTAGCTGTGTGGGCCCCATTCTGTCTGTGCTGGGTAGCCCGAGGTGTAACAGTTAGTTCCGATCCAGCGTGTTAGGATTGCTTGATTGTTCTCTTTGAATGGAGGTGTAATTTGGAATTCCAGGCTGAACAATAGTCCCAGATTGAAATCATACTGGTTCTGTGCGTATTTGTTGCAGCTTGAGCTCAGGCTTTTGTTTAGTATTGTATGTTAAAAAAGTCCAGGATCTTATCCAGTATTTTAGATGCTGGGGATTTTTGCTCAATTACACATATTTAGAGACAAAAAAAACTGCAGATGTTGGAATCCAAGGCAGACAAGCAGGAGACTGGAAGAACAGAGCAAGTCAGGCAGAATCAGGAGGTGGAGAACCCTGGCACCCGAAACAGCAATTATACATATTGCCTGTTGTGTCCTCTCTTTTCTTTCCTTAATATATCACCCCTGAAAATTTTATATTCCTCTCGTCTTTCTATTGTATTAAGCTCTCAGTATCAGAAATTGCTTCCCTCTTTTACATTATCCTACCCTGTGTGTTCTTTGACATACAGGAGAGTCTAGATTTAAGTGTCCACTCTTTTTTCTTTATTGGAATATTTTTATTCTGAACCCACACTCTTCCCTCTGACAATATTATCCGTTCATGCAGCTGCTCCTAGCTCACAATTGCTAAGTCACATTTTAGCTTTAAAGAACTGGCCACTTCCCAGATGGGAACTTCTATTTCCTGTTTTCTTTGTTCTCCTTCTTAATTGTTGTAAAACTTACTAAATTATGATCACCAAATCCAACGGATGCAAATTTTACCTATCGACCTTAATTTACTAAAGCCATCCGTTCTTGTGCTGGGCTTACTACAAACTGGCTAGAATGCTTTTTTTTAAATGGTAGAACTCTATATATTTAGCTGTAATAATTCTACTCGAGTTAATAGCATTTGTGTTGATATTAATATTTTACTGTTATCTGAGATTGTCCTACATATTTGCTTTATTAACTCTCTCTGAGTGTTTGGGTGTCTGTTGTGTGCTGCAGTGATCTCAGTTTGTTTCTCAGTTCTCATTTAGGCTCTTCTGGAGATCTTTACCGACTATCATATTTTCTCACTGTATTGATTAATTCTTTAATCAAATAGAGACCAAACTCTCTTTTTCTAAAGGAAAGTTCTAAAGAAGAGTCACACTTGATTCAAAATGTTAACTCTGTTTCCCTGTCTCCAGATGCTGCCAGATCTACAGTGCTTCTCCAGCATTCTTCATGTTTGTACCAGATGTGTTTGTTCATTTTATAGGGTTGTTTCATTTATGTTCCACACTTGCTTACTAATTTTCTGCCTTCAATTTCCAGCTTGACTTCTCTTGCTTATAAATCTGTGTTCAGTTCCAGTATCCTCCTGTAAAACTAGTTGCAACCCAGACCAATATCATTAACAACACTCCCCATAACAAAGTGGCCCAAGCCCTGATGAGGTGTAACCATTTCCCAAAAAACTGCTCCTGTTATCCTTAAAAAACCCTCCATGTGCCACAAGAAGTATTCACAAAGATTATTGCTGTTGTACAAGATTGTGGCTCTCTTTTGCTGAAGAGTTCATCTTTTCCCATATGGTATAAGTAGCTTAGACTGACACCAGAAAGAAGGGTTGGTGGCGGCAAATCTATTTAAGGCAATCTAGTTGGTTCCAGCAGAAACCAACATGTGTAAGATGCTGGCATGCAACTTTACAATAACTGAAATTGAGATTCGGCTTAATTTCTTTCCTAGCTTCCAAAAATCAATCTGCAAGACATCATCTCTCTTTGTACCTGTTTCATCTGAATGGTGTACTATTCTTAATATTTCAAAGATATAGTTATTTTCCAACAACTGAAAACAGTCTGTGCCTGTTCACTCTCCCCCTGTCAGAGAGCTCTGCAGCCATTTAATGTCATCATTGACACTGGGCTCAGTGAGTCAGTATACAGTCCTGGATTCCTGTCTGGGATCTCACATATAGCTGCTTATTTCACTAATGAATCCAAGATCACCTAATTTTTCTGACTTTCCTTCTCACCCTTGCAAATTTGAATTACACATATTCTTGTGGACTTGGCTCCGGCTGCAGTCCCCAAAGGGGAAACATTATCCTAACCACAATTCAGAACTGAATACATGTTAGAGAGTGGAATGTACTTAGATTCTTGCACTACCTCCCTGCTCCTCCTGACTGTCAGGCAGTGACCTACTTTCTCTCTACTTGCACTCTCTGAATTACTTTCTGAAACATGCTTTTTATGTAGCTCTCCATTTTTAGATATGTCACGGTGACGCCACCTGCTGTACATACTCTTGCCTGCAGTCCCAGCAGTGACCCTTGGAATATTGTGAGTAGGGTCTGGAGTCCAGGTTAGAATGTAGGACTTGTGGTTGAGGCAACCAAAAAGGATGAATTTAAGAGGCAGCAAGGCAAATATGTGGGAGAAAAGATTAGGAGATATTGATGAGATGGTATAAAGTAGCAAATAATGAGGTTTTTACAGAACATGAATACAGGTGGGTAGAATGGCCTTTCTCACTACTTTAAGCTTAATACAAATTCATACAAGGAAGGGCCTACACTGTGGACCATACCTGGCTAACTGAGGATCTATCTATGAGTAATACTGGCTTGCATTCTGTACGATTCCAGGAGTAAGCAGCTCACAGGTAGACATGACACATCCACAGATCCTGTTGAACAAGACTGCAAGGCCTGAGCTGAATCTGTAAAATGTAAACTAAGTTACGCAGAAAATTGCTGAAAGGGAAAGTTAAATTTCTGTAGTGACTGGAACCAGATTGGCCTCATTGACTACGAGGTCACTGATTAGAGTTGTTAGTCAAGAACGCCCTGGTTGACTAATATATAACAGGAGATTAGACTCTGCTCAGTTCAGGTGACTGACTCAGAGCTGGCTGGCCCCAGCCAGTGTCCTGTGCACATGTAAATAAAGGGAAGCTTGGTGATGGAATACTGGCCTCTGTGCAGTTATTTCAGTGGTGATGAGAGAAAAAAAACAAGACATGCCTGAAGATCATTTGCTTGATAGTCATCTTGGAGTTGGGGTAAACATCTCTGGCATCATGTCTTTATTTGGGAAGCTTGACTAATTTGACCCTGCTGAAAAGACTGGGCCCAGTGTGTAGAAAGAATGTGACTTTTTTTCTGGACAAGCAACATTGGGGCAAATGAAAAGCAATGAGTAATCCCTCTGACTGTTTGCAGACCCACAGCATTTTCAGTTATAATGGGCTTAATTTTCCCAACCCCCTCTAATTCTGAGCCATTCTTGGTTTTATTCAGCTATCAGAGAACCGGGGGAATCCATATCAGGATTTTTGACGAGGTTGAGGCGACTGGCAGATGCATGTGATTTTGGGTTAACCCTGAATGAGATGCTGAGAGACTGTTTGGTATGTGGGATTAATGACATAACCAGGCAGAAGTGCCCACTAGCTGAAGCCAACTGGACTTTAAACAGACACTACAACTGCAAGTGGCATTAGAAAATTCAGCAAGTGGAGCATGGGAGCTACAGGGTATCCCAATGGAAGTGGATATCCTCACCTGATTGATTGAGCTTGGGGAACACCACTTGAGCATAAGCAATTGTGGAGCCTCACGCAGGGCATGTGCTGAGCAGAGGGACCCTAGGCCAGCCCACAGCAGAGCCCCACAACAAAGCTGAGCCTCGGCCAAGTGGCTAAAAGATTCTTCAGTATCTGGGCCGGCAAGCCATTGTAGTTGCTGTTGGAATGGAATTTGAGACAGCAAAGGAGTCCTACAAGGCCTGACTTTAGTAAGAAAGCTTGTAGGTCAGTATCCAGGACAGTGCGCACCCTGGAAAGTCCCCCTACATGTGGGTGGAGCAATTAAATTGCTTAGTGACATCCAATCAGTTCCGATTAAAATTAATGTTTGGTTAAATGGTCATCCAGTTCCTATGGAAGTTGATACCATTGCAGCTGTATCTGTGATTGTAAAGTCCGTCTCTAACAAGATTCGCTTAGGACTCCAACTCTTGTGTTTTCATTAGACCTCAATGAGACTGAGAACGTACACTGGGGAACTGTTGCAGATTAAGAGTATGACTTTGGTTCTGGTCTCCTATGAGAAGCAGTTGGTGCAATTACCACGGAAGGTAGTAAAAGGCTCGTACACAAGTCTATTTGTGTGGATTTGGTTGCGAAAGATTCACCTAGATTGGCTCAACATTTTCTGACTACAAAATGGCTGACTCAGAGAGGTCCAAGTGAAATACCTAGGACTATTTCAGGAAGAGCTTGGGACTATCAAAGGGGCCAAAGCAAACTACATGTTGACCAGAAAGCAAGTCCAAGATTTTGCAAGGCCCACCTGGTGCCATTTGCCATGTGGGCAAAAAGTAGAGCCAGAAAACAGGAGGCTAGCGAATGAAGGAATCATCAAACTAGTGCAGTTTGCAGAATCACTCATTCGATTGTGAAGTCTCATGGCTTAGTTCGCCTTTATAGGGATTTTAAGCAAACAGTAAACTGCATCTCACAGTTGGGTAAATACACAATCCCTCACATAGAGGACTTGTACACACAGTTAGCGGGGGGCATTATCCTTTATGAAGCTTGACATGGGCCAAGCCTACCTGCAGTTTCAACTGGAGGAGGAGTCCCAGAAGTACACTACAATTAATAATGTTATGAAGTCGACAGCATATATGTTCATTTTAAAGTTTTTTCTGATTATTGAAGTAAGCTTAAAGTGCAGGCTCAGCTGCCTGAATGGAAAGGCTAGGAGATAAGCTGTTCCAAAACAGATACATGTAAGCATTGACTGTTAAATGGATACCTGAGTTTTGGTTGCAGTTTTGACAACAATTCAAATTTAACCAATTAGTTTAAGTTATGCCCAGGATATCAAAAGCCAATGGAATTTGAATTTTATTGTTTTGACACCTGGAAACAAATCAAATTATATGAATTTAATGTGTCATGGGGGATATATAAAGCTGGCATTTTGAAAATTAGAGAGACAACTGCCATCGATCAGCCAAGGAACTGCTGTCGAGCCAGAAAGCTAACTGCCCATCGAAAATCTTGCTCTCAAAGAAATTAGGAGACATGCTCTATCAAAGGTATCTTTTCAAGTAAAATATACTTGCAGTAAATGAAAGAAGATGGACCAGGAACAGCAGATGAAATATTGAAGACAGCGGAGAAGATAGAGATTGTGTGGACTTCATTAAATGTAATGCTTAATAAGTCTGCTTTTAGAACAGCATTTTTATAGAGTTGGGATCAGATAGTAAGTATTTAAGTAAAAGGGGGCTTGGATTTGTGAATAGTTTTTGTTTAGTGTTCACTATTAGAGTTAGGAAAATAAACTGTTTATCTTTATATAGTGGAAAGTAGGAGTGCTCTGTCACTCGCAGTTTAACAGATTACAAGGCAAGTTGAGCTTTTCTGGGTATTTGGTTTTAATTGACACAGGGGTTCGACCTCTGTGTTGTAACATTACACATGAGGGTTTATATTAATATACAAGACTGCCAGTTGGGGTATCATCAGCTTGCATGCTTTTCCAATGGGACATGGAAAACATTTTACAAGGGCTACCTACGTTGCAAGTTATCTGGGCAACGTACTAATAACAAGGAAGACCAATTTAGAGCACTTGGAGAACTTGGACATTGTGCTTAAATGTTTCACCCAGGCAGGCGTACACTTTAGAAGGGAAAAAAATGTCTGTTCTCGGCACCCAAAGTGACTTACTTGGGTTTACAGAGGTGACAAAACCGGGTTACACCCGTTGGAAGAGAAAATGAGGGGGATCAAAGGAGACCGGCTCCCTTGTCTGTATTGGTGCTTCGGTCTTTTCTTGGGTTAGTGAGTTATGGAAAATTCATACGTAACCTGACATTCATCTTGGCACCCTTACACCTGCTATTGAAAAAGGGTGAGCCTTGGAAATGGTCGGATAGCCTTTATTGAAGTGAAACAGTAGCTATTGTCATCTAAGATGTTGGCGCACTACAATTCAAAGTCAGAGGAATTGCTGACATGTGATGCCCACCCTCTCCCCCGTAAGGTACCAGGGTAGCATTGCCTCACCAAATGGAGAGGAATTCCCAATAGTGTATGCTACCTGGACTTTGGCTGATGCTGAATGCAAACTATGCCCAGATAGAGAAGGAAGGTTTGGCAATCATCTTTGGTGTGAAGATGTTCCCCAAGTTCCTTTTGCAGATGGGAATTTGTCATAGTAAGAGATCACAAACCCTTGCTAGGGGTACTGAAAGAAGACAAGGTGGTGGCCACCCATTGCTTCAGTAAAATTCAGTATTGGGACCATATTCTCAGCATGTACTTAGAACACCATCCAGGAAGCCAAGTGACTAATAAGGATGCCTTGAGCTGCCTCCCACTGGCAGATACTTCCACCGGTAATGCC
>NC_057718.1:69855210-69859488 GCF_004010195.1 Chiloscyllium plagiosum | reverse complement strand
GTAGTGTGACAAATGGCTGGAAGGCCAACCAAGGGCCAATTGGTGCATAGGGTCGCTGAGAGCTGGGCGGTGTGTCAGGCAGCAGGGAGCCAGCCCTGTGGGTTGTATGTGTTTTGTTTTCACTGTTTTGTATTACCATTCAAGGTGAGATATGATCTTATGGTGCACTTTATGTCATCTCTGGGGAATGTTGTTCCCTTTTTATGCAAGATATTTTGTTTTTTTAGAGTACTTTTTCTAATAGGAAAAAATGACCTGTGTAACGATTTTGTTCTGTTTTATATAATGCTTTCATTATTGTTTACAATGAGATTCAGTCTGTCCTATATTGGCATCTCTATTTCTCTGTTGTACACCGATTGTTGTTATTTACTGTAACTCAATGTAACTGTTGATTTGGTGATGGGATACAAACTTCTATGCAGTTATTTCAGTCTCCTCATATTATTGCCCTCTTATTTCCACAGACAGAAATTTGTCTACATATATGTTTTCTATCTCGCTGTCTCATTACTGGGTGTAGGTTTGCTCGCTGAGCTAGAAGATTCATTTCCAGAGGTTTTGTCACCCTACTAGCAAATCGATGGGGTTGAACAGTTTATCTTCAATGCAATAAGTATTACAAACAAGCCAAATGAGTTACGGGTGCAGACAGATACATGGTAGTGGGATGTTGTTGCTATAATGGAAATTTAATTACAGGAGGGCAAAATTGGCAGCTCAACATCCTTGCATTTTTAACCAGCATGGAATGAGTGACAAAAAAATAGAGAGGATAGCAACATTGGTTAAGAAATCAATTACAGTTGTGAGAAGGGATGATACATCAAACAAGTTAACAAATGAAGCTTTAAGGGTTAAGATTAGGATTAAAAAGGTGGCAACCGTACTACTAGGAGTATACTACAGATCCCAATAGTGAGAGAGAGAGATAGAAGAATGTATATGCAGACCAATTTCTGCCTGTAGGAGTAAAAGGGCAATAATAATGGCAATAAAGAGACTTTAACTATTCCAATATCAACTGGGTTTCAAATAATATAAGAGAAATTGAGGGTGAAAAATTCATGTACTGTGTCCAGTAATTTTTTGTTTAAAAAATGTCATAACCCAGTGAGAAGAAATACAATTCTGGATTGATTATGGGAAATGAAGATGGGTAAGTGGGAGAACTGACAGTCGGCAACCAATTGGGGATAGTGACCACAATGAGATTAGATTTAGTATTATTATAGAAGAGGATTAAGATAAATCAGGAGTAAAAGTTTGTAACTGGGGAAGGCAAATTTTACAAAACTGAGAACTGATTTGCTGAAGAGGACTGAATAGGCCTACTAAAGGATAAACCAGTAACAAACCCAGTGGGAGGCACTGAAACGTGAGGTCCTTAGAGCACAAAGCAGACATTTTCCTTCCAAAAATAAGAATGGTTCTGCCAAATCTAGACCCCATGGTTATCTAGAAAAATACAGGAGAAGATTAAATAGAAAAAGAAAGCTTATGATAGTCACAAAAAGCTCAACATTGCAGATAGCCTAGAAGAGTATAGAAAGTAAAGAGATCAAATAAAGAAAGGAATAAGGAAATCAAAAAGGATATGAAAAAATATTATCAAGCAAGATAAAGGAAAAGCCAAAATTGTTTCATCAGTATATAAAGAGCAAAAAGATAGTTAAGGGAAAAAAATGGATCTATCAGAGATGAAGAAGGGAACTGGTGAGAAGATGCAGAGGATATAGGAAGAATTTAATTTTCTTTAGTCTCTGTATTCACAAAGGAAAGGGATTATGTGGATACAGTAATTCAAGAGAAGGAGTTGAAATATTGATTAAAATAGTCATAATGAGAGAGGAAGTGTAAGAGGAATTGGAATCCTTGAAAGTAGACAAGTAGTCAGGGTCAGATGAATTTTTTAGATGATTCCCTACAGTGTGGAAGCAGGCCCTTCGGCCCAACAAGTCCACACCGACCCTCCAAAGAGTAACCCACCCAGATCAATTTCCCTCTGACTAATGCACCTAGCACTATGGGCAGTTTAGCATGGCCAATTCACCTAACCTGCACATCTTTGTGACTGTGGGAGGAAATCGGAGGAAACCCACACAGACACGGGGTGAATGTGCAAACTCCACACAGACAGTCACCTGATGCTGGAATTGAACCTGTGACCCTGGTGCTGTGAGGCAGCACTGCTAACCACTGAGCCACTGTGCCGCCAACCCCCCACCCCCCCCCCCCACCCCATAATACCAGGTTATCGTTCCCAGGATGTTGAGGAGGTCAGGGAGGAAGTACCGAATGCTCTGAGGGTTATTTTCCAACCTTCACTCCATACAGGCAAGGTGCTGGAGGACTGGAGAAATGCAAATGTGGTTTCATTTGTTTAAAAAGAATACAAAGGAAATGCCAAACAATTATAGGTCAGTTCGTCTTACTTCAGTGGTGGGCAAATTGTTAGAATCAATCCTGAAGATCAGATAAGCTGTTACTTAAAAAGGCATGGACTAGTCATGGATAGTCAGCATGGCTTTGTTATGTGAAGGTCATGCCTTACAAATTTGATTTGTCTTCCTTGTCACTTCCTTTTTTGATGAGGGTAGCGCAGTAAATGTTGTCTACATGGATTTTGGTAAGACATTTGACAATGTCCCACAGGACAGACTGATCAAAAAAGTAAAAGCCCAGGAGTTACAGGGTAATGTGTCAAATTAGATCGAAAGTTGGCTTGGTGGCAGGAAACAAAGGGTAGTGGTCAGTGGTTGCCCTTGCAACTGTAAAGCTGTTCCAAGTGGTGTTCTGCAGGGCTCATTGTTGGGACCTCTGCTGTTTCTTTTATATGTTAACGATTTGGACTTGAACATGGCAGGAGATACAATTGGGAAATTTACAAACGACACAAAAATTGACCATATAATGGATGGTGTGGAGGTGACTGTAAGCTCCAAATAACATAGATAGGTTGGTGTAATGGGCAGGAAAGTGGCAGATGCAGTTCAATTCTGACTTGTGAGGTAATGCATTTAGGGAGGTCAAACAGTAAAAAAGAATACACAATAAACAAAAATATACTGAGAGGGGTAGGGAAGTGAGAGATCTTGGCATGCAAGTGTTCAGGTCTCTAGAAGTAAATAAGTGTGTAAAGAATAAATACGAATGCTCTTCTTCATTGGCAGAGTATAAAATGTAAAAATAGGGATATAATGATAAAACTGTATGATACTGGTGAGGCCACAACTGGAGCATTGTGTGCAGTTCTGGTCACCACATCAGGGAAAGGACATTAATGGTCTGGAGAGAGTGCAGAAAAAATTTACTAGAACATTGGCAGGGCTGGAGAATTATGACTATGAGGTGAGATTGGAGAGGTTGGGATTGTTTTTCTTGGAACAAAGAAGCTAGATGACATAACTGAAGTATACAAATTTGGGAGAGATAGAGGTAAAGTAGTCAGGAGAAACTTGTTTCCCTTGGCAGAGAATTCAAAAACCAGGGGCCATAGATTTAAGCTAGGTGGCAGAAAGATTAGAGGGGACGCGAGGGAAATATTTTTATGCAGAGTGTGGTGGGTGTCTGGAATTAGCTGCTGAAATTGGTGGTGGAAGTAGCAATCCTAAACTTTTTTAAAAAAGTACCAGGATATGCACCTTAAGTGCTGTAGCTTCAGGGCTATGGGCCATGTGCAGGAAAGTCAGTTTAGAAAGGGCATCAGGGAATCATTGGGTCAGCACTGAGCACAAGATGGGCCAAATTAGCCTCATTCTGTGCTGCATTCTAAGATTCTAAAATGTAGAGTAACCGAGATAGGTACCATTCTGCTGACAACATCAAAGTTATAATAATCTTTTGTGGGGAAAAACACACAGAATCGGGGTTCAATGACTGAGTTTATCGTACAAGGAAATCCATGGAGAGAAAGACACCAACAGCACAGTGGTCAGTTGAGAGTCTTCTCTCGACCTGGAGCACACGTCAAGATACTTTTATACGTCTTGTGATACAATAGGTCAGTGATGAGATTATTGTTTTTATAACATGGTTTGTTTATTGCAATCATTGCAGAATCGTTGATAGTTTCGATACAGTCTTTGTCAGTTCCAGTGCAGCTAAGAGAAAGTGAGGACTGCTGATGCTGGAGACCAGAGTTGAAAAGTGTGGTGCTGGAAAAGCTCAGCAGGCCAGGCATCATCCGAGGAGCAGGAGAATCGACGTTTCAGGCATAAGCCCTTCTTCAGGAATGAGGCTGGTGTGGATAAAAGGTGGGGGGGGCGGGGTGCGGGA
>NC_057718.1:69851401-69854389 GCF_004010195.1 Chiloscyllium plagiosum | reverse complement strand
GCAGCAGGTCAGGCAGCATCAAAGGAGAAGGAGAATCGACGTTTCGGGCATAAGCCCTTCTTCAGGAATGAGGAGGGTGTGCCAAGCAGGCTAAGATAAAAGGTAGGGAGGAGAGACTTGGGGGAGGGGTGTTGGGAATGCGATAGGTGGAAGACCTGCAATCTTCTTCCCAACCTCTCCACCCCCACCCCCTCTCCGGCCTATCACCCTCACCTTAACCTCCTTCCACCTATCATATTCCCAACGCCCCTCCCCCAAGTCCCTCCTCCCTACCTTTTATCTTAGCTTGCTTGGCACACCCTCCTCATTCCTGAAGAAGGGCTTATGCCTGAAACGTCGATTCTCCTGTTCCTTTGATGCTGCCTGACCTGCTGCGCTTTTCCAGCAACACATTTTTAAGCTCTGATCTCCAGCATCTGCAGTCCTCACTTTCTCTTCCTTACATGTGACTGAATCAATAATCAGAGAATATGACCTTTAAGCCTCTGCTTCTTAATTCACCACCTAGAAATAACCCCTCATACAGATTTTGCAGAATCTCCATTTCAGTCCTGCCTAAGTCACTGGTACCTAGATGACTGGATTCTTCCCATTCATGTCCATTTCCTGTTCAGCTGGGCAGGCAACATAGCTGTCTGGGCTCACCCTCTTTGCTGCAAAGAATAATGTCAATTCACCTTACTATATTTTCTCAAACTACAGACACTTGCTATAGACATATTCAGTCTGGACCAAACAGATATCCAGGAGCTTCCAGTACCACCTTTGTCATACATCGCTTCTCCTACTATCCTTAATATGTTTGAAGAAACTAATTAATTATTGAGTTCAACCTTATATTTGGTGATTTTTTATTTTGTTATTTTATTTACCTTGCAATCAGCTACTACACTATTTTGAACCAGAGGAATAGAATAAACTTTACTAGATTACCAATTAACCAACTTCTCCTCCTGTAGCAGAGTAAAAATCAATTCATGAAGACTGTAAAAAATTAGGCAAAAGCAACAAAACTCCTCTTTCCCTTTCTCTGATTAACTCCCTGAAGAATTTAATCCAACACTATTTTAACTTGTGCTCAAGTGCTAAGATGCACAAAGTTGGTTAATCGTTTAGAAACTTCTAATCAACATGTTTGGAGATGTTATAATACATCTCTAGAGCAGGTGGAACTAGAACCGGGATCTGATCAAGAGGGAGGGCAACTATCACTGCACTGTAAGAGCCCTTGACTAGATTTATATGTTCCTAACACAAAAGGACTATCTGACTCATTTTTAGTGAGGATCCTGTTTCAGCTGGTTCTTAATTAAGCTGATCCTTCACCTGAATCGTAGTCAGAGAGATGTACAACACGGAAACAGACCCTTCGATCCAACTTGTCCATGCCGACCAGATATCCTAAATTAATCTAGTCCCATTTGCCAACACTTGGTCCATATCCCTCTAAACTCTTCATATTTAAATACCCAACCAAATGCCTTTTAAACTAGCCTCTACCATCATTTCCTTTGACAGCTCCTCCCTTTCTTGCACCATCTTCTGCATGAAAAAGTGACCCCTCAGGTTATTTTAAGTCTTCCCCTCTCACCTTAAACCTATGTCTTCTCGTTTGGGACCCTCTCATCCTGGGAAAAAGACCTTGGCTATTCACCCTATCATTTTAGAGAGGGTCTGAATGAAGAGAAACACTTCCAATACGGTTATGCCTATTTGGAGATTTGGCAACTAGAAATAGAAGTGCATCCATACGCTGATCAAAGTGCCAGAAAGGTCTCTCCTACCTGAAGAAAGACAACTTTAATTATTTGACGCAGTGAGATTTTGAATTTTTACAATATTTTATTGTGAATTTAGCATAAAGGCATTCTTTTTCAACACAGACATCCCTTCTGAAGCAAATCGAATTGCTCAATCTGTCCCACAGGCTCATGTGCCAGGCCTTGTAGACAAAGACCCTTCAACATATCCCTTGGTACCAATTAGAACATAGAACATAGAACATAGAAGAATACAGCGCAGTACAGGCCCTTCGGCCCTCGATGTTGCGCCGATCCAAGCCCACCTAACCTACACTAGCCCACTATCCTCCATATGCCTATTCAATGCCCGCTTAAATGCCCATAATGAGGGAGAGTCCACCACTGCTACTGGCAGGGCATTCCATGAACTCACAACTCGCTGAGTAAAGAACCTACCCCTAACATCTGTCCTATACCTACCAACCCTTAATTTAAAGCTATGCCCCCTCGTAATAGCTGACTCCATACGTCGAAAAAGATTCTCACTGTCAACCCTATCTAAACCCCTAATCATCTTGTACACCTCTATCAAGTAACCCCTACACCTTCTTTTCTCCAATGAAAACAACCCCAAGTGCCTCAGCCTTTCCTCACACAATCTTCCTACCATACCAGGCAACATCCTGGTAAACCTCCTCTGCACCCGTTCCAGTGCCACCACATCCTTCCTATAGTATGGCGACCAAAACTGCACACAATACTCCAGATGCGACCGCACCAGAGTCTTATACAACTGCAACATGACCTCAGTACTCCGGAACTCAATTCCTCTACCAATAAAAGCCAGTACGCCATATGCCTTCCTCACCGCACTATTTACCTGGGTGGCAACTTTCAAAGATCTGTGTACATGGACACCAAAATCCCTCTGCTCATCCACACTACCAAGTATCCGACCATTAGCCCAGTACCCCATCTTTTTGTTACTCTTACCAAAGTGAATCACCTCACAATTAGCTACATTGAACTCCATTTGCCACCTTTCTGCCCAGTTCTGCAGCTTATCTATATCCCGCTGTAACCTGCCAAATCCTTCCTCACTGTCAACAACTCCACCGACTTTCGTATCATCCGCAAACTTGCTCACCCAACCTTCTAACCCCTCTTCCAGGTCATTTATAAAAATGACAAACAGCAATGGTCCCAAAACAGATCCTTGCGGAACACCGCGAGTGACGGCACTCCA
>NC_057718.1:69833173-69848933 GCF_004010195.1 Chiloscyllium plagiosum | reverse complement strand
TTGGTGTCAATGTGGACCACGACTTCGGGTTGCTCCCCCTCCCCCTCCAGGACCCGGAAAACACGATCAGAGACATTACGTACCCTTGCACCTGGGAGGCAACATACCAAACGTGGGTCTCTCTCGTTCCCACAAAACCGCTTATCTGTGCCCCGAACTATCGAGTCCCCAATTACTACTGCTTTGCTCTTCTTCACCCTTCCCTTCTGAGTAACGAGGACAGGGTCCGTGCCAGAGGCCTGAGCCCGTTACTTACCCCTGGTAAGTCATCCCCTCCACAAGTATCCAAAACGGTATACTTGTTCTTGAGGGGGACGGCCGCAGGGGGTCCCTGCACTGGTTGCTTCCTCCCAGTCCCCCTCACTGTCACCCATCTATCTGCCATCTTTGGAGTTACTACTTCCCTATAACTCTGATCTATGACCCCCTCTGCCTCCCGAATGATCCTAAGTTCATCCAACTCCAGCTCCAGTTCCCTAACACGGTCTTGGAGGAGGTGGAGATGGGTGCACTTCCTGCAAGTGTAATCAGCAGGGACGTCCATGGCATCCCTCACCTCAAACATGTTGCAAGAGGAACATTGCACTGCCTTCACTGCCATCCCTCTGAAAGTAACCTTTTATTAAAAAAACTGGGTCTAAAGTATACAACAAGCAAAATGCAGCACTTACCTACTTAGCACAACGGGTCTTATTATTTAGGTTAGAGGAGGAGGGCAGGTGGGAGACACTACCTCTGTAGTGCCTCGGGTTCTTCTCCTGCGCGCTTTTAAAGGGAAAAAAAACCTAACTGTCTTACCTTAGCTGCTGCTCGCACTCAAAGTCTGAAGTGCTAGCTTCCTATAGGGTGAGGTCTGCCCTAGTTCTGACCCCTAAGCTGTAGAAATTGCATGAGTGAAAATAAATTTAGAAAAATACCTAGCTAAAGGAGAAAGGGGTTCTAGGGACAATACAGAGTGGAAATTCACATTGATGTGTCCACAATGTTTTTAAGGCATCTGTCATGCACAAGATTTCTACATATCCCACATAGAAAAGGCAATATGCTAAAGTTAAGATTCGACTCTAGTGAATTCCCTTATGTCCTTTCACTAGTGCTCCAATTACTATTGTTTCAACCAACAGCTCATTTCTTGTTTTGTGATAACTCCTCCCAACACTGTCTGCCAAACTGAATAGCTTGTTCATCTCATTATGCATTCTTTTTGATGAGAAATTTGCTCCCTTCCTTCATCTAATAGCTTACATCCAATGTCTTGCTTTTCTCTTACATTAACCAAATGACAGGAGAATAAATCAATGTAATGTACCATGATTGATGGCAAGGGAATGAGAGAAAAGGGCAAACAAAAAGTACCCAAAAAGAATGAAGTACCAGGTATTTTAATATAGCTCACTGCATTGTAGCTACTGCAAGTGAAATTTGTATTTATTCCCAGAATTTACATTTGTGAATTACTAATAACACAATTCCTGACAAATTCTTACATTATACTTCCTTCAAGCATAATTACAAACTGAGTACATGGTTAGAAAATAAAACTGACTTAGTATGGCATCACCAATAGAATTTCCTCAAGACATAATTAGGCCTCCTGTAGAATAAAAGCATGATATTTACACCATAGAGCAGGCAACACGGTCTTTTTTATTGCTTTCCCTGATTAGGAAACCACGATTTGTCTTTCATTGGAGTAAATCTTCAGCTTGTGTTTGATTAATTGCTCCTACAAACCAGATCTTTTCATTGTAGTGAGGAAACTTTTCATCTTCTTCAGTAATAAAATATGTATCATCTGAATCCTTGAAAAAACCCTGCTTTATGGCTGGCAACCATAGAATTTAACTGTAAATTTCAATTTAATGTCAACTACAAACTAAATTAGTCTTTTTTAAAAATTTTGTACAAATCTTTCGTACACAAATCTGCACACACTCAGAAGTTTCAAAAATCTTGAAAGGTCTGGGCACAGTATATACGGAGAAAACAGTTCCTGTTCAGAAGAGGATTGAAAACCAAATGGCACAAATTTGAAGTGTTTTGCAAATGAAAAGAAAATACAAATTGAGAAAAAAGTAATGCCTGGAAGTCTAGTGGATGCAGGTTCAATTCAGGCATTAGATGATTATTTAAATAGAAATAATATGCAGGATTAGTGGGAAAGGCTGGAAATTGGCACTAAATCAAAATTCTCAGAGAGCTGGAGTAGATTTAAAAGGCTGAATGGCCTCCTTCTATACAATGATTCTGTACATTCTCTTACAGGAGCGCCAGTGTTGAGGATTATCGTGGAGGAAGTTCTGTTGTCTATCTTCACTGATTGTGGTCTGTGGGTCAGGAAACTGAGGGCCCAGTTGCAGAGGGAGGAGCCAAGACCTAAGTCTCAGAGTTTTGAGATTAATCTGGTAGGGATTATCGTGTTGAATTGGAAGCCTTTGTCAATGAGTAGCAGCCTAATGTGGGAGTCCTTGTTATCCAGATGTTCCAGGGATGAGAGTAGGGCTAGGGAAATGGTGACCGTTTTGAACCTGTTTCACCAGTAGGCAAATTTCAGGGGATCGAGGCAGGCTGAGAGGCCCAAGTAGATGTGGGCCATGACCAGCCTTTTGAAGCACTCATGGTTATGGAGGTCAGAGCCAATGGGCAGTAGTCGGTGAGGCATGTTGCAAGTGTTTTCTTTGATACTGGAATGATGATGGTGGTCCGCTCGTTATTAAAGGGGCAGAGATGGCAGTCAGTGGAGTGATATGCTCCTCCTGTCAGATGCAGGAGATCCGAGAGCAGCTGGCTGTCCCTGGTGACTATGTCAGGAAGTGTCAGGCTGCAGCTCTTCTCTGACCATGTGGATCAGTTGGAGCAGCAGTTGGAAACACAAGGTGCATTCAGGAGTAGGGTGTATTATAGATAGTAACTTCAGGGAAGTGGTCACACCGCAGGTAGATGGGTGACGGCCAGGAGAGGTAGACAGGTAGTGCAGGAGTCTCCTGTGGTTTTCCCCATTTCAAACAAGTATACCATTTTGGATACTGTTGTGAGGGAATAGCCTAAAGGGAAATTAGCAGCATGGTCTGGCAAAGAACAAGTGAACAATAATGATAGGGAACTCTGTAGTCAGGGGTGTAGACATGCATTTCTGTGACTGTGAGTGAGACTTCAGGACAATGTATTGTCTCTCTGGTGCCAGAGACAAGGTCATCCTGGAATAGTTGCAGCAAAACTGTTATCTGTGCTGTGAAGGATGCTGTGAAACTTGAAAGGGTTCAGAAAAGATTTACAAGAATTGTGCCAGAGTTGGAGGGTTTGCGCTTTAGGGAGAGGCTGCAAAGGCTGGAGTTGTTTTCCCTGTTTCCCTAGAGGTGACCTTATGGCTCCATGGATAGAACTGAGAAATAAAAAGGGAATGATCACTTTGATGGGATTGTAGTATAAGTCGGAGAAAGTAAGGACTGCAGGTGCTGGAGGTCAGAGCTGAAAATGTGTTGCTGGAAAAGCGTAGCAGGTCAGGCAGCATCAAAGGAGCAGGAGAATCGACGTTTCGGGTATAAGTCCCCCAATAGTCAGCTGGAAATCGAGGAACAAACATGTAGGTAGATTGCAGATAGTGAAATGAATAATAGAATTATAATAGTAGAGTATTTTAGCTTCCCAAATATAAACTGAAACTGCCATAGATTGATTGGAGAGAAACTTGTTAAGTGTGTTCAAGAAAGGTTTCTCAAACAATATATAAATGGTGCTACTACAAAAGGGGCAAAATTTGACCTTCTCTTGGGAAATAAGGTGTTAGTGGGGGAGAGTTTTGGGACCAGCAAACATAATTCTATTAGTTTTAAAGTTATTATGGAAAGGAAAGGCCTGGTCCACAGGTTAAAGTTCTAAATTGGGACAAAGCGAATTTTGATGGCATTGGACAGGAGCTTTCAAAAGTTGATTGAGGTCGGTTGTTTGCAGGTAAATGGAGGTCTAGGAAATGGGAGGCATTCAAAAGTGAGATAATGAGAGTTCAAGGAGACCGTTTCCTGTTAGTGTAAAGAGTAAGACTGGAAGGAGAAGGAAACATTGGATGACTAGAGATCTTAAGGCTATGGTCAAGAAAAGAAAGAAGCATATGGGATGAAGTGAATCCCTTAGGAGTATGGGGGTGTAAGAGTACACTTATGAGGGAAATCAGGAGGGCAACCAATTGGGATAGTTTTGGCAAATAATGTTAAGTAAAATCCAAAGAGATTCTACAAGTATATTAAGGGCAAAAGAGCAACTAGGGAGAGAATAAAACCCCTTAAAGATCAATAACACCATCTTTGTGTGGAACCACAGGAGATGGCTGAGATCCTAAATGAATATTTTGCATTGTTATTTACTGTGGAGAAAGACATAGAAATCAAGACACTTGGGGAAATTAACAGTGATACCTTGAAATGAGTCCACATTACAGAAGAGGACGTGCTGGAGGTTTTAGCATATATATATTGATAAAACCCTGATATCTGATCAAGCATATGCCCGGACATTGTGGAAAGCTAAGTAATCGCAGGGCCCCTCATAGAGATATTTGTATCATCGACAAACAAAGGAAGACTGGCAGGTGGATAATGTTCCAACATTGTTTGAGAAAGGAAGAAAATTGAGGAAAGTACAGACCAGTGAGCCTGACATCAATGGTGAGTAAGTTGTTGGAGGGGATCCTGGCAGACAGAATCTACATTCATTTGGAAAGGCAAGCACTGATTAAAGATCGTCAGCATGACTTTGTGCATGGGAAATCATATCACACAAACTTGATTGAGTTTTTTTGAAGAAGTGACGATGAGGATAGATGAAAGTAGAACAGTAGATGTTGCCGACATGGACTTTAGCAAGGTTCTACGTAGTAGACTAGTTAGTCAGGTTAGATCATATGGGATCCAGGGAAAGCTAGCTAATTGGCTACAAGATTGGCTTGACAATGGGAGACATGGGTTTGTTGTTCAAACTGGAAGCATGTGACCAGTGTCCTTTGTTGTTTGTCAGCTATATAACTGATTTGGATGAGAATATCGGAGGCATGATTAGTAAGTTTGTGAATGACACCAAAATTGGTGAGACAGTGGACAGTGAATAAGATTATCTAAGAGTTCAACTGGATCTTGATCAACTGGTAGCCATGACTTGGAGGTGGTGGTGTTGGACTGAGTGGACAAAGTTAAAAATCACACAACACCAGGTTATAGTCCAACAGGTTTATTTGGAAGCACTAGCTTTCAAAGTGCTGCTCTTTCATCAAGTGGTTGTGGAGAAGATAATAAGACAAAGAATTTATAGCCAAATGAGTACAGTGTCATGTACTCATCTAAACAACTTTAGATCAAGTCTTTCATCTTTTGGAATGTGATGTGTTGGTTTCTGTTCTTTGATATGTAAATCCCAGAATTTCTTTTAAATTACATTCTCAAGAGAGGTCTATCTTTTCTAACAATAGGTGCCATCTCAGCTTATTACGGTTTGAGGTCTGTCTGTATCCCAATGTTGAGTTAGACTGGTTCTATTTCTAAAGTGGGATTTACAGAGTTTTACATGGATTAATGCAGTTTTTGAACAAAATAAAATGTAATACTGCAAAAACAAATGCACCCCATAAATGTATATATGTGCACGTGTAGGAGAGAGAGAGAGTGAGTGTGTCCATGGGAACGTATGCATGTAAAGGTGTGCGTGTGATGTGAATGTATGTGATAGAGTCTGTGTGTATACGTGTTTGTGTGTGTGAGGGACAGATGGGGTATACACCTGTGTGAGGGTGCATGTGTGGGTGTGAAGGTGGGGTGTGTGTGTGTGTGTGTGTGTGTGTGTGTGTGTGTGGTGTGTGTGTGTGTGTACCGAAGCCATTCCTTTGGTTACCGAACATGGCTATCAGCCTCTGCTTGGCCACTCTGTGTTGTTGCTTGTCCTGAAGTCCACTTTGGAAGATGGTCACCTGAAGGTCCGAGGTCGAATGTCCCGGACCGCTGAAGAGCTCCCGACTGGGAAGGAACATTCTTCCTGGTGATTCTTGAACAGTGTCCATTTGTCTGTTGTCATAGAGTCTGCTCAGTCTCACCAATGTACCATGCCTCAGGACATCCTTGCCTGCAGTGTATGAGACTGACAACATTGGCTAAGTCAGATGAGTGCTCGCTGCGTATATGGTGGGTAGCATCCCCACGTTTAATGATGGTATCTATGTCGACATTCTGACATGTCTTGCAGTGGCTGCTGTGACAGGGTTTTACAGTGTTGTTGGGCAATTTGCTGCAAACAATGGTCTATTTAAGGTTTGGTGGTTGTTTAAAGATGAGAAGTGGAGGCATGGGGAAGGTCTTGGCAAGCTGCTTATCTTCATTGATAATGTGTTGCAGGCTGTGAAGAACATGGCATAGTCGTTCAGCTCCTGGAAAGGACTGGATAACAAAGAGTCCTCTGTCTGTTTCAGCCTGTGTTTGTCTCCTGAGATCATTATTGTTTCTCGCTGTGGCATGTCAGAACTGACAGTCAATGAGTTGGGCATTGTACCCTGTTCTTTCAAGTGTCTGTCACGTTCCTCCTGTACGTGACAGTACACATCCTGTGTATGGGAGGACTTGTCCATAGGGGATGCTTGTTTTATTCTGTGTCGGGTGGACACTAGAGAAGTGTAGCATTGTGATGTTATTCGTGGTTTGCGATAGAGTGAGGTGCTAAAGTGCCCATCCTTGATGGAGACGCATGTGTCCAAGAATGAGACAGATACTCAAGAGTAGTCCATGGTGAGTTTGATGGTGGGATGAAACTCGGCGATATCACTGTGTAGTTATTTTAGTGACTCATTGCCATGGGTCCAGAGGAAGAAAATGTCATCAATATACCTGGTGTATAGTGTTGGTTGGAGGCCCTGTGCAGAAAAGAAGTCTTTTTCAAACCTGTTCATGAAAATGTTGGCATATTGGGGTGCAAATTTGATCCCCATGACTGTTTAATGTGTCTGGATGAAGAACTTGTTTTCAAAGGTGAAAATGTGGTCAAGGATGCAGTGGATGAGTTGTAGCATGGTGCTCGGAGATTCATAGTTGTTGGTACTGAGTACTGAGGCTGTTGCCCTGATGCCATATTTGTAGGGGATGCTGATGTAGAGTGCTGACATGTCCATTGTGACAATGAATATTCCCGGTTCAACTGGTCCATGGGTGCTGAGTTTCTGTCAGAAATCTGAAGCATCATGACAGAAGCTGGGTGTCCCCTGAACAATGAATTTCAAGATGCCTTCGACATAGCCAGAGAGGTTCTCACACAGGGTCCCATTGCCTGATATGATGGGATATTTGGTGTGTTGGCTTTGTGTATCTTTGGAAGGCAGTAGAAGTCGCCTACGTGAGAAGTACGTCGGAAGAGAGCACATAGGGAACTCTGAAGGACTGGATCCAAGTCCTGATCAACGTGTTTAGTTCATGGGTATGCTCTTTGGTCGGATCGGCCAGTAGTTGCCTGCAGTGTTCCTGGTTGTTCAGTTGTCGGTACACTTCCTTGCAGTAATCTGTTCTATTTTGAATGATGTTGGCTCCTCATTTATCTGTTGGTTTGATGACAATGTTATAATTGGTTTTGAGAGCATAGATGGCGTTGCATTGTGATTGGGTGATGTTTTGCTCTATGTTGTGGCTGATGAATCTGGCATTCTCATACTTCCTGATGGTTTGAGTATACATGTCAAGCCCAGGGTAGTGGCCTTCCAGTGGGATCCAAGTTGACCCCTTCTTTGGTCGCTCCTCTATGGATGCCTGTGATGACTGTTGCGGTTCTTCAGTGGACTCATTGGGATCACTGCTACATCTTGAAAGAAATCCCAGAGTCTCATCCATCTGATGAATTCCTTAATGTCTGCTGCTAGACCATAGGGTCCAATTTAGTGGTGGTGCAGAGATTGAGCCCTCTGCAGAGAACTTCAATCTCTTCCAGTTGAAGGGTGTGGTCCAATAAGTTGACGATCGATTTCCCAATGATGAGAATGTTTTCAACCGTGATGCTGGGAGGGGGGTGTGTGTGATGGTGGGGGTGCAGCTTGGCTACTGCTAGTGGTAATGTCATTAGATTAGATTACAGTGTGGAAACAGGCCCTTCGGCCCAACAAGTCCACACCGACCCGCCGAAGCGAAACCCACCCATACCCCTACATTTACCCCTTACCTAACACTACGGGCAATTTAGTATGGCCAATTCACCTGACCCTGCACATCTTTGGACTGTGGGAGGAAACCGGAGCACCCGGAGGAAACCCACGCAGACACGGGGAGAACGTGCAAACTCCACACAGTCAGTCGCCTGAGGCGGGAATTGAACCCGGGTCTCTGGCGCTGTGAGGCAGCAGTGCTAACCACTGTGCCACTGTCCCGCCCTCAAACTGAGTGTGTGGACTCTATTTTGATTTCAAGGTTGTGTTTCACTGATTTCTTGTTCTTGGTATGCATGTACATGGTGTAGCTCTGTTGCCTTGTTTGTTGGCCGTGTCGCATAACTGTATCTTGAACACAAACTGAGTGTGTGGACTCTATTTTGATTTCAAGGTTGTGGCACTCAATGTAGAGTTGGTGCATGAGATGATTGAGGATTTGTGAGAGGTGCAGCAATAAAGTCTCTTCGTGTAGTCTGTGTTGTAGGTTGACTGAGTGGGTTCATGATCCGTAATCTTTTTGGGATCTTCCCTGCTTTCTCACATTTGTGCAGAAACTTGATGTCTGTGTCAATATACGCAATCTTCTTGGAGATCCTCTCCACTTTGAACCGACAGTACATGGTGTCGATGGTAGCCATGACTTGGAGGCGCCAGTATTGGACTGGGGAGTACAAAGTTAAAAATCTTTCATCTCTTAGGATGGGATGTGTTGGTTTCTGTTCTTTAATATGTAAATCCATTCTTCTAAATTACATTCTCAAGAAAGGTCTATCTTTTCTAACAATAGGTGTCATCTCAGCTCAGACAATGCATTAAGGACATTCAGGACAACAACACTGTACAGCCCTACCACAGCAGCTGCTACAAGACATATCAGAGTGTTGACACAGATATAATCATTACATGTACGCGCCGGGTACTCATGCAACTTGGCCAATGTTGTGAATCTCATACGCTGCAGGCAAGGGTGCCCTGAGGCATGGTACATTGGCAAGACCGAACAGAAGCTATGACAATGGATGAATGGACACTGCACAACAATCACCAGGCAGGCGTGTTCCCTCCCAGTCGGGAACACTTCAATGGTAGGCTATCCTCCAAGGTGATGCAGAGGCTGACAGCCAAGTTCGATACTCAAACAGATGGCCTCAACCAGGACCTTGGGTTCATATCACACTACAGGTGACCCAATTACACTAAACACACACACACACACACTATCACATGCACTCACACCGACATGCACACACTCCGTCTCTCCTACTTGTGCACACATATCGGCTTATTGGGTGAATTTGTTTTTGCAGTGGATGAACTTGTTATTGTAGAATTACATTTTGTTTTACTCAAAAACTGCATGAAATCATATAAAGCTCTGAAAATCCCACTTTAGAAATTGAACCAGTCTAACTCAACATTGGGACACAGACAGACGTCACACCTTAATGCACTGTTCTCATTTGGCTATAGATTCTGTGTCTTATATTCTTCTCCACAACCACCTGAGGAAGGAGCAGTGCTTCGAAAGTTAGTTCCAAATAAACCTGTTGGACTATAACCTGGTGTTGTGTGATTTTTAACTTTGATCAACTGGGCTAGTGGGCTGAAGAGTGGTTGATTGAGGTTAATTTAGATAAATGCAAGGTGTTTTGGTAATTACCTGCTCATTTTGGTAAGATGAGCAGGACCTACATAGTTTATGGTAGGGCCTTGGGGTGTGTTATGAAACAGAGAGACCTAAGGGTGCAGGTACTTAGTTCCTTGGCAGTGGCATCACAGGTAGACAGAGTAGTGAAGAACATATCTGTCACTCTTACCTTCATCAGTCAGAGCATGGAGTACAAGTTTTGAGATTTCATGTTATGGCTGTACTAGGTATTGGTAAGGCCACATTATTTGAGAGAAGCTGCAATTCTGTTCATCTTGCTATAGGAAGGATGTTTTTAAACTGGAAAAGTACAAAAAAGATTTACAAGGACGTTACTGAGACTAGAGGGTTTGAGGTATAAGGAGAGCTGGATAGGCTGAGACATTTTTCCTTGGAGTGTAGGAGTGACTGTATAGAAGTTTATAAAATCGTGAGGGTCATAGATAAGATGTATAGCCAAGGTCTTTTCATCAGGTTATCATGTGGGATAATGGCCAACCCTAACCAGATCACTTCTCACTGTAAGAAATCAGAGAGTCCCTACAGTGTAGAATCAGGCCATTCAGCCCATCAACCCACACCAAATAATGAAACAGCATTCCACACAGAACCACCTCTCTATCCTATCCCTGTAATCCTGTATTTTCTATGGCTAATCCATCTACCTACACATCCCTGAATGCTGTGGGCAACTTAGCACGGCCAATCCATCTAACCTGCACACCTTTGGACTGTGGGAGAAAATGAAGCACCTAGAGGAAAGTGCAAGCTCTACACAGACAGTCACCCAAGACTGGATTTGAACCTGGGTCCCTGACATTGTGAGGCAGTAGTGCTAACCATTGAGCTACTGTGCCGCCACTGTAATATCATATAAACTCATGAAAGGACTAGAATTCACTTTCTGCTTTGAAAAGTGTTCAGTCTACCTCCGATTACCTAGGAAGGGTAAAGTGTCTCAAATTGATGTTTCACAATTGCTGTTATGCAAGCAGTATTCGCCACAAACAGGATGCTGTTGTCAAGCCAAAAAGATATTCAGCCTATCATGCAATGAGAAATGTGATATATGAACTTCTGTGAAGTCAGATACGCAGGACCACATGACTCCACAACTGGGGCATGGTACCAAGTGGCACAAAAATTCAGTAGTTTTCAACAGAGACAATGTTGATATATTGAACCAATCTGTGTTTGGAAACCTCAGAATGCAAAGTTCAGCATTTTATGTGACTATTTCATTGGACAGCATCACTCACAATAATCCCAACTGTGCAAGTAATTACACTGTAATATTTTACAAAAATACCCAGCATTGAAAATATATAGACAGAGCTCTAGACTTTTAAACTTAATAAAAACTGTGCTGGCTATGCAGAGGGGTAAACAAACCACCAGCAGACCGTGAATAGAACCTGGAGGCCACTTCCTTGAAAGTGGAGTCACAGTTAGATAGGATAGTGAAGAAGGCGTTTCGTATGTTTTCCTTTATTGGTCAGAGTATTGAGTACAGGATTTTGGGAGGTCATGTTGCGGCTGTACAGGACATTACTTGGGCCACAGTTGGAATATTGCATGCAATTCTGGTCTCCTTCCTATCGGAAGGATGTTGTGAAACTTGAAAGGGTTCAGAAAAGATTTACAAGGATGTTGCCAGGGTTGGAGGATTTGAGCTATAGGGAGAGGCTGAATAGGCTGGGGTAATTTTCCCTGGAGCATCGGAGGCTGAGGGGTGACCATATAGAAGTTTACAAAATTATAAGGGGCATAGATAGGATAAATAGACAAAGTCTTTTCCCTGGGGTGGGGGAGTCCAGAACTAGAGGGCATAGGTTTAGGGTGAGAGGGGAAAGATATGAAAGAGACCTAAGGGCAACTTTTTCATGCAGAGGGCGGTGCGTGTATGGAATGAGCTGCCAGAGGATGTGGTGGAGGCTGGTACAATTGCAACATTTAAAAGGCATTTGGATGGGTATATGAATAGGAAGGGTTTGGAGGGATATGGGCCGGGTGCTGGCAGGTGAGACTAATCGAAGAAACAGATTTATGCAGACAGTATGAAGACAAGAGGGTTACTGTGACAATCACCAGCAACCAACATCAGTCAAAGTCATTTGCTTAAACATTGGAAATTCAATTAAAGCAATCAAGCACTCCAAGAGAACATTGACAAGACAACAGGGCTAAGAGATTTTGGGCAGAGATTTGGAAGCCCTGCAATTAGCGTAACCACAGGTCCCAATCTCATATCGAGAGGTGTCTGAACTGAGAGCTTCTAAATCGGGAGACAGAAAACCCGACAGCAAATCTCAACAACCATCATGACTGACTACACTAACTGGAACCAAGTTAAAAATCGCACACCAGATTATAGTCCAACAGGTTTATTTGGAAGTACTAGCTTTTGTTGTGAAGCTTATACACCTGATGAAGGAGCAGGGCTCCGAAAGCTAGTGCTTCCAAATAAACCTGTTGGACTATAACCTGGTATTGTGTGATTTTTAACTTTGTACACCCCAGTCCAATGCTGGCATCTCCAAATCATGACAACCAGAACCAAGGCTGACAAAATTTGAAGCACTGACTAAGGTGACCAACACTGCAAGTCCTCAGACACAAACTGATGTGAAGACTGAACCGGACTAACCAGCAAAGTATAGAAAAACCAAGTACATATCCGAGAGATCCAAAACACACCCAACTGCATCAGTCGACTCAACCCAGGCTGAATCGTTGTGCTCCTCAAAATCCTCTTCCATGCCCAGGGGATGGCAAGCCAGAGCAACTTCATCAAGCGAACTCCAAAACCACATTTGAAGTGGTGAGCATAGTCCTGAGACCCAAGAGTTCCAACTTAGTTACTAGTGGGAGGTGGGTATTATCAGTGTATTGTGATTCTAATATAGTAACTCTAATTAGTAGTGTATTTATAAATGATAATGCACCTTCTATAATAGTGAATAGCTGTGATATATTGTTGTGTTACTTTTATGTACATAAATAAATGCAGAGATCATTTTGCCCTCAGATATCTGTTTGCTGCCTTTTTATTATATTCTGATTAATAAGTCCAGAGTCCAGAACCAAGGGTTGGGAGCTATTTGAACCACTTGAAAGTGAAAAGTATAACTGACTGAAAACTAAACTCCCACAACACAAACAATCATTTTAATGTTATTAACTTGGCTCACAATGTGATTCATATGGGCTGGCTAGATGCTATCTATATGCATTCATATATAGGGCCATGTCCTTTGTAACATGTGCTTTTTTTGATTGAACAGAAGAATGTCAGACAAATATTTACCATTGCATTCACTTGGCAATGCCTCAACTATTCAGCGTGAACCTGCCTTTTTTTGAAATTAAATAAAGTTTGTGGATAACTGTTCCCTAGTGCATTCTCCAAGACAATGCCTTGACAAATCAGAATCTACTTGCCAAGCCCTTTTTCATGCAGCATACAATGTTGTTCTCTTTGAGATTTGGTATTAGGAAAAAATATATTCTTATCACTAGAGATTTGGCTATCAAATAGAAAATAAGAATCAATAAATATCATTTTTTTATTTGACAAACTGTCACAAGTGAGATGAGAACATTCCTGGGGCCTCAATTATTAATAATCTGTGTTAATTATTTGGATGAAAGGACCGAATGTAAAGGAAACCAAAATATGAGGAGGACACAGACAATCTGGAAAGAGTTTTAGATAGGTCAAGTAAATAAAACTGAAATCTGAACAGACTGTTTTAAAGATTGAACTTGAAAACTCACAGTAAGGCATCTCCTCTTTCAGATAGAGCTGTGGAATCTAATCATTCTCAGATGAAAACTTTGAGAAAACATTGCATAAAGCAATATTGCACATTTTAAATGGAACTGTGATTAATGGGCAATGATTCAGTGATCCAGTACTTCTAAGATGGACTTGTGAATTTAATTGGACAATAGAGAGATGGTTATTGGATAGGATAGTTGTTCAGTCATATAACATGTTGTAATATTTTAACTGGAGGAAATTAAAACTCATTACAAGGTTGATGCATATTCATTTTTTTCTTGGGGAATGTGTCAAAACTTAGTTCATAATTTATATGCCTTAGGATATAAATTGAGGTTTTAGCGATTGATATATAACTGTGGATAACTGGGATACCTTGATTTTAAATACTCAAACATCTGCCGTGAATGCAACTCAAATTAGCCTGAGTTTATGAATACTGAAATATTGTCATGCTTATAGTAAGGCTGGACCATATTGACTTAAAAAAATCAGAGTACTGGAGACACAAAACAAGTGGAGAAACTTAAACCATGCCTGGCCTCATTGTGGGTTTTTGATGGAGACAAGACCACTACAATAAAAGCAATCCAGAGAGTTTTTTTTATTGGAGTTGGAACCAGTCAATGTACATTCATTATAAATCCATTTATTTGTTAAGATCAATGGAATTTTAATAAGACATACTTCACCAAAAGGTCTGTTTGGGGATTTCCCAGAATATTCCATGTCACCAGGGAGATGCGTGGAGCACCTTTGGCATTGATTCATATTTTTATGGAAAACATGGCTCAGTTCTGCTGATGATGTTCCTGGGTGTTACTGATCCCTAATTGAATCATAACAATGAGAAGAAGTGTTTTTTCTGAGGGTTAATTATCTTTTGAATTCTTTCCCTTAGAGATCAGTCTGTGTTGGATCATTGACTATATTCAAGGTTGCGCTATGCAGTGTTTAATCCTATAGGAGAATCTTAGGTTATGGGGAAAGGTGGTTACAAGTTCATGATCAAAATCAGCTATGATATAATTGTGTGGCAGAGCAGGCTAACTGGCTTATTTATTATCTTATTGTTTTTATTCAATGCATCTATTCACACAGTTAAGTACCATGCCCTACTCACTTTATCTAGCACTTTTTGATAGATTTGTGAGTGCAGTGATTGTAACAAGGTTAGCCAGGTGGTCATTGTAGAAAATGAGTTCCCTGATTGGGAGCTGTTAACCTGGTCCAATCAAGGAGGTCTAGTTGACAGATGTAAAGAGGAAGGTCTTTGTATGTAACAGTATTGTCTAATGTACAAATGTTATTGTCACTGTCTTGCCATAAGTGGAACTGGGATTTGAGGTTTGTCCTCATCTCCCTGTAAAATGGTTGAATGGTAGGGTTTGGGGCCTAGCTTTGCTGCTCCTCTCCCTTGTAACATTGCTGTCTCTTATGTACAGCTGTAAATGTTTTTTGTAAACTATTTGTTTGTAATTTGTTTAATAAAATATAAAAGAGCATCAAGTATTGTGGCTACTTCTTTAGTAAAGAGATAAAATGGCATGTCATGTTAAAACCAATTGCTGGCTGACCCACAGTAGGTTTTTGCCTTTCTGATGGAGACCAGTTTTATTCCCCATCTCCCACCGCTCGCTGGTTAGAGAAAAAAAAACCCTCAGATTTAAAAAGAAAGGCTTGCATTTCTGTGACATATTTATGACCTTAAGTCAATTTGAAAGCACTTCACAGCCAATGAAACACAATTAAGTATAGTCAGTGTCATCCTTCAGGGAGATGTGGCAGCCAATTTGTACAGAGCAAGATCCCACAGACAGCACTGAGAAAATAACTGTATTTTTTCCAATGATTTTGCTTGAGGGATAGCTTTTTGCTAGGCCATTTTAAAAAGAATTTTTAAAATGCTTTTACCGCAATGTGTAACTGGATTTTTGTTTGGTCCCATACTGTTTGTTGACATGAACCATGGAGAGTTGAAATGGAGAAGTCATTTTGCATAATTTTCTACCTGTTAATCTGTGCTGTGTTCATTGAGGGCTGAATATTGCCCAGGATATTTGGAATCACCATTGCTTTAATTAAGCAATGCCTTGGGAAATTGTCACATTCAATTGATTTAATTCTTATTTGACAGCATTCCCAAAAATATTGGCACTGAGTATTG
>NC_057718.1:69806692-69832982 GCF_004010195.1 Chiloscyllium plagiosum | reverse complement strand
GGGGATCTGGGGTGGACGGTGCTGCACGCTGCAGTCCCCTGCAACCGCAGATTGCGGTGGTTCACGGACTCCCATCCCAACTGCTTGTTCTGTGGCGCTGTGGAGTCCGTGGACCACGTGTATGTTGGGTGTGGGCGTTTGCACTCCCTTTTGGATTTTCTTAAAAGCCTCCTCCTCTGCTTTTGGTTGCACTTCAGTCCCACGCTCCTGATCTTCGGGCACCCGGTACGGAGGAGGGAGGGCAGGTCTGAAGACCTCCTCGTGGGTCTGCTCCTGGGCCTGGCCAAACTGGCCATTAACAGGTCGAGGCAGCGGGCCGTGGATGGGGTCGTTAGGGCCGACTGCCTGCCCCTCTTCCGCGGTTACGTTAGAGCCCGGGTGTCCTTGGAGAAGGAGCACGCGGTGTCCACCAACACCCTGGAGTTGTTCAGGGAGAGGTGGGCGCCGCAGGGAGTGGTGTGCATTATTTCCCCCTCCAACTCTATTTTGATTTAGTCCCTGCCCTCCCCTTCACTGTTTGATCACACAGCATTGCCCTTTGATGTGAAGGGCACTGCTTGTCACTGGCCACTTGGATGTTTTCCTATCTTCCTGGTGGTGGAATTTGAATAAAGATTCGTGCACTTTGTGTCGCTCACTGTGTCTCACACCTGCACACACACACACCATGGGTGCTGGGGAAAAAAATAAGCACTACCGCAGTTAGGCTTGAAATAAAAAGAAAAGTAAAGAGGAAGGTCAGAGGGACTGGAGGTTTTGTTCAGTCTGACAGCTGGCTTTGAGGAAGCCGGAGTAATGTCTGTACTATGCTCATGTAAGTAAAAGGTGATTTGGTGATGGGATACCAGCCTCTGTGGAGCTATCTCAGTGACACACCAGTTACTAAAACTAACATCAAAAAGAGTTGGCAGATTTAGTTTAGGAATTTTATGACGCTAATTCTTGACAGTTTGAGAAATAGAGGAATTCGTGTTGGGAGTTTTGATGAGGTTAAGACAAATAGCAGAGGCATGTGACTTCAGTTTACCCCTTCATGAGATGCTGAGAGACCATTTGGTATATGGAATTAATGACATTACCATGGAAAAGCACCTAATAGTTGAAGCCCAGCTCGCTTTCAAACAGGCACTACAACTGGCTTTGTCATTAGAAAATGCAAAGGGAGCAAAAGATTAGACAAGAAATTGCAGGGGCCCTGGCTGATATTTTTGCATCATTGTTAGCCACAGGTGAGGTCCTGGAAGATTGGAGGGTAGTGAATATTGCACTCTTATTCATGAAGGGCTGCATACAAAAATGTGGGAATTATAGACCAGTAAGCCTAACATCTGTGTAGGTAAATTACTTGAGAAGATTCTGAGATATGACATACATGCATTGGAAAGGCAGAGTTTGATTAGGAATAATCAGCATGACTTTGTGCATGGGAGACCATGCCTCACAAATTTGTTCCAGTTTTTTGATGAGGACAGGGTGGTAGATGTAATCTATATGGATTTCAGTAAGGCATTTGATAAGGTTCCATATGACAGGCTGCTCTGTAAGTTTAGATCGCATGGAATCCGAGTGAGCTGGCAAATGGAATACACAACTGGCTCGATTGTAGGAAGCAGAGGGTAATAGTGGAAGGATGCTTGTCAGACTGGAGGCCTGTGACTAATGGAGTGCCTCAGGGATCAGTGCTCAACCCATTTCTGTTTGTTATCTATATCAATGATTTGGATGAGAATGTGCAAGGCATGCTTAGTACGCTTGCAGATAACACTAAAATGTGTGGAATCATGGACAGTGAGGAAGGTTATCAGAAATTGCAGCAGGACCTTGATCACCTGGAGATGTTGGCTGAGAAATGGAAAATGGAGTTTAACATAAATAAGTGAGAGGTCTTGTATTTTGGAAAATCAAATCAAGGTAGGAGTTTCATGGTGAATGGTAGGGCCTTAAGGAGTATAGTGGAACAGAGGGACCTTGGAGTTCAGGTGCATGATTCTCTGAACTGGACCTGGATTCGATTCCTGCCTTGTGTGACTGTTTATGGGGCATTTGCACATTCTCTCCGTGTCTGCATGGGTTTCGTCCAGGTGCTCTGGATTCCTCCCACAATCCAAAGATGTGCAGGTTAGGCGAATTGGCCATGCTAAATTGCCTATAGTGTTCAGGGATGTGTAGGTTAGGTGCATTTGTCAGGGGTAATTATAGGGGAATGAATCTGGGTGGGTTACTCTGCAGAGGGTTGGTATGGACTTGTTGGGCTAAAGGGCTTATTTCTACACTGTAGGGGTTCTATGAGGAGCAGCTGTTTCAGTTAGCACTGACTGTAGTAAAAGATTCAGGCCCAAGCCTGATGAAGTGAAATTGGTTGAGAAAGATTCACCTTGATTAGCTCAGAATTTCTCCATTAGAAAATGACTGCTTGAGTGAAGTTCTAATTAAATACATGGACATTCTTTTCTAGCAAGGTCTAGGGAGGCCACCTTGCATGTTCACCAGGCAGCATTTCCATGATTTTGCATGGCCGATCCAGTAGAATTTGCATTGTGGGCAAACATAGAGGCAGGAACCAGGAGGCCAGAAAGCACAGGAATCATCCAATCAGTACATGTGGAGTGGGCAGAACTGATCATACCAATTGTGAAGCCGAATTGGTTTTCCGAATTGGAATTTTAAACAAATGCGAAACGCTTCTTGCAGCTGGATAAATCCCTTGCAAATAGGATTTATATGGATTAGTAGGTTTGCAGATGACACCAAAATTGGAGATGTAGTGGACAGCAAAAAAGGTTACCTTGGATTACAACGGGATCTTGATCAAATGAGCCAATGGGCTGAGAAGTGGCAGATGGAGTTTAATTTAGATAAATGCAAGATGCTGCATTATGGGAAAGCAAATCTTAGCAGGATTTATACACTTAATGGTAAGGTCCAAGGGAGTGTTGCTGAACACTCATAGCTCCTTGAAAGTAGAGTCACAGGTGGATAGAATAGTGAAGCAGGCATTTGGTATGTTTTCCTTTATTGGTCAGAGTATTGAATACAGAAGTTGGGAGGTCATGTTGCGGCTGTACAGGACATTGGTTAGGCCACTTTTGGAGTATTGCATGCAATTCTGACCTCCTTCCTATCCGAAACTTGAAAGGGTTTAGAAAAGATTTACAAGGATGTTGCCAGGGTTGGAGGATTTGAGCTATAGGGATAGGTTGAATAGGCTAGAGCTGTTTTCCCTGGAGCATCGGAGGCTGAGGGGTAACCTTACAGAGATTTATAAAATCATGAGGGGCATGGATAGGATAAATAGACAAGGTCTTTTCCATCGGGTGGGAGAGTCCAGAACTATAGGGCATAGGTTTAGGGTGAGAGGGGAAAGATATAAAAGAGACCTAAGAAGCAACGCTTTCATGCAGAGGGTGGTGCGTGTGTAGAATGGGCTGCCAGAGGAAGTGAATGTGCAAGGCATGCTTAGTACGCTTGCAGATAACACTAAAATGTGTGGAATCATGGACAGTGAGGAAGGTTATCAGAAATTGCAGCAGGACCTTGATCACCTGGAGATGTTGGCTGAGAAATGGAAAATGGAGTTTAACATAAATAAGTGAGAGGTCTTGTATTTTCGAAAATCAAATCAAGGTAGGAGTTTCATGGTGAATGGTAGGGCCTTAAGGAGTATAGTGGAACAGAGGGACCTTGGAGTTCAGGTGCATGATTCTCTGAAACTAGAGCCACAGATAGACAGGGCAGTGAAGAAGGCTTTTGGCATACTGGCCTTCATCAGTCAGGGCATGGAGTATAGAAGTTGTTAAGTTACGTTGCAATTGTACAGGACATTGGTGAGGCCACATTTGGAGTATTGTGTTCCGTTTTGGCCACCTTGTTATAGGAAGGATGTTATTAAACTGGAAAGAGTGCAGAAGAAATTTACAAGGATGTTGCCAGGACTCAAAGGTCTGAATTATAGGGAGAGGTTAGACAAGCCAGGACTTTTTTCTTTAAAACTTAGGAGCCTGAGGGGGGATCTTCTTGAAGCATATAATATCATGAGAGGCATGGATAAAGTGAATGCACTCAATCTTTTTTCCAGGGTTGGGGAATCAAGGACTAGAGGGCATCAGTTTAAGGTTAGAGGGGAAAGAATAAAATGAGCTGAAAATGTGTTGCTGGAAAAGCGCAGCAGGTCAGGCAGCATCCAAGGAGCAGGAGAATTGACGTTTCAGGCATGAGCCCTTCTTCAGGAATGACTATACTCATTCCTGAAGAAAGGCTCATGCCCGAAACATCGCTTTTCCAGCAACACATTTTCAGCTCTGATCTCCAGCATCTGCAGTCCTCATTTTCTCCTAGAAGAATAAAAAGAATCTGATAGGCAACGTTTTTACACAGAGGAATGAGCTGCCGACAGAAGTGGTTGAGGGGGGTACATTGACAACGTTTAAAAGGCATTTGGACAAATATATGGATAGGCAAGATTTAGAAAAATATGGGCCAAGTGCAGTAAAATGGGGTTAGCATAGTTGAACATTTTGGTTGACTTGGACAAGTTTGGGCCAAAGGGCCTGTCTCCATGCTGTAGGACTCTATGACGCTATGAGTTTCAGGGTATGCTGATGGAAGTGGACACCCTCACCAAGCTGACTGAGCTTGGGGAACACCACTTGAATGAAGGCAACTGCACAGCGTCACTGAGGACATATCTTGAACAGAGGGACACTTGGTCCTAAAATAAAACCCTTAAACAAAACCAAACCTCAGTCAAACGGTTAACATTTTCTTCAGGAACCAGGCCAGCAAGCTCTTGTAATTGCTGTCAGTATGTGACCTCATACTGGTCCCCACTAGGCATAATTCAGTAAGAGGACTTAGGCCAGTATCCAGAGGAGTGCACACCCTAGAAAGCCCACCTATATCTGGCTTGGAACAGTTACATTACTTAGCAACATCCAAATCAGAACCAACCAAAGTAAACATCTGGATAAATTGTTACCTGAGTCTAATGGAAGTTGATAACCAATGCAGCTGTATCAGTGGTTGAAGAACCGGTCTTTATCAAAATTCATTCTGGACTCCAATTCTTAAGTTTGTCCAAGACTTCAGCTAGTCTGAGGATTTAAACCAGAGAACCTTTACAGATTAAAGGTACAACTTCAGTTCTGGTCTCAGGCAGCATGGTGGCTCAGTGGTTAGCACTGGACCTGGATTCGATTCCTGCCTTGTGTGACTGTTTATGGGGCATTTGCACATTCTCTCCGTGTCTGCATGGGTTTCGTCCAGGTGCTCTGGATTCCTCCCACAATCCAAAGATGTGCAGGTTAGGCGAATTGGCCATGCTAAATTGCCTATAGTGTTCAGGGATGTGTAGGTTAGGTGCATTTGTCAGGGGTAATTATAGGGGAATGAATCTGGGTGGGTTACTCTGCAGAGGGTTGGTATGGACTTGTTGGGCTAAAGGGCTTATTTCTACACTGTAGGGGTTCTATGAGGAGCAGCTGTTTCAGTTAGCACTGACTGTAGTAAAAGATTCAGGCCCAAGCCTGATGAGGTGAAATTTTTTTTTAGATTAGATTACTTACAGTGTGGAAACAGGCCCTTCGGCCCAACAAGTCCACAATGACCCTCTGAAGAGCAACTCATAGCTCCTTGAAAGTAGAGTCACAGGTGGATAGAATAGTGAAGCAGGCATTTGGTATGTTTTCCTTTATTGGTCAGAGTATTGAATACAGAAGTTGGGAGGTCATGTTGCGGCTGTACAGGACATTGGTTAGGCCACTTTTGGAGTATTGCATGCAATTCTGACCTCCTTCCTATCCGAAACTTGAAAGGGTTCAGAAAAGATTTACAAGGATGTTGCCAGGGTTGGAGGATTTGAGCTATAGGGATAGGTTGAATAGGCTAGAGCTGTTTTCCCTGGAGCATCGGAGGCTGAGGGGTAACCTTACAGAGATTTATAAAATCATGAGGGGCATGGATAGGATAAATAGACAAGGTCTTTTCCATCGGGTGGGAGAGTCCAGAACTATAGGGCATAGGTTTAGGGTGAGAGGGGAAAGATATAAAAGAGACCTAAGAAGCAACGCTTTCATGCAGAGGGTGGTGCGTGTGTAGAATGGGCTGCCAGAGGAAGTGGTAGAGGCTAGTACAATTGCAACATTTAAAAGATGAATAGGAAGGATTTGGAGGGATATGGGCCATGTACTGGCAGGTGGGACTGGTTTGGGTTGGGATATCTGGTCAGCATGGACGGGTTGGACCGAAGGGTCTGTTTCCGTGTCGTACATATCTGTGACTCTATGACTCTAAGGGCTGTCCTTCACAAATTGCATACCTTCAGTTGTGGTTAGGGTGAGGATTTCCAGAAATATGCTACATTTAATACCCATAAGCATTGTACTGATGTACGTAACTGACATTTGTGATATAATTCGCCTTTGCAATGTTTCAGCAGAAGATGCAGAACATTTTATAGAGTCAACACCCAATTGCCATCTATTTAGATGACATGTTAGTAACGGGAGTACCAATAAAGAGCACTTAGAGAACTTGGGCATAGCCCTTTGATGTTTATCCAAGGTGGGAGTATGAATAAAAAGGGAATAATCTGTGTTGCAGGCACCTTAAGTGACCTACTTGGGTAAATCCAATGGACGAGAAAGAGAGGGCAATCAAAGATGCCCCAGCTTCCATGTCTGTACTAGAGCTTAAGTCTTTCCTGAGATTGGAGAATTATTATGGAACGTTCATATGTAACCTGGCCTCCATCCTGGCACAATTACATTTGCTTTTGAAGAAGGATCAGCCTTGGAAATGGTCTCATGGAATTTAGGGAAGTGAAGAAGTAGCTCTCATCATCTAAGATGTTAGTACACAATGATCCCAAGCAAGATCTGGTGCCGACATGCCATGCCTCCCTTCACAGTATTTGGGTGGTGTGGCTCACAAATGGCCCATGGAGAGGAACACTCGCATATGTTCCTCAGACTCTGGCTGATGCCGAATGCAGATATGCCCAGATCGAGAAGGAAGCTTTGGCCATCATCTTTAGTTGAGAAAATTCCACCAATACCTTTTGTGGATGTAAATTTGTAATGGTCACAGGCCACAAACTGAAGCTAGGGCTATCCAAAGAAGACAAGGCTGCACTACCCATAGCTTGAAGTTGAATGCAGCAGTGGGCTCTCATTCTGAGTGCTTACAATTACAAGTTGGAATTACACCTTGACCACCTTCCACTGATAGATACACCATCAATGGTGCCGCCAGTGATTTTAAACCTTCTGGACATCTTTCCGATCACAGCTGACAATATCGCACTGTGAATGAAACAAGGTCTAGTCCCGGGAAAACTTAAACAGATGGTGGTGATGGGGGAAACAAAAGGGCCTTCACAACCAGAATTGAAACCCTTCTGGACCCAGTGAGACCAGATCACCGTAGAAGATGACATTTTATTATGGGGAGCAAGAATGATTGTCCCTCGCTAAACTCCATTAAGGCCATCCACAGTGTCCATAATGAAGATGTTGGTGAGTTGTTATATCTGGTGGCCAGGATTGGATGCAAACATAGCCACAGTGCCCAAAGTGTCAACAAGGACAAAATTTATCGAGTTCCTCTAATTTCGTGGGAATGGTTGGGTAAACCCTGTACTTGGTTACATAGCGACTCTGCCAGCCCTTTCATGGTCTCAATGTTCTTAGTCATTGTGGACGCCCATTCAAAGTGGCTGGACATGCATTAAGCTTGTTCGTCAATATGGGGACCATGATAGAAAAGCTGTGAGTATCTTTTGCAACACACAGACTGCTGGAAGTGTTGGTCACAGACAACGGGCTATGATTTACCAGCAGGGATTTTGAATATTTTCTAAAGTCAAATGGCAGCTCCATATCATCCATCGTCGAAAGGTCTGGTGGAAAGTGCCGTACCACCATTGAAAGCAGGCTTACTCCATACCCAACTTACCAGGTTCCTATTTTACTTTTGGCCCACTCTTCATGCAACTACAGGGATAGCTCCAGCAGTGAAGTTAATGGGGAGAAGACTCCATGTTAAATCCAATCATCTTGAACCTGGAGAGGGGAGGGTGAAATGGCATCAGGAGTGCCAATTCTATACTGAAGATTCCTTGCAAGAGAGACAAAAATTCACTTCATGCAGCGAGGTTTAGTGCCAAAACCACAGAAATGGCCTTGCTTGCGTAAGAGACAAGGTTGACACAAGGTCAAGTCCCATGACATATAAAGTTCAGGTAGGTAAGGTGGTCATGAACAAGCATGTGGGGACTACATGAAAGCTGAAAACTTGCAAATGGGATAGGAGTAAAACATACCTGGCCCCTCAGAACAGTCAGAAAGGCTATCAGAATGCATCTATCTAGTGTCTGAGATGGACATGGTGGATGTCACAGCTACGACATCTTTACCATCTGGAGACAAGGATGAATTTCTTCCAAGATGTCCGGGCATAAAAAGCAGGCTACAGTATGGTACACACTGCCCGTATCTGAGGCCTACTCAGAGAAACCCAACCTGATGCGAAAATGCCCCAGGAGAAGCTACAAGAGAAAGAACAGGCATATATCCCCAGATGACCTGAGGCCAGGTGACCTCAGAATGTGAGTTCCCTGATTGGACCAGATTATTAGCCCCAATCAGGGAGTTCTGGCTGACAAATATGGATTATAAACAGGACTGTCAGAGGTTTCACTCTGAGAGCTGGCTCTGAAGAAGCTGGACCTTGTCAAGTAGAGTCATACAGCCATAGATGTGTACACCCAAGAAACAGGCCCTTTGGTCCAACTTACCCATGCCGACCAGATATTTTACATTAAAAGAGCCCTATTTGCCAGCATTTGCTCATATCACTCTAAACCCTTCCTATTCATATACCCATACAGGTGCTTTTTGAATGTTGTAATTGTATCAGCTTCCACCACCTCCTCTGGCAGCCCCTTTCCTTGAGAAAGTTGTCTCTTCCGTTCCTTTTAAATTTTTCCCCTCTCACTTTAAATAACTAGGTTTGGACTCCCCTACCTTGGAGAATAGACCTTGACTGGTCACTGTATCCATGCCCTTCATGATTTTGTAGACTTCCATAAGGTCACTCCTCATCTTCTGAAGCTCCATGGAAAATAGCCCCAGCCTATTCAACGTCTCCTCATAGGTCACACTCTCCAACCCTGGTAAGATTCTTATAGATCTTTTCTGAACCTTTTCACATTTCACAAAATCTTTCCTATATCAGGGAGACCAGAATTGAACACAGTATTCCAAAAGTGGCCTAACCAATGTCCAGTACAGCCGAAACATGACAGCACAACTATACTCAAGGCACTGAATAATAAAGGAAAGCTTACCAAACTCCTTCTTTGTTACCCTGTCTGCTTGAAACTCCACTTCCAAAGAACTTAGAATCTGCACCTTTGATGCTGTCAAACTCTATACAACTCCTTGTTGATGTGCAGAATCCTATAGGTATATACTGCAATTGTGGAAAGTCAGTTCATTCTGCATGGTGACATCATAAGGATTGTTATTTAATTAAAAAGTGGGAAATCATCCTGAACATCTCCAATAAAGCTCTGGAAGAATCCAAAGACCAAAAATGTAAAAGATAGCGATTACTTACCAGCCTCTGATAATACATGGTCATTATATCCAGTAGGGTACAGGTCTTTCTTTCTCTCAGAGACTGTAGCTACCTGCCGTCACCAGATGTGACAAACACTTCCCCTGAAAACACAACTCTGCAGGGGTTGAGAAAAATCATAGAATCCCTACAGTGTGGAAACAGGCCATTTGGCCCAACAAGTCCACACCAAACCTCTGAAGAGTAACCCACCTAGACCCAATTACTCTACATTTAACCCTGACTAACCCACCTAACCTTACACATCCCTGAACACTATGGGCAATTTAGCATGGCCAATTCACCTATCTTGCACATCTTTTTACACTGTGAAAGGAAACCAGAGCACCTGAAGGAAATCCACGCAGACACTGGAAGAATGTCCAAACTCCACACATATAGTCACCCAAGACCAGAACCTAACTCTGGTCCCTGCTGCTGTGACGTAGCAGTGCTAACCACTGCGCCACTGTGCTGCCCTAGAATAAACCTCTGTAAGTAAGCCCTGAGATTTGGTTGTGCCTTCTGTGAGTTCAGCCCTTCTGCTTCACCCCCTTTTTTATTCACTGATGCTTCTTGGATGTCGCTGGTTGGATCAGCATTTACTGTCTGTCCCTAGCTGTCCTTGAGATTGTGAAAGTGAACTGCCTTCTTGAATCACTGCAGTCCATGTGCTATAGATTCATCCACAATGCTGGTAGGGAGGGAATTGCAGAATTTTGACCCAGTGACACTGAAGGAACAGCGATATATTTCCAAGTCAGGATGGTGAGTGACTTGGAGAGGAACTTGCAGTTCATGGTGTTCCTGCTGCCCATGTCCTTCTAGAAGTTAATATGGATAGGTTTGGAAGGTTTCTAAGCATCTTTGGCAACTTTCTGCAATGCATCTTATAGATAATACACAGTGCTGCTACTGAGTTCAGTGTTGGATAGAGTAGATGCTTATGGATTGGTGCCAATCAAGTGGGCTGCTTTGTCCTTGATGGTGTCAAGCTTCTTGAGTGCTGTTGGAGATACACTCATCCAGGCAAACGGAGGGCATTCCATCATATTCCTGACTGGTCGACTCTGTAGCCCAAGTAGTTCACTTCAGTTACATGGAACAAACATTCTTCCTTTCTAAGGCATAGACTCGCCTGGGAGAAATGTCTGAGGACAATGTTCAAGTTCTCTAAGTACTCCTCATTGGTCTTACCTGTGAACAATACATCATCTAGATAAATGGCAACCTGGGGTAGACCTTAAAAAATAACCCCACTCTTGTCACCACTGAAATAACTCTGCAGAGGCCGGTATTCCATCACCAAGTCACTCTTTATTAACATGTGCCACTTTGTACTTGAGTGCTCCATCTTTCTTCAATATCTGACGGTGCTCATTTTAATCCTTCCCTAAGGTCCAATCTAAGGCAGCCATGTACCTGAGTCTCAAAACATTCAGAACCATGGAAACCAAACTCTAATCCCAAGTTCTGTGACCCTATTCCCCATTGGAGGTCACAAAGGAGCTGTGAACATTGAGCACTTATTGTTCTATTTACCTTATAAGCCATATGATTTTGTTTTGTGTTTTTACCTGGTTTCAGTGACACATCAAGCCACCTGGAAAATCATTGAATAATTCAAACACAAGGACAAGGAAAGGAGTAATTCATCAGACCCTTCAAGTGGTGCTTTGTCATCTGTTAAGATAATGGTTGATCTTTGATCTTAAGCCTACTTCCTGCACTACCTTCATTTCCCTTGATTCGTCCAGTATCCCTCACCACCCTACATTCACACCTACTTCCCTGTCATCCTACCCTCTCACTCATTTAGAAGCCATTGTAATCCTGAACCCACTGACACATTTATCTTCTATCTGTAGCTTTTCCATGAGGCTTCAGAACATGGATACACTTCTCTGATAGAAATATGGCAGTTAGTGCTGTTAAAGTCAGGTGTTAATTGGCTTCTGACTATGAATTTAGATGATGAGGAATCTGCTGGATTGAATCTCCACTGCCCTTCTAAAGCCTCTGGCAAGGACCCTCTTGTAGTGCAGTGGTAGTGTCCCTACATGTGGACTGGGAGGCTGGGGTCCAAGTCCCACCTGCTCCAAGGTGTGGAATAATACCTCTGAACAGATTGATTAGTAAAATAGGTTAAATTTACAAAAACGCCTCTGGCATTGGATCCTGACCCCAGAAATGCAGAATATAAATGCAGAGAACGAAAGTAAATTTGAAAACAGCAATCTGAGAGTGATTGGATTTACACTCAACAACTGAGCAGTCCACAGCCCACTGAGGTTAAAACTTCCAAAGATTCACAATAGAGTCATAGAGATATACAGGATGAGAACAGACCCTTCAGTCCAATTTATCCATGCCGACCAGATATCATATATAAATCTAGTCTCATTTGCCTGCATTTGGCCCAAATCCCCTAAACCCCTCCTATTCATATACCCATCCAAATGTCTTTTAAATGTTGTAATTGTACCAGCCTCCCTTCCTCTGGCAGCTTTTTTCATACACGCACCACACTAAGCTTGAAAAAGTTGCCCGCAGGTCCCTTATAAATCTTTCCCCTCTACCTCTCACCCTAAACCTAGGCCCTCTAATTTTGGATGAGTTATAAACATCTGTAAGTTCACATCTCAGCTCCCGAACTTCCCACGGAAAATAGCTCCAGCCCTGATAAATTAAACTACATGTATTTCAACGCAAGGGGCATAATAGGGAAGGCACATGAACTCAGGGCATCGTTAGGAACATGGAACTAGGAATATCATAACAATTACAAAAACGTGGCTCAGGGATACTCAGGACTGACAGCTTAATGTTCCAGGGTGCAAATACTACAGGAAGGTCAGAAAGGGAGGCAAGAGTGGAAGGGAAGTCGCGTTTTTGATAAGGGATAGAATTACAGCTGTACTGAGGGAGGATTTCCCAGAAATAAATCCAGGGAAGTTATTTGGATGAAACTGAGAAATAAGAAAGGGATGATCACCTTATTGGGATTGTATTATAAACACCTTAATAGTCAGAGGGAAATTGAGAAGCAAATTTGTAAGACGATCTCAGCTATCTGTAAGAATAATCCGGTGGTTATGGTCAGGGATTTTAACTTTCCAAACATAGACTGGGACTTCCATAGTATTAAGGGTTTAGATGGAAAGGAATTTGTTACGTGTGTACAAGAACATTTTTTGATTCAGTATGTGGGTGTGCAAAACTTGACCTACTTTTGGGAAATAAGGCATGGCAGGCGACTGAGGTGTCAGTGGAGGAGCACTTTGGGGCCAGCAACTATAATTCTATTAGTTTTAAAATAGCAATGAAAAAGGATAGGCCAGATCTAAAAGTTGAAGTTCTAAACTGGAGGAAGGCTAATTTTTATGGTAATAAGCAAGAACTTTCAAAAGCTGATTGGAGGCAGATGTTAACAGATAAAGGGACGGCTGGAAAATGGGAAGTCTTCAGAAGTGAAATAACAAGAGTCCAGAGACACTATATTCCTGTTAGGCTGAAAGGGAAGGCTGGTAGGTATAGGGAATTCTGGCTGACTAAATAAATTGAAGGTTTGGTTAAGAAAAAGAAGGAAGCATATGTCAGGTACAGACAGGAGAGATCGAGTGAATCCTTCAAGGCATATAAAGGCAGTAGGAGTATACTTAAGAAGGAAATCAGGAAGGCAAAAGGGAGACATGAAATAGCTTTGGCAAATAGAGCTAATGAGAATCCAAAAGGTTTTTACAAATACATTAAGGACAAAATGGTAACTAGGGAGAGAATAAGGCCCCTCAAAGATTAGCAAGGCGGCCTTTGTGTGGAGCCATAGGAGATGGGAGGGATACTAAACAAATATTTTGCATCAGAGTATTGAGTACAGGAGTTGGGAGGTCATGTTGCGGCTGTACAGGACATTGGTAAGGCCACTTTTGGAATATTGTGTGCAATTCTGGTCTCCTTCCTATCAGAAGGATGTTGTGAAACTTGGTAGGGTTCAGAAAAGATTTACAAGGCTGTTGCCAGGATAGGAGGATTTGAGCTATAGGAATAGGCTGAGGCTGTTTTCCCTGGAGAATTGGAGACTGAGGGGTGACCTTATAGAGGTTTATAAAATCATGGGGTGGGGGAGTCCAGAACTAGAGGGCATAAGTTTAGGGTGAGAGGGGAAAGATATAAAAGAGACCTAAGGGGCAACGTTTTCATGCAGACGGTGGTACGTGTATGAAATGAGCTGCCAGAGGAAGTGGTGGAGGCTGGTACAATTGCAACATTTAAAAGGCATCCAGATGGGTATATGAATAGGAAGGGATTGGAGGGATATGGACTGGGTACTGGCAGGTGGGATTGGATTGGGATATCTGGTAGGCATGGACAAGTTGGACCTAAGGGTCTCTTTCCTTGCAGTACATCTCTATGACTCTGTGACTCTATTCAGCATCTCCATAAGGCTCAAGTTCTCTAACCCTGACAACATCCTTGTAAATGTTTTCTGAATCCTTTCAAGTTTCACAACATCCTTCCTTAGGATGGAGACCAGAACGGCACACAATACTGAAAGTGGCCAAACCAATGTCCTATATAGCCACAACATGGCCTCCCAACTCCTATACTCAACGCACTGACCAACACTGGCAAGCATACTAAATGCCTTCTTCGCTATCTTATCTATCCGTGACTCTACTTTCAAGGAACTATGAACCTGCACTTCAAGATCTCTTTGTTCAGTAACACTTCTCAAGAACTTACAATAAGTGTGTAAGTATTATACACCATCTGCCACTCCTTGGCCCCTTGGTCTTCCTGATAAAGATCCCATTGTACCCTTCTTCACTGTCCGCTACATCTTCAATTTTGGTGTCATCTGCAAATTTACTAACCATACCTCCTATGTTCACTTCCAAATCAGTAAAGAAATTTCTCCTCATTTCAGTCCTAAATGTTTGACCCCTTATTCTGAGACTGTGAGCCTTAGTTCTCTTTGTGTAGGGAAGGGAAACAATGCCCCAGAATCTATCCTGTCAAGCCACCTAAGAATTCTATGTAAAAGTAGATTGCAATATTGCTTTAATTGAGAATTTGTGTAGTTAGTTTAAAGGGTGTCACATGCAAACAGTAGAACATAGTGACATTATATTAAGATTTAAGTACTGAAGCCAGCTTCCAGGCGTGTTGACATTTTCCATGAAATTAACCTCCCACCTATACACCAATCCAGACAATGTTCTACACTAAATTACACATTAAATTGTCTCCAAATAAGATCACTATTGAGCAATCTCAACGTTTTAATGTACTGTTCAATCTTGAGGAATCTTCTTTTAATGAATCTTTCAAACAAACAAATTGATCTTCTTTGTTACCTACCAGTTTATATCATTGTTTGAGCAAATGATGCATGAGGTTTTCCAATTGAAGAGTTAACAATAGCATATACATTTTAGTGACATACAATCAGTATATAACAGCTTTTAACTGTGATTGTAATAACAGATTAGGAGTCAGCCAGTATAACCTCTGAACTATAGAATAGACTTCAACTATTTTAAAAAGCAGATCATAGATCATAGAATACCTACAGTTTTGAAGAAGGCCAATCAGCCCATCGAGTTCATGCTGACCCTCCAAAGAATATCTCATCCAGACCCAGCTCCCTACCCTATCCCTGTAACCCTGCATTTTCAATGGCAAATACACCTCACCTACATATCCCTGGATACTACGGACAGTTTGTCATGGCCAATTCACCTAACCTGCACTACCTTGAACTGTGAGAGGAAATAGGAGCACCTGGAACGAACGCACACAGATATGTGGAGAATATGCAAACTTCACACTGACATTTGCCTGAAGGTAGAACTGATCCAGAATCCCTGGCACTGTGAGGCAGCAGATATTAGTGGCATATCCATAAGTTTGAATTGCAGTGGTCATCGAATAACACTATAATTTTTATATCCATTCATGGAATTTGACTTTCTCAATTCTTCCTTTAGGCATGTTAAATCATAAGACACTGAAAATACTGCTGGTGGTCTATTTGTTACAGAACTCCTTTAGTAGTTCATTAGACATGGCTGTGTATTGCTTTAATATATCTCCCGCTGGTAAATAATAGTTGAGTTTTGAGGTGGAATCTGTCAATATCTGCATTAACTATGTTGACTTGACCCAGTTGTCATGGAAACCGAAACAAAACTTGTTCTGTGACAGCTGTTAAATGTTATGATTATTTTAACTTTCTCAATTGTTTTTCCTCTGAGAGAGTACAAAAGAACATGACAATCTTGATGGATTTTGGAAGAAACCCAGCTTCTATAACTAACCATGATTTGCAGATGGCAGTGCTGGACTGGGGTGTACAAAGTTAAAAATCACACAACACCAGGTTATAGTCCAACAGGTTTATTTGGGAGCACTAGGTTTCGAAGCACTGCTCCTTCATCAGGTGGTTGTGGACTATAAGATTGTAAGACACAGAATTTATAGCAGAGGTTTATAGTGTGATGTAAGTGAAATTATATATTGAAAAAGACCCGGATTGTTTGTTAAGTCTCTCATCTTTTAGAATGACCATGTTGGTTTCAGTTCTTTTATATGTAAATCGTAAAACGTTTTTTAAAAGTTACATTCTCAAGTGAACTTTAACAACTGGTGTCATGTCGGCCCAGATAATGCATTGAAGGTGTGAGCTGCCCTGTGTGAGACTGTCTGTGCCCCAATGGTCAGACTGATTCTAATCTAAAAAATAGATTTACAGAATCTTACATGGATTCATGCAGTTCTTGAGCAAAGTAAAATGTAATTCTGCAAGTACAAATTCACCCCACAAACTTGTGCATGTGTTCATGTGGGTGTGTGCGTGTGGGGGTTTATGAGTGTCTGTGAGAGAGAGTGTGTATGTGTGTGAGTGAAAAGTCTGTGAGAGGGTCTGTGTGGGAGTGCAAGTGTGAGCATATGAGAGAGGGTCTGCATGAGTGTGTGTGTGTGTGTGGTGTGTATAGTGCAATGGGGTCACCTGTAATGTGACAAGAACCCAAGGTCCCGGTAGAGGCCATCCCCATTGGTACCGAACTTGGCTATCTGCCTCTGTTCGGCCACTTTTCGTTGTTGCCTGTCTCGAAGTCTGCCTTGGAGGATGGTCACCTGAAGGTCGAATGTCCTGGACCGCTGAAGTGTTCTCCAACTGGAAGGGACAACTCCTGTCTGTTGATTGTTGTACAGTATCCATTCATCCGTTGCTGTAGTCAGGGAGAGTGTATGCACTCAAGAATGACTAAAATTGTTATGAAGAGCAGTCGTGAGAGGACTCAGACTGCAGGTGATACGAGAGGGGAACAGCGTGCTGGTACAGCAAGTGACAGAGTGACCAATGCAATCACATTCACCAAAAGGACTCAGGCTGCGAAAGGCTACTAGATTTGAGTGGTGGGGAAAATTCCTGCCAACAGGAAAAAGAAATAGTGGGCCAATTAGAGGTGGTGGGACCGTTTCACGTAGAGTCAAAAATTGGACTTTATACACGGAACACTTTAATTTGTTCTTAAAGACAAACAAAGTGGCTGAAGACATCATAGAATACCTACAGTGTGGATGAAGGCCATTCCGCCAGTCGGATCCACACCACCCCTCCAAAGAGCACCCCACCCAGACCCACGCTCATACCCTATCCCTGTAACCCTGTATTTCCCATGATTAATCCACCTAACATGCACATCCCTGGACACTTTGGGCAATTTAGCATATGGACTATGGGAAGAAACTGGAGCACAGGAGGAAACCTATGCAGATAGGGAGGATATACAAACTCCACACAGATAGTCTTCCCAGGATGGAATTGAACCTGGATCCCTGGTGCTGTGAGGCAGCAGTGCTAACCACTACGTGAAAAAACTGTTTTTCTTAAGTACTACTGGGAGCAAAACCTTGGCGATTCTCAGAGTCTGGTCCAACCAGAAAAACCTGAAGAGAAGATATTCTAAGTCATAGAGTCATAGAGATGTACAGCATGGAAACAGACCCTTTGGTCCAACCTGTCCATGCTGACCAGATATCCCAATCCAATCTAGTCCCATCTGCCACCACCCGGCCCATATCCCTCTAAACCCTTCGCACCCAAGCCGCTGATGATCACAGAATGTTTCCATTTTACAAATGGGTACAGCACAAAGGAAAGTCCATTGTCCAATTGATGACCACCTTAAAGGGGTCAGTGGAACATTGCAAATTCAGAGTGTTTTTGACCAGGCCAGACCCCCCCTCAACATATTTTAAGAAGGTAGCTCAGACCCAAACTTTTTTAAAGGCAGATGTGAGGTGGATATTCCAGGTGTGATGCAGCTGGTCAAACCACTCAGCTTTAAGCAAACACTACAGATGAAACACGAACAAAAGAAAACAGAATTTAGAATAACTTAACTATTGGAAATCTTAACTGACCCTACACAACAACTTAACTAAGGAGCTGTTCCAATTCCCATATCATCCCATAAGGTAAATTCAAACAGGTTCTTACAGGCAGGAGAAATTTCAGAGGAAAGTCGGCCAGGAAACATCTATTGAAGCATGGAAACATTTTACATAGCAACGGCTTCTGTGACTGCTCCAACAAAACCAAACTAGAAAAATTCTGATCTGAGAGAACTGAACTCCCCTGCCTTTGTTAAAGTAAGGTCTTTACAGACATTTCAGCCTTTACGACCTCTCTTTAAAAAAATACCAGAACAAAATAACCTAAACCAAACTAGAAAAATTCTGATCTGAGAGAACTGAACACTCCCCTGCCTTTGTTAAAGTAAGGTCTTTACAGACATTTCAGCCTTTACGACCTCTCTTTAAAAAAATACCAGAACAAAATAACCTTGTTAAAGTGATAGCAACATCACAGGAGGGTTGCTACAAGATGCCTTGCGGGACCACTTAGTTTTTTAGTTTAGTTTAATTTAGTTTACATTACAGTGTGGAAACAGGCCCTTCGGCCCAACAAGTCCACACCGACCCGCCGAAGCGCAACCCACCCATACCCCTACATGTACCCCTTACCTAACACTACGGGCAATTTAGCATGGCCAATTCACCTGACCTGCACATCTTTGGACTGTGGGAGGAGACCGGAGCACCCGGAGGAAACCCACGCAGACACGGGGAGAATGTGCAAACTCCACACAGTCAGTCGCCTGAGGCGGGAATTGAACCCGCGTCTCAGGCGCTGTGAGGCAGCAGTGCTAACCACTGTGCCACCGTGCCGCCCACGTGGTGGCATTTAGGTTGTGGTCTCTAATATAGAGCCATCCAACAGAAGCTACTACAAAATGAGACCTGGATTTTAAGGCGACATTTGAAATTGTGACCTTATGAGCTCAATGGAGTTGGCCGCCAGCAAAGCAACCCTAGATGCATTAAATAGTGGAAACCTGGCATAGTGCAGTACAATGCCAGCGAGGTGGCAAGAGTGGCTATGAGGACTCAACATGTTGGATTTGAGAAGCCCAGTCTGAGTGGGTTATATTGCCTGGAATTGCTGAGAACCTAAAGGAATGTAAGGAACAAGATTCAGGGACAAAGATTCAAAAAGAAACAAAGTCAGGAATCAGCCAACACCAAGCTGAAGTCTAACATGTTTATTTGAAATCACAAGCTTTTGGAGCATAGCCACTTCATCAGGTGAAGTGAGAGGGAAGCACACAGAATTTAAGGGCGGAGAGATCAAAAGATCATACAAATGGTGAGAGAGGATGTGGTGGAGGCTGGTACAAATGCAGCATTTAAGAGGCATTTGGATGGGTATATAAATAGGAAGGGTTTGGAGGGATATGGGCCAGGTGCTTGCAGGTGGGACTAGATTGGGTTGGGATATTTGGTCGTCATGGACAGGTTGGACCAAAGGGTCTGTTTCCATGCTGAACATCTCTATGACTCTATAATAAGTCTCTGCAGGTGACCAAGAGAGTTAGATGGTGGGAGTAAAGTGTCATCAGCTGAATAACAACTGATTAAATGAGGTAGAGAGATAATTATAAAAGATTAAAAATAGGGTGGTGCTGGAGACAAACCAAATGACTCGAATAACAAGGAATAAAAACAGAAACTGCTGGAAAAGCCCAGCAGGTCCAGCAGCATTTGTGAAGAATAACCAGAGGAAGCATCACCTGACCCAAAATATTAATTCTGAGCCCTTGCTCCTGATTTACAGCATCCACAGCACAAACTAAGGTAGACAGATGATAACAACTTATCAAGGTGATGATGTCAAAACAGGACAGTAAGGAAGATTGTACAGATACCATATGGTTGGGTCATATGTGGGGCGACATGAACCCAACATCACGGTTGAGGCTGTCTTCATGGTTATGGAACTTGGCTATCATTCCTGCTTAGTGATTCTGTTATTGTGTATCTCAAAGGCTGCCTTAGAGGATGCTTAGCTGAAGATCAGAAGCTGAACGTGTTTGACTGCTGAAGTGTTCCCCGACTGGGAGGGAACAATTCCTGTCTGGCAATTGTTGCATGGTGTCGATTCATCCATTGTTGTAGTATCTGAATGGTCTCGGTAATATGCCATGCCTCAGGGCATCCTAGCCTGCAGCATATGAGATAGAGCAATGTTGGCTGAGTCACATGAGTATCTGCCATGCACGTGGTAGATGGTGTCCCCACATGTAATGGTAATATCCATGTCGATACTGTGACATGTCTTTCAGAGGTTGCCATAGCAGAGTTGTGTGGTGTTATGGTCAATGTTGTTCTGAAGGTTGGGAACGATGGTCTGTTTAAGGTTTGACGGTTGTTTGGAAGCATGAAATGGAGACATAGGGGTGATCTTAGTGAGATGCTCATTGTTATCGATGACATATTGAAGGTTACGGGGAAGTACTGGATAATGAAGAATACTCTACTGGTCATAAGCTGTGTCTTTTTCTAAGGAGGTCACTGCAATTTTTGCTGTGGCACATCAGAACTGGCATCATATCCCTTTCTTATGAAGGCATCCTTCAAAATCTTTAGCTATCCATTGCATTTCTCCTCATCTGCGCAGATGCTGTGTATGCAGAGTGCTTGTCCATAGCAGATGGCTTCTTTAACATGTTTAGGGTGGAAGCTAGAGAAGTGCAGCACCGTGAGGTTAGCCATGGGCTTGCACTAGAGTGAGGTATTGTGGCGTCTATCCTTGATGGAGATGCATGTGTCCAAGAATGATTCTGATTCTGAAGAGTAGTCTATGATATGTCTTATGGTGGGATGAAATTTGTTGATATCTCTATGAAGTTGTTTCAGTGATTCCTCACCATGAGTGCAAAGGAAGAAAATGTCATCAATGTATCTGGTGTATAGTATTGGTCAGATGTTTTGTATAATGAAGAAGTCGTGCTTGAACTTGTGCATGAAAATGTTGGCATATTGGGGTGAAATTTGGTGCCCATGGCTTTTCTGTGAGTCTGGATAAACAACTAATTATCGCAGGTGAAGACGTTATGGTCAAGGATGAAGTAGATGAGTTGGATGGTGTCTGGCAATTGGAAGTTGTTAGTATTGAGTACTGAGGCTGTTGCAGTGATGCTGTCATTGTGGGGGATGCTGATGTAGAGTGCTAAATGATGAGGAATGTTTCTACTTTGACTGGATCCATGCATGCTGAGTTTCTTTAAGAAATCTGAAGCTGGGAGTTCTTTTACAATGGATTTCAAGATGCCCTCAACATAGCCAGAGAGGTTCTTACACAGGGTCCCATTGCCTGATACAATGGGATGTCCCAGGTATGTATCTTCAGAAGGCAGTAGAAGTTTCACTTTGGGAGAAATACGCAGGACAAGAGTGCATAGGATACTCGGAAAGTCTGGATCAAAGGCCTTGATCAGTCTGTTTAGTTGACGGGCGTGTTCTTTGGTCAAATCTGCAGGTGGTTGTCTGTAGTGTTCCTGGTTCTGAGGAAGGGTCACCCAACCTGAAACATTAACTTTGATTTCTTTTCACAGATGCTGCCAGACCTGCTGAGCTTCTCTAGCAACTTCTACTTTTGTTGGCACTATCATTGAAGCCTGTTAAGACTCTTACAGACATACAGGGAACAAGTGGTATCATTGAAGGGCTATGTATTTGTGAAATTACAGTGTCGGACCATTATGCAGATTTGCCATTTTACCTAGAAAAAGGAAAATACTTTGCATTATTTGGATGCTCCTGGTTACAAAAGTTAAGGTTAAACTGTGGTGTGGTTAAAGGTTGGCAGATTCAAACATAAGTTTGCAAGAAATCCTGGACAACTACAAAGATGTCTTCAAAGGAACCTTGGGAAAAATGAAAGGAGTCAACATTTAATTACAACCGATTACATGCTTGTCCCAGGAGTCTGAAGGCCTGTCTGGTACTATATGCTTTCCAGCCTAAAGTGGAGGCAGAACTGGAACAGTTGGTGAATCAGGGAACATTGGAAACAGTAACCACCAGTGAATGGGTCACTCATCAATCCAGTCTTAAAAACGGATAGCGGTTAGGATGTGTGGTGACTTTAAGGTCACAGTGAACCCAACCCTGAGTGAGGATCAATACCCACTTCCATTTGTAGGAGATCTATTCAGTGGACTGGCAGGTGGAAAGAAAGATTCAAAAATGGATCTGTCGCAGGCCTACCTACAGATGGGGCTTGTGAAGGAGTTTCAGCCATTGCTGACAATAGTAACATGTAGGGGACATTTCCATTATAAGTGACTTCCTTTTGGCATCACATCAGCACTATCTCTGTTCCAGACAGCCATGGATCAAATACTAAGTGGGTTGTCAGGAGTCCAATATTATCTAGATGATATTTTGCTTACTGGATCCTCTGAAGAGGAGCATTTGAAAAATCTAGAAAGGAGCCCTGAAATGTTTGTAGGAGTACGGCCACCAAGTAGAAAGAAAGCAATACACGTTTTTCTAAAAAAAAACCCCAGAGAGTACTTGGGCCATGTAATTGATGGTGAGGGACTACACAAGGTTCCAAAGAAGTATGCTGTCATGAAAGCCACTGGACCAGAGAATGTTTGTCAACTTAGATTGTTTTTGGAACTTGTAAATTACTATGGCAAATCTATGTCTGATCTGGCAACTCCTTGTATCAGTTGCTGGGAAAAGGGCAAGTGTAGGAGGACCCACGAATATAAGGTGGCTTACAGGGAGGTGAAGCAAGCTTAAAAAGTTCAGAAATGCTAACACATTTCAACCCAAATTTGCCAATACAGTTTGTGTATGATGCCTAGCCTCATGGGATTGGTGATATATTGTCATATATCACCAAATGGAGAGGAAAGCCTCATCACATTTGCATGGAGGTCACAAATAAAGACAAAGTTAAAAATAACACAACACCAGGTTATAGTCCAACAGGTTTATTTGGAAGCATTAGCTTTTGGAGCATTGCTCCTTTATCAGATAGTTGTAGAGTGGAACCATAAGACACAGAACTTTTAGAAAAAATTACAGTGTTATAAAACTGAAATGATATATTGAACAATCCTAGATTGTTGTTAAGTCTTTCATCTTTTAGAATGGGTTGCAGGTTTCGGTTCATTAATATGCAAATCCCAGAACTTTCTTTACATCACAATCTCGAGATAATAGAGTCATAGAAATGTACAGCATGGAAAAGGTACATCTCAGCTCAGACAATGCATTAAAGGTGTGGGGTTAGAGTCGTTTGTTCAATATGTCATTTCAGCCGCATGACACTGTAATTTTTTGCTATGAATTCTGTGTCTTACGGTCCTGCTCCACAACTACCTGAAGGAGCATCGCTCTGAAAGCTAGTGTTTCAAAATAAACCTGTTGGACTATAACCTGGTGTTGTGTGATTTTTAACTTTGTTCATCAGAGTCCAACACCAGCTCCTCCACACACAAATAAATATGGAGCAGAATTATGCTCAATTCACAAAAGGAGGATTAAACATTGTGTGCAGTATTACCTATTTCTTTTACAGCAGGCACTTTCTGCTTCTGACAAACCACAGGCCTCTAATCTCTAGTTCTGGTCTGTATAAGAGTATCTGCAGAGATGAGTAGTTGTTTTGACAGCCTACTTATATCAGATCAAAGACCAACAGGCGGAGAAGCTTGGCAATGCAGACGCTCTGTCAATGCTGCTACTCCCACAGAATACAGATATTTCCAACTGGAACCTGAAAAATATGTATTTTTCCCAGGATGTTAGGGGGTCATTGGCAACGAATTAGGTGCAGAATGCTACTTGGAACCTGGTTCCAAGCCAAGTAGTGGTCTTAAGCCTACGAGTGAGGTCCAGTCATTGAAACCACCCAGAATTATGCCCTTAACTATCCAGGAGTTGTCTGCATTGGATGGATGTTTAATATGGGGAATAAGAGTTGTTATTCTCCCCCATTAAGACAAAAGGTCCTCAAACAATGTACCAAGGGCATCCCAACATGGTGTGAATCAAGTCAATAGCCAGCAACTATTTTTTGTGGTTAACTCTGGACTTTCATATTGAGGAAGAAGTGCGATCATGCAAATCCTATATGATTAGTAAGAAAGACACTTCTATTACGCGCCTTCACCAATGGGAATGTCCTCAAACACCATGGCAGTGTATTCAGATTGATTTTGTGGGAGCTGTAGAGAGACGGACTTTATTTGTGGTCATGGATGCCTGCTCCAAGTGACCCAAGGTGGTGGTCATGAAGTTGGTATTGGCAGTAGCAACGATCTGACTGGATGAAATATTTTCCAGGTTTTGGAACTGCGATCAATTGTGAGTGACATTGGTCCACAGTTTGTGGTGAAGAGCTCGATGGTTTTCCAGGTACTCAATGTGAGATTGGCTTCATGTTAAAATAACCCGATTGATGACCAAATGACCAGGTGGAAAAATTTGTTCAAACCTTGAAGCAAGCCGTAAAGATTTCACAAAGGGAGAGGTCACTAGGATGGTGAATCAACAAGTTTCTCAGCACAAATGGGATCACAGCACAAGTGTCAAACCAGTGTTCACCAGGGTCCTTAATGTTCAACCAATAGCTGAAAATCATATTTGACTATCTGCGGCTGAAAGAGACCAGGGAGGTGTTGGAGTGAAATCAAGAAGGACAGCTGCCCAGCAGAGTAGTAACCTCAAGGTCTATGTTATTCCACAGAGGAGAGACCATGTTGACCCAGAAATGTATGTCGAGGTGAAAATGGATTCTGGTGCTGGTGGTGGTTCACATAGGTCAATTATCAATACAGGATACAGACTAGGGATGAACTGGTCTGGAGGAGACACATAGACCAGCTGGTTGCTGCACCTCGACAACTGGGGCAGGACCCACAGAATACTCAGCCAGTCCAGTTGGAACCAAGGGTGTTGACTAAGCCGAGCCAGAGTTGGTCATACCCAAGGAGGAGACAACAGCAACATGACAGGACAAAAACAGTCAATTAGAGAACGATGTATCTGCTAAATAATAGGAGCTGCCAGAAGCCCAGGAGACTACATTAGAAAATAGTAATGAGATGACCGAACGGTCATCTGAAATTACCACTCCCCTGAGAAACTGATCATGTCTTTGTAGTCAATGGTCAGACTGTCTTACATGAAGTGGAGTGATCATTCTTCCACGTTTGCCATTCTTTTGTAAATATTCCTGACTATATACATATGTTGGCCACAATGTCTAAATGATCTTGATAATTGTTAGAATCATAGAATAGAATCCTTACAGTGTCCAACAAGTCCACACTGACCCTCTGAAGAGTGACCCATTCCCCTATTACTCTACATTTACCCCTGGCTGATGCACCTAACCTCCACATCCCTGAACACTACAGGCAATTTATCATTGCCAATTCACCTAGCCTGCACATCTTTGGATTGTGGGAGGAAATCCATGCAGACATGGGGAGAATGTGCAAATGCCACACAGTCACCCAACACTGGAATCAAACCCATGTTCCTGATGCTGTGAGGCAGCAGTGCTAACCACTGAGCCACCATGCAGCCCACATGTTTATTAATGAAAGTTTAAAATAAAGGAGGAAGGGTGTTATGTACGTAGTTGGGGGTGCTACCCCTTTAAGGTGACCCAGAGGGGTGGTGCTTGGGATCCAATCAAAAACAGACTGTAGAATTGTGAGGATCATCAATAAAGTCTTTCTATTCAGATTTGCCGTTTGCCTACCTGGTAAATAATTCCTGGTTCCAAATGAAGCACCACTTCTGACCTTAGAATGGTGGAAAGGGCTGAAAATGTGTTGCTGGAACAGCGCAGCAGGTCAGACAGCATCCAGGGAACAGGAGAATCGACGTTTCGGGCATAAGCCCTTATTCAGTAATTTTTGCTGTTACATTTGATCAAATGCTGAGGGCATTTTGATGTCAAGGACAGTCACTGTCACGTCTCTCTATTGTTCATCTCTTTTGTTCGTGTTTGAGCCAAGGCTGTAATGAGATTAGGAGCTGGCAGAGCCCTAACTATGCACTAGTAAGTAGGTTATTTCTCAGTAAGGGATTCTGGATTAGTAGTGCTGGAAGAGCACAGCAGTTCAGGCAGCATCCAAGGAGCAGTAAAATCGACCTTTCGGGCAAAAGCCCTTCATCAGGAATAAAGGCAGAGAGCCTGAAGGGTGGAGAGATAAGTGAGAGAAGAGTGGGGGTGGGGAGAAAGCAGCATAGAGTACAATAGGTGAGTGGGAGAGGGGATGAAGGTGATAGG
>NC_057718.1:69770384-69805865 GCF_004010195.1 Chiloscyllium plagiosum | reverse complement strand
AGCATGAGGTGGCGCCAATGCAGTCATCAATGTAGCGGAGGAAGAGGTGGGGAATGGTGCCAGTGTAATTACGGAAGATCGACTGTTCTACGTAGCCAACAAAGAGATAGGCATAGCTGGGGCCCATACGTGTGCCCATGGCTACCCCTTTGGTCTGGAGGAAGTGGGAGGATTCGAAGGAGAAATTGTTAAGGGTGAGGACCTTGCAATGTTAATCATGCTGTTAATCATCCCTTTGCTGGTGATCCAGAATAGACTGATGAAATGGTAATTGACTGGGTTGCTTTATGTATACAGGGCAAGGCACTTTACAGAACATTCATTGTGCAGTGGGCAATTTTCTGCATGGTTGGGTAGATGCCAATATTGCAGCCATGCCAAAACAGTTTGGCTTAAGGCTGTGGGAAGTCTGGCCCCAAGCCTTCAATCCTGCTGCCAGAATATTCAGTGCCCACAGCCTTTACAGTATCCAGTGCTTCCAACTGTTACTTGAAATCATGTGAAATTAGTCAAATTGTCTAAAGACAGGTGTCATGATGCTGAGGACTTCTGGACAAGGCTGAAACAGATCATCCATTTGGCACTTCTGCCTGAAAATGGCTTGTCTCTTGCATTGATATGCTGGACTCTCCAGTTATTGAGGATGTGGATATTTGTGGAGTCTCATCCTCCAATATGTTGTTTAATTGTTCACCACCATTCACAACTAGATATGTCAGGACTGCCCATCACTTAGATCTGAACCATCACTTAACTGCATCTATTTTAGCAGTTTGTAGCTTCACCAGGTTGAGACCTCCTTTTTAGGTATACCTAGTGCTGCTCCTGGCATGCTCTCTTGCACTCTTCATTGAACTAGGGTTAATTGCCTAGTTCGATGGTTATGGTAGGATTCAGGATATGCCAGGCCATGAGGTTACAGAGTATAATTTTGATGCTGCTAATGGCCTATAGCACTTCATGGTTGCCCAGACTTTAGTTGATAAATCTGCTCGAATTCTGTCCCATCAAGCGTGGTGATAGTATGATGTAAGGTTTTATCATTGTGAAGGCAGGTATCATTCCTACAAAGATTTGTGCAGTGATTGATCCTATTGGTGCTGTCTTCACCAAATAGATTGCTAAGGATGAGGTCTGGTAGATTTTTTTCTTCTAGTTCTTTTCCTCACCACATGCTCAGACAAAGTCTACCAGCTATGTCTTTTGAGACTTGACTAGCATGATCAGTAGAGGTGCTGTTGGGCCACTATTAATGATGGTCACTAAAGTCCCTCTTCCAAAGTATATTTTGTGCCCTTGCCACCCTCAGTACTTCCTCCAAGTGGTGTTCAACATGGAAAAGTACTGAATCATAAGCCAATCTGGGATATGTCTGCTGGAAGTTTCCTTTCCCATTTTGGCCTGACCCCATGGGGTTGAAGTCAATGTTGAGGATTCCAGGGAAATTCCCTTCTGACTGTGTAACTCTGTATTGCCACCTCTGCCCATTGGCAGGACAGACCCAGTGATAGTGGTGATGTCAGATACATGGTCTGTAAGATGAAATTCAATGAGTAAAACTATGTCAGACTATTGCTTGACTAGTCTATGAGACAGCTCTCCTAATTTTGATTCAAGGCCCCAGGTATAGTAAGAAGAATTCTGCAAGGTTGTCAGGGCTGAGTTTGCTATTATATTCTTTTCCAGTGTCTAGGTCTATGCCGGCTGGCCTGTCCAGTTTATTTCCTTTTTTGTGATATTTTAGCAGTTTGATACAAAGTGTAACTTGTGAGACCATTTCAGAGGGCAGTTGAGAGTCAACCACATTACTATGGTCTGGAATCACACGTAGGCCGAACCAGGTCGTGAAGAAGGGTTACACCCGCAACGACAACTTCTCCACCTCCTGATGCTGCCTGGCTTGCTGTGTTTTACTAGCCTTCTGCTTGAACCAGGTACGAATGGCAGATTTTCTTCTTGAATCAGGTGGATCTTTACAATGGCTTCTTAGTCATTATTAGTTTTTAAAACGTAAATCAGATTCTACCATCTGCCCTGGTCTGATTCAAAGCCAGTGCATTGCCTGACATTTTGGACAATTATTCTAGTGACAAAAACCATTGCTTTCTCCTAAAATGTTGCAAGTGAAGGACTTCCATTTTTGTCTGAGAGTGACTAGCACAAATGGTCAATGACATGCATCTATTAAGTTTGTGAAACATGCGAGAAATGAACAGGAGGTTTAAGTGAAATCGCATATGAAGGTCTCCTCACACTAACAGTTCACAGATGGCAACCATGTGCTATGCCCTGTCAAGCACATAGGGCTGGCAACAAGACATGTATTATTTTATGTCTTCAGGGTTTCCATGCCATTGTCACCTATACCCAAAGTACAATTGACAAAATTCCAATCAGGCAGCTATATGCAATTCACATCCATTGTTTGGATGGGTATTATTTATTTTGAGTTTGTAGAGGTGAAAATGCTTGATTAGTCAGGATTTAAATTACCAGAAATGTTCATTCTTCTTTGGAGAAGTGGGAGGTTTGATGTAATGGCATCAATGTTCTTTTAAATTTTGAATAGAGTTGATCAGTTAGATAGCTGTTGAGAGATTATAGCCAAGACTTAATGCAGGAGATCTTTGAAAAGTAGAGTGTTGGATCTTGTTTTAGGATCCTGAAACCGCCATGTTGATATCAAATTTTGGAGCGGCCTGAAAGGGAAAATCTTTGAAGTGATTTGTGGTCAGATTCTACTGCCATGTTTCTTTCCTCAACAAGCATGATTAAATGTACACAATCAAAGTCAATAGACAGGCACTATCTCTCTCTGTAGCATTGTTCAGTTTGTGTTAGTGGGTCACATGGCAAAGTGACTTCATCATTAATGTCATTGTACCTCAGCACTAGTCTTACAGCTTTTCGGATGCTGCCTGAATTGCTGTGCTCTTCCAGCACCACTGATCCAGAAACTAGTCTTACAATCACTAGTTGTTAGATTCTTGTGAAAGCTACTTCTTGTTCTCTGCCTGAATGCCAGTGTACAATCTGTTTTAGCTTGTGTACAGGTTCACTTGCAGATAACAAATTATGTAAACACTTTGCTAATAAGTTCACAAATCGAAAAATCATTGCTCTACTTTCACATCTGTTGGCCATTGTATCTCTACTACAGCTCTCTGCTCAACAGATCACAAGATATAGGAGTAGAATTAAGCCATTCTACTCATCAAGACTGCTCTACCATTTAATTATGGCTGATATATTTTGCACCATTTTCCTATTTTCTCTTCTTAATCCTTGATCCCCTTACTAATCCAGGACCTATCTAATTCTGTCTTAAATACACTCAATGACTTAGCCTCCTGAGCCTTCTGCAGCTATGAGTTCCACAGATTCACCACTGATACGCTGAAGAAAATTCTCCTCAGTTGTACCCCTTTCACTCTAAGACTGTGTCCTCTATCTCTTATTAGTGGAAACAACTCTTCCACACCCACTGTATCCAAGCCTCTCAGTATTTAGAAAGCTTTCCCCTCATCCTTTTAAACTCACTGAGTACAGACCCAGAGTCATCAACTGCTCCCGATATGTCAAGCTCTTAATCACCAGGATCATTCTTGTAAGATTTCTCTTGATGTCCCCAATGTCAGCACATCCTTCCTTAGATGCAGAGGCCAAAACAGCTCCTAATGTTCCAAATATAGTCTGACCAGAGCCATATATAGCCTCAGCAATACATCACTGCTCTCGTTTGTAGTCCTCTATAAATGAAGGCTAACAAAAGCATTTGCCTTCCTAACTGCCAACGGAAACCTGGATGTAAACATTAAGAGAATCCTGAACTAGGAATCCTAAGTCCTTTTGTGCTTCAGATTTCCACAGCCTTTTCCCATTTAACAAATAGTCTATACTTTTATTCTTCCTACCATTTATCTTACACTTTCCCACATTTCATTCCTTTTGCACTTCTTTGCCCACCTTCCTAACCTGTCCAAGCCCTTCTGCAACCTCCCCATTTCTTCATCACTGCCTGTTCCTCTGCCTACCTTGGTGTCATCTGCAACTTAGCAACAATGCCCTCAGTTCCTTTGTCCAGATAGATCATGCATAACACAAAAGTTGTGGTCCCAATGCTGACCCCTGTGGAACTCCACTAGTCACCAGCTGCCATTTTGAAAATAACTCCTATATTCCCACTTTCTGCCCTCTGCCAATGAATCTTCTTGCTATGCCAGTACCTTGCCCCTAACACCTTTTGCTCTTGTCTTATTTAGTAGTGTCCAACGCACCAGTTTGTCAAAGGCCTTCTAGTAATCCAATTAGATCATGTTCATTGGCTCTCCTTTTTGAAACTTACTTGGTACCTCCTCAAAGAATTCAAACAGATTTGTCGGACATTACCTCCTGTTGATGAAGCTGTGCTATCTCAATCTGATTTTATTCATGGCATTTCCAAATATACTGCAATTTCATCCTTAATAATGGACTCTAAAATCATATCAACAAACAAGATTAGGCTAACTGGTGTGTCTGTCTTCTGCCTCCCTCTATTTTTAAACAGGGATGTTACATCTGCCCATTTTCCAGTCCTTTGAGACCCTCCTTGATGCCAATGACTCCTGAAAGATCATCACCAACCTCCTCAGCTATTTCCTTCTGAACTCTGGTATGTTGTTCATGGTGCAGATGATCTTTCCAACTTCACACTTTAAGGCTCCCTAAACATTTGCTCCTTCATGATGGCCACTTTAATCACCTCAGTCCCTGACTCTTAAATTTCTCATGTGCTTCTGGTGTCTTCCACCTTGAAGACTGAAGCAAAATACTTATTCCGTTCCTCTGCCATTTCTTTGTTCCTCATTATTACTTCTCTAGCTTCGGTTTTCAGTGGTCCTATGTCCATTCTTACCTGTCTCTTACATTTTATATATCTTAAAAAACTCATGTAAACTTATTTTATATTACAAACTAATGTACTCACATTGTTTATTTTCTCCTCCATTACTGCTCTTTCAGGTATCTTTTGCTGGTTTTTAAAGGCTTCCCAATCCTCTGGTTTCCCACTAATCTTCACCACGTTCTTTTCTTCTGCTTTTATGCCGTCCCTGACTTCCCTTGTCAGCCATGATTGCTTATTTCTCTCTTAGTATGTTTCTTCTTCCTAGGGATGAATTTCTGCTATGCCTCCTGGGAGAGCCCCAGAAACTCCTTCCATTGCTGCTCCACTGTGTTCCCTACGAGGCACCCTGTCCAATCAACTCAGGCAAGCTCCTTCCTCATATCTTTGTAGTAACCATTACTCAATTGTAATATTGTTACTTCTGATTACAGCTTTGCCCTCTCAAACTGCAGGGTGAATCTCCCCTATACCTTCCACCCTTCACCTTAAATTTATGTCCCCTTGTAACACTCTGTTGTACCATTACTCAATTGTAATATTGTTACTTCTGATTACAGCTTTGCCCTCTCAAACTGCAGGGTGAATTCTATCATACTATTGTCACTGCCCCTGAGTGTTTTCTTTACCTTAAGCTCCCCAATCATATCTGCCTCATTACACATCACCAGATCTAGAACTCCCTGTTCCCTAGCCAGATCTATGAGAAGCTGCTCCAAAAAACCATCTCATAGAATTCCATGATTTGGGTTCAACTATCAACCTGATTTTCCTAGTCCAGCTGAAGTCCCTTACAATTATTGTAATAGTTCCTTTCCTACTTACCTTTTCTATCTCCTGATTTATCTTCTTCCCCACATCCTGACGACTTTCTTGCTTTGCAGTTCCTCAACTCTGCACACAGATTCTACATCTCCTGACTCCACATCATTTCTTTTTATCAATCTAACCTAATTTCTCACTAACAAGGCAACCTCACCTCCTTATGTCCATCTGCCTGACACTGCAATAAGATGCATATCCTTGGATATTTAGTTCCCTATCCTCATTCCCTTGCAGCTGTGTCTCTGCAATACCCACAGCATTGTACCCATCAATTTCAATCTCCATTTCAAGCTCATTTACCTTGTTTTGTATACTCCATACATTTAAGTACAACACTCCCAGTCCTGTATTGACTGTCACTCTTGTCATAATTGTCCCCATATCTACTGTGCCTAAAATTAGATGCTTGAGCCTTTCCAACATTCTACGTCCTATTACTTGTTCTGGAAACTTTATTAATCTCTGCGCTCTCCCTCCCTTTAGCTTTTTCCATAATTTTCCATGCAACTGCACCCACTACCCCCAGGATACAGACAAAGGCTTTTCGCTGTTGGTACATGACCTACAGGTGTGACTTTAGCCATTTTCAAATGCATCATCATGTTCAATTTCAGGTTCATCTGGCAAGCTCTTTCTCATAATCAAACTAGATTCTGATTGCGCCTTGCAATGTTACCTTCTACCTTATTCCACATTCATAGACTAGCAGATCATTCTTAACTTAAGCTCCAGGAAGATCACGGACTATCTTATGATGTGTATATTGATACTCTTCCAGAGCAGTGATGCACCAAACATCATGTATAATTATGCAATTTTCCTGACTGGCATCTGGAATGTAGTTAGAAAATTGTTGCTTTTATCTAGCTTTAAAATTTGTCGGAAACATTGACTGATCTCTCTCTGACAAACATCTGTATCGGCTTAAATGAGCACAATGAACTGCAGGTGCTAGAAATCTAAATTAAAAACAGAGTTCTTGAGGAACACAGCAGGTCTGGCAGCAAGTGGAGAGAGAACACAAAGTTAATGTTGCATGTCCAATGACCCTTTGTCTGTCAGCTTGCTTTGCTTCTGTTGAGCTAAACCTTTGCAGGCAAAGTGATTTAGCTTGTTGTGGTTAAAACATTGTTTTCCTCAGTTGTGCATGCTTTCTTTCTTTTGTATGGTGTTCTCTGCATACTTATATTCTATACTCTGGCTTTGACCTTTCTGCTGGCTGTTCTGCAAATATCTATTCCTTTTTCCAACATGTTTCCTTGTTAAGTTAAGAATACCTCTTAACTTAATTGATTGCCTCATACATTCTCTTATTAATACACTGTACTTCATTACTGACAAGTTCAAAGCTTCTGCACATGTCAATAGCTTTCTTAACAGATAGTTCCTCCTTTGTCAGCAGATGTACTCTCATGGCAGAATCTTGTCTGCCCATAATAATTCTACCTTCAATGACATCATCTTCCAGTTTTCCAAAATCACATATATCAGGTAGATATGCTATTATATATTCCCACTTTGAGTTCGGATTTTGAATTTATACTGTTTATACACTATAATCAAAAGAGGCTCTAAAATGACCCTTCAAGTCATTCAAAATTTCTTCAGTGTGTGGCTTTACTGCTTCATTCAATCTTTCTCTGATATTATTAACAGATATACCACTTTTATTTGTTCAGGCATCTTATTCATTTTATTAGCTATCACATGGTTTGCCACTGAGGTCAGAAGAGATCTCAGTTCTACCTTATATTCCCTTTCATTTCCGTCGCACTTGGGATTGAAACATTCATGACTCACCCAGTAATTCGAAGTTGGAGACTGCTGCTTCTTTCTTGTTATGCTTCTTTCTTGATATCTGGTAAGAAATATAGCTTCAGTTGAGAAATAAATATAACTGATGGAGGAGTTAACCATGAAAAAGTCCTTTGCAAATGGCAGGAAAAGGAGATCCTAAAAGGAAACATAAAGCTGACATATATAAATTCTATGAATTAAATTAGTGCTAAGTACAAATGACAAAACGTATAAACAATAGTGTAATCACTAAAAAGGAGGCCTGGAAAGACTAATGGCAAAATCCCTCCTGAGTATGAAGGCAAAATGTTAATTGGAGGAGAAATGCGAGAAATATCCAACTGATAAGAATAGAAATACCATGAAATCACATAACTACCATTAGAAACTAGGATAACACAACATTCATAACAACAGTGAAATGACACGTTTTTACTGATTAACCTCTGTTGCAGGGTTTTTCTAAAGTTGAAAGAATAAGGAGAGATGAAAGGAATATCCAATAATGATAATAAAATATCTGCACAAGCAAAAATTTAGCAAAGGATTCTTATAAAATTGGATAAATATTGTCAAAAACACTAAGAGAACGCCCCTGATTATCTTCAATTGATCCCAGGGAATCTTTTACATCACCTGACAGGGCAGTGAGAACCTTAGGTGCTGAAAGATGCCCCTCTTCGGTGCTGCACTCCCACACATCATAGAAAGTTTACATCACAGATTCCATTTGACCCATTCTGTCTGTGCTGAAAAAAAAGCACCCAGCCAAATTTGGTGACAACCCCTTCCATAGTAACCCTGGAACTATGGTCTTCCACTGTTATATATTGCTTCCATTCACAATTCGTTTTCCCCTCCAAATCCTGGCATGCCTCCAAGTCCTACAAGTGACTTCCGAAAGTTTTTTTACCAGAGGGTGACCCCTTGACTTTCAGTAAGCTGGCCCTGAGGACTGAGAGTGGCCTACCCACCACTTCTCTGACTGACATGGAAGGACAACCCTAACTGGTGAATGATAAGATTCTTGAATGATCTCTATGCACCTCCCTGACTGATTTACCACTCTGAATTTGGTTGCATTGGAACTGTACAATTGACCTTAAACCACTCCCTGAAGTTCAGTGATACAAATCCCTGACCAAAGCAGCCAATTCATCCCTGATTTGAGATCAGATATTACCCCGGTTGACTGTGATGGAAATGCCCACCAAGCTGCCTGGTTTTGCATCTGCACTATATTGTCAGGCATTCAGAAGTACTGTTAGCATTTAATGAATGAAATGGACTGCACAAAAAAGCAAGGTAGGTTCTGAGATAACATGGGGATCTAAGTAGGCATGACTTAAGTGAGTGCTGAGATAGCATCAAAGATCTGAGGTGCAGCCTTGCTCCAAAGAACCGTATGGATGCCATCCCTGCATGCAAAGCATCCTGGCCATACCACTACAATGAAATTGCCAAAGTACAGCAATGAAGTTGAGAATTATATTTTAAGTGGACCAGAGATTAGATTAGATTACTTACAGTGTGGAAACAGGCCCTTCGGCCCAACAAGTCCACACCGACCCGCCGAAGCGCAACCCACCCATACCCCTACATTTACCCCTTTAACCTAACACTACGGGCAATTTAGCATGGCCAATTCACCTGACCCGCACATCTTTGTGACTGTGGGAGGAAACCGGAGCACCCGGAGGAAACCCACACAGACACGGGGAGAATGTGCAAACTCCACACAGTCAGTCGCCTGAGTCAGGAATTGAACCCGGGTCTCTGGTGCTGTGAGGCAGCAGTGCTAACCACTGTGCCACCGGAGATGAGACATGATGGTGGAGAGAGGCTGGTACATGATTGATAACGACCACTCGGACACCTGGACCAACCAACTCAACCAACCTCTGGGACACCCGGACCAACCAACCCAACCAACCTCTGGGACACCCGGACCAACCAACCCAACCACCCTGTGGCTCAACATTTCAACTCCCCCTCCCACTCCACCAAGGATATGCAGGTCTTTGGGCTCCTCCATCGCCAGACCACAACAAAACGACGGTTGGAGCTTTCCACCTATCACATTTCCAACACCCCTCCCCCAAGTCCCTCCTCCCTATCTTTTATCTTAGCCTGCTGGACAAACGTTCCTCATTCCTGAAGAAGGGCTTATGCCCGAAACGTCGATTCTCCTGTTCCCTGGATGCTGCCTGACCTGCTGCGCTTTTCCAGCAACACATTTTCAGCAACGACCACTATGGGCTGGTGTTGGGAGTGGGGTGTGTGCCGTGTGTGCATTTGCTGCACATGGAGCTTGCCCTGAGATGGCGGTACTGTTGTTCAACGTGGAGGCTGAAAGAAACAGCAATGAGATGATACCTGCGATGACTTCCATGTTTGCAATTGTTGCCATCTAATTTCTTGCAGAGCATGGCAGTTTACAAAAATGCATATCAATGAGGTGAGATTTGATACTAATTGCCTGCTAATGCATAAACATAGGTCTCTTGCTATTGTTATGGAGCAGGCCCAACCCCCTTAGAATATGTTAAGAAGGTAGCAAGACCCTAGCTTTTTCTTATTATGATGGTAGATGTGAAGTGCTTGTTCCAGATGTGATGCAGGTGGCCAAACGACGTGACATTAAGCAAAACACAATTTATTTAAAATTATCTCAGCACTATAGTTAAAATACAAACAAAAGAAAGAGTAATTTAGAATAACTTGGAGAATATTGGAAAATCTAACTGAAAAATAGATACAGTGCCTATTACTAATTAACTCTTCCAATATAGTAACATTCCATAAACATACCCTTTGGCAAAAAGGTAAATTCAGACACCGACTCTTACAAGCAATTCTCCAATCCAGGAGGAAACAACATCAAGAGAGATTTCAGAGAATGTAGCGGCTAGGAATTATTTTATTGAAGGATGGCTCCAACTCTTCTTAAACCCAAACACCTGTCTGCTACAACTAAAAAAACTAGAAAGCTTGATCTGTGAGAACTGGCCACACCATTCCATTGTTACAACTGTTTTAAAAAAACACCTAAATACCTCACCAGATTATTGATTTATACCTTGTCCCGTAGCCACTTTAGTACCTCTGCCTTTACAACCTCTCTTCAAAAAAACCCAGGACAAAATAAGCTTTTTTAAAATGACAGCATTGTCACATTGTTCACTAGCAAAATTCTCATCTGTCTGTTCAAAGCTTGGTTGCAGAATCTGCTTTATTTTCAATATTAATAATGTTATTTCTGCAGATCATGGAATCATGGCAAGATTCCACCTATTGGGATAATCTTTGATATTTTTGGCTAAGTTCAACTTGCATCAGGTTTTTTGGAGGAATTCTTGAGCCAATACGCACAGTGGGATTTCTATCTGTAACTTGCCAAATATGCCTCATTACCTACCTACCCTGCCCTTATGGGATGCTATGTGTTTGGTTCAAGCATCATTTTACCACATTATGACCCAGACCAACTTGCTATTAACAGTATATCTGCTGAAAGATTGGCATCCATTCAGAATCACAGAATCATGGAATTAATTATTATGGAGCAGAAGGAATCCGATCATCACATTATAACTGCACTGGCTCTATTTTGTGCCAACCTCCTACCTTATCCTCATATCACTGTTCTCGTGCGCTTGTTTTTTTTTAAACAAATGAAACATCTTCACTCTGTCTACACTGCCCATTCCACTCATGATTTTGAAATCTTCAATCAGTTCTCCTCTTAGCTTTCTCTGCAGAGAAAACAATCCCTTGTGCCTGCTTCATTTTGAATAAGCTGTTATGCACCCGGACAAGTACCATCAGTGCTGAACTGCTCTGCCCAATTCCTGACATTTGCCCTAGACGTAGCAGATAGGGGAAATTGTCCCATCACTTTGTGGACAGGGTCCTGGCGGTCCTGTGGGAATGGTAAAACATGGAACTTCAGACATGTGGATCATTGGGATGTCTTTTCGGGCAATTGAACCTGAACAAGAAGGATTGGTCTCACTTGAACTGGAATGGCACCAGTATCCTGGCAGGAGGTTTGTTAGTGTCATTCGGGACTAGTGTTTCAGAAGCGAGAACCAGAGCAGTATGTCAGCAAGTAAAATAACTGAGGACGAGTCAGTGACAAAGACCAGTAAGGTTAAAAGGAGGAACATTCCTGAAGAAGGGCTTATGCCTGAAACGTCGATTCTCCTGTTCCTTGGATGCTGCCTGATCTGCTGCGCATATTTTCAGCTCTGATATCTAGCATCTGCAGTCCTCACTTTCTCCTAAAAGGAGGAACAGGCAAGGAGATATTATTGAACATTTGTGGTCTGAATTGCATGTACCAGCAGATTTTGCATCTTTTATGATTGCAGGTGTAGGTACATGGGGGCTCGGGAGGGTTGGTGAGGAGAGTGGCCCGAACCAAGGATTGATGAAGGGAAAAGGTCCTTGCGGAAGGCAGAGTGGGAGGGAAAGATGGTCTTGGTGATGGGGTCATTCTCTTCATCAATCTGAAGTGCACACCAGTGTCCCGAATAATACTAACAATCCAATTTCCAGTCACAGACGACTTTGGATACAAATAGTTTGATCCTGGCAGAACTGGAACAGCTGGTGGCGATGAGGAAAATAGAAAGGCCAGAATTTAAACCTTTTTGGACCTAGGGAGACCGGATCATAGTCAGGGATAGCATATTATTATGGAGAACAAGAATGATTGATCTGAGCAAAGGTCACCACCAGATACTGGCTGAATTCCACCAGGGTCATCCAGGGGTTTCCAAAATAAAGATGGTTGTGAGAAGTTATGTCTGGTGACCAGGATTGGATGCAGACAAAGCTGCATTACTGGGTTCGTATCCAGAAGGCCAATTTGGACAAAAACTACTGCCATCAACTCCCCCACATTCATGGGAATGGCTGAGTAAATCCTGGACTCGATTACACATCGATTATCAGGTCCTTTCATGGGTTCCATATTCTTAAACATTGTGGATACCTACACAAAGTGGCTGGTTGTATAGAGATAATTTGTTCAACATAGGGACAATGACAGAAAAACTACACACATTTTCTGCCCAAATGTTGGTCACAGATAACGAGCCATTGTTTACCAGCAGGGAATTTGAGTATTTCCTAAAGTCAAATGGCATAGGCGTACAAGGACAGTTCCATACCACCCATCATCAAATGGCCTGTCAGAAAGAGCAGACCAGCCTTTGACTCTCCAGCCTTTGAACACAGCCTTAAAGAAACAACCTACAGCTTCACTTGATACCAAACTGTCCCAGTCTCTATTTGAATATAGGACCACCCCTCATACAAACTACAGGGATAACTCCAGCAGAGTTGCTGATGGGGAGAGGATCCACACCAAGTTAAATCTGATCTTCCCAGACCTGGAGTGGGAAGGGTGATACAACATCAGGAATACCAATGCCAGCCACAAGGCTCTGCTAAGTGAGAACGACATTTATTTCAGGAGATGAAGTTTGGTGTAGGAACCGTAGGAATGGCCCTGCATTGGTAAGAGGCATAGTCAACATGAGGTCAGGTCCAATGATGTATAAAGTTCAGGTAGGTGTGACAGTCCTAAATAAGAACATGGACCATGTGAAAACTGCACACTTGCAAACAGTGAGAGAACAAAACATGTCTGTCTTCTCAACAGCTTTTCTGACTGTTGCAGAACCTGTGGGTTCTCCCTCTCCATCAAGCTTTCAAGATATCTTGGAATCTGAGGTGGACATTGTAGGTGTCACCACTTAGGATAGAGAATAGAAAGGTACAGCACAGAACAGGCCCTTTAGCCCACGATGTTGTGCCAAGGGTTAATACTAATGTAAAATAAAATAACCTACGCAACCTTAACTCACTGCTATCCATGTGCATGTCCAGCAGTCACTTAAATGTCCCTAATGACTCTGCTTCCACCACCACAGCTGGCAACGCATTCCATGCATTCACAACTCTGTGTAAAGAGCCTTCCTCTGACGTCCCCTCTATACCTTTCTCCTAATATCTTAAAACTCGTGCCCTGGGAAAAAGTCTCTGGCTATTGACTCTATCCATTCCTCTCAATATCTTGTATACCTCAATCAGGTCACCTCTTTTCCTCCTTCTCTCCAGAGAGAAAAGTCTGAGCTTATAAGGCTAGCCCTCCAGTCCAGGCAGCAGCCTGGTAAGCTTTCTTTGCACTCTCTCCAAAGCCTCTGTATCTTTCCTATAGTAGGGCAACCAGAACTGGACACAATATTCCAAGTGTGGTCTCAACAGGGACTTGTAGAGCTGTAGCAAAACCTCGCAGCTCTTAAACTCGATCCCCTGTTAATGAAAGCCACCCCTCTATACCTTTCTCCTAATATCTTAAAACTCGTGCCCTGGGAAAAAGTCTCTGGCTATTGACTCTATCCATTCCTCTCAATATCTTGTATACCTCAATCAGGTCACCTCTCTTCCTCCTTCTCTCCAGAGAGAAAAGTTCGAGCTTATAAGGCTAGCCCCCCAGTCCAGGCAACAGCCTGGTAAGCCTTCTTTGCACTCTCCCCAAAGCCTCTGTATCTTTCCTATAGTAGGGCAACCAGAACTGGACACAATATTCCAAGTGTGGTCTCGACAGGGACTTGTAGAGCTGTAGCAAAACCTCGCAGCTCTTAAACTCGATCCCCTGTTAATGAAAGCCAATGAATGCTTTCTTAACAACCCTATCCACTTGGGTGGCAACTTTGAGGGATCTATGTACTTGCACACCCAGATCCCTCTGTTCCTCCACACTGCCAAGAATCCTGTCTTTAATCCTATATTCAGCATTTAAGTTCGACCTTCCAAAATGCATCACTTCGCATTTATCCAGGTTGAACTCCATCTGCCATTTCTCAGCCCAGCTCTGCATCCTGTCTATGTTGTGCTGCAGCCTGCAATAGCCCTAGACACTATCGACGACACCTCCAACCTTAATGTCATCAGCAAATGTATTAACCCACCACTCAACCTCCTCATCCAAGTCATTTATAAAAACTACAAAGAGCAGAGGCTCAAGAACAGAGCCCTGCGGGACACCACTCAACACTGTCTTCCAGGCAAAATACTTTCCATCTACAATCACTCTCTACCTTCTGTCAGCCAATCACTTGTGAATCTAGATAGCCAAATCTCCTTGTATCCCATACTTCCTGACTTTATGAATGAGCCTACCATGGGAAACCTTATCAAATGCCTTGCTGAATGTTTTGCCGCCTGAAGAGGAGAATTCATTTCTTCTGAAATGCTCTGGGCACAAGAAGAGAGCAAATGTTCTCTACACACCACCAATACCAGAGCCAGAATTGGAGGAACCTGACTTTGTGGTGAAATGCCCGAGAAGAAGCTACAAAGAACTGGTCGATGTCCTCAAACTCACAGGGGGAAGGATGTAGTGATTGTAATGAGGTCAGCCAGGTGGACCTCATAGAATATGAGTTCCCTAGTTGGGACTGTTAACCTGGTCTAATTAGGTAGCCCTGGATGACAGATAAGAACAGGAGTGTCAGACTTCCTGTTTACTCTGGCAGCTGGCTCTTAGGGAGCTGGATCGATGTCAAGAACTCTCCACATGTAAATAATGGGTGACTTGGAGATAGGATACTGGCCTGTGTGGAATTATTTCAGTGAGCTTAGTCAAAAAAGAAGATGAGGCTTATGACAGTTTAGGAAACTGAAGACAGACAGTCCTCAAAAAGAAGTCAGGGAAGAACAAAAGCAAAGAGTTAGGGGCTATGAAATTTCCATGGCAAACTTGATGAAGGAAAACCGCAAGATATTTTATACTTGCATAAGGAGCACGGCAGTAGCTCAGGAAATGCTAGGGGGTCCCCTCAAGGACAAAGGAGAGAATTTATTGTTATCGAGTCATACAGCATGGAAACAGGCCCTTCGGCCCACCTTGTCCATGCTGACTAGGTTTCCTAAGGTGAACTAGTCCCATGTGTTTACATTTGGCCCATATCCCTGTAAACCTTTCCTATTCATGTACCTGTACAAACGTCTTTTAAATGTTATAATTGTACCAGCTTCTACTACTTCCTCTGGCAGCTCATTCCAGATATGCACCACTCTCTGTGTGAAAAGGTTGTCCCTCAGGTCCCTTTTAAATATATCCCCTCTCACCTTAAACTTGTGACCTCTAGTTTTGGACTCCCCACCCCTTGGGTGTGCTTATTAATGAGTCTTTGCCTTGGTATTCACAAAGGAGAAGGACATAGTGGATGGTGAATTTAGAGAGGGCCATGTTGATAAACCAGGGCATGTTGAAAAAAGGAGGTGATGTTGAGTGTTTTGAAAAGCATTAAGGTAGACAAGTCCCTAGGACTTGTGGGATCTTACCCAGAAAACTGGGCGAGGCATGTGAGGAGATTGCTGGGATCTTGTATGAAATCTTTGTATCCTTTTTAATCATAGGAGAGGTCCCAGAGGAGAGCAGCCAATGATGTTCCTTTGTTTAAGAAGGGCTACAGAGACTATCTTGGAAATTACAGGCTGATGAGCGTTACATCAGTGGAAGGGAAATTACTGGAGAATGTTCTTTGTATGGACTTAACAGCAATAGGTAGCATGACTTAGTGTGGGGGGAATCGTTTCTCACAAACTTGATTTAGTTTTTCTGAAGAAGTGAAAAAGATGATTGAGGGCAAGTGAAGGCATATGGAATCCACGGTGAGCTAGTAAAACGGATACAAAACTGCTTGGTCATGGAAGGCAGCGAGTAGTGGTGGAAGGGTGTCTTTTTGACTGGAGATATGTGACTTTTGGTTTTCTACAGGATCCGTGCTGGGACCTCTGCTCTCCGTAGCACATTTGTAATGTAAGGAGGAGAATGTAAGTGGTCTGATAGTAAAATTGTGCATGACACAAAGACTGGGGGAGCTGCAGATAGTGAGGATGATTGCTGGGGGATACAGTAGGATATAGATATTCAAATTAACTTTACTGTCACATGTACTCAAATGAATACAATGAAAAGTTCACAAGTCGCCACATTATAGTGCCATCTGTGGTACAAAGCTACCGAGATACAAATTCTTAAGAACAAATTCTTAGGGAAAACAAATTAGAAAAGTAAAAAAATAAAAAGTCCAGCTTCACATATCATAGGAATAAATTAGTGAAATAAAGAAATTAAAAAATTCAGGATAGCAGTCTTTCCAACCCAGTCCACTCCTGCACCTTGCCTCCAGTAACTGAAAGAGAAACCTCCACCATCTCATCGCTGCCTTTGTTGGACCCACCAACTAGATAGGCTGGAGACTTGGGCACAGAAATGGCAGGCGGAATTTAATCTGGGCCAATGCAATGTGATGCATTTTGGAAGGTCTAATGCATGAAGGAAGAAGTAAACACAAGTATCTTTCAAAGCATTAATGTACAAAGAGATCTAATTGTACAGGTCCACAGAAAGGTGATCATGAAGGCGCATGGCATGCTTGCCCGTGTCAGTCACGGCACAGAGTATAAAACTTGATCAGTCATATTGCTGCTTTATTGAATGTTTGTCAGGCTGAATTTGGAATATTGTGTACAGTTCTGGTCACCACACTGCCAGAAGGACGTGAAGCTTTGTAGAAGGTAGAGATACAGTTTACCAGGATGTTGCCTGGTTTGGACAATGACAGCTATGAGATGACATTCGACAAACTTAGTTTGTTTCACTTGAATGCCAGAAGTTGAGTGGTGGTCTGGTAGAATTTTACAAAATTATGAGCACGGGTTGAATGGATATTTGGAGTCCTTTTTCCATGCAGAGAGATTTACATAGGTTATGTGAGTGGGCAAGGGTCTAATAGATGGAGTACAATATTGCTATATGTGAAGTTGTCCACTTTGAATTAAAAATAGTAGGTTAAAGCATTATTTAAATGGTGAAAGATTGAAGCATGCAGTTGTGCAGAGGGACTTGGGAGTGCTTGTACGTGAATTGCTAAAAGTTGATTTGCAAGTGCAACAGGTAATCATGAAGGCAAATGAAATATTGGCTTTCATTGCTGGGGGATTGGATTTAAGAGCAGGGAGGTTCTGCTGCAATTATACAAGGTGTTGGTGAGGCCGCACCTGGAGTATTGTGCACAGTTCTGATCTCCTTACTTGAGGAAGGATATACTGAATTTGGAGGTGGTGCAGAAGAGGTTCACCAGGTTGATTCCTGAGATGAAGGGGTTACCCTACAATGAGAGCTTGAGCCACCTGGGACTGTGCTTGCTCGAATTTAGAAGAATGTTCTTTTGAAACATATAAAATTATGAGAGAGTCAGGTAAGTAAAATAGAAGACAAGTTGTTTCCGCTGGTTGGTGAGACTAAGACCAACATGGCCTCAAGATTAAGGGGAGTAGATTTATGACAGAGATGAGGAGGAACTGCTTTTCCCAGAGAATCTATAGAATTCCATGGCCAAGGAAGCAGCAAAGGCAGCTTCATTAAATATATTCAAGACAGAGTTGGATGGGATTTTGCATGGTAGGAGAATTAAGGGTTATGGGGATCATGGAAGTAGGAGGAGCTGAGATGATGGAAAGATCAGCCAAGATCTTAATGAATGGCAGACCAAACCCAATGGGCCAAATGGTTTACTCCTGTTCCTATCATTAGGAAATTACTCCACAAATGCCTGAATTAGCATTAAGTTTTATTGTCATGTGCATTCAAATACAGGGATACAATTGTACCCATCCTCTGCAAATTTTGCCTTTCCACTCAATTTAGTGTTATCAGAAACTTGGACAGGTTACACCCGGTCTCCTCTTCCAAATCATTTATATATATGTCATGAACAGTTGCAGACCCAACCACCAACCTCTGTGGCACGCCGTTCACCATTGATCTCCAACCAGAGAAACACCCATTTATCCCAACTCTCTGCTTTCTATTGGTTTACCAGTCCTCTATCCATGTTAATACATGCCCTGCAATTCCATGCATTCCTAGCTTATAGATGAGTCTTTTATGCAGCACCTTATCGAATGCCTTCTAGAAATCCCAGTATATAACATCCACCTGTTCTCCTCCAACTACCATGCTTGTTACATCCTCAAAGAACTCCAGTTAGTCAAACACAATCTTCTCTTCCTGAATCCATGCTGCGTCTGCCTGAAGAAACCCTTTCCATCCAGATGTCTCACTATTTCTTCTTTAATGATTGCCTCCAGCATTTTCCCGACTACAGATGTTAAGCTAACTGGCCTGTCATCACCTGTCTTTTGCCTACACCTTTTTTTAAACAGCGGTGTGACATTCGCTGTCTTCCAGTCTGCTAGGACCTACCTGGAGTCCAGTAAATTTTGGTAAATTACCACTAATGCATTAATTATAACTTCCCCCATTTCTTTCAAAACGCTGGGAGGCATTCCATCAGGATCAGGGGACCTATCTACCTTTAGACCCTCAAGTTTGCTCAACATTACCCATTTAGTGATAACAATTGAATTGAAGTCCTAATCTCCCATCGTATCCTTACGTCATTCTTGCTTCCTTGGTAGGTTAGACACATCTTCCACTGTGTAATCCAATACAGGCTCTGGGGAGTTAGCACATAAATTACTCACCAAGATTTCTTACCTCTGACAAATTCTCATAACCTCAGAATTCAAATGGAAGATCCAGTTTAGTTTCTGATCAACTGTAAGCCCCTAGGAACTTGATAGTGTGGGATTCAGTGATGGCAATGCCATTGAATTGCTTGAGTCATTTTATGAATACCGATCTTTTTATTGCTTCTCCAGATCCATGGTGTCTTTTCCAGCACATTCTGTTTTTATTACGGAATAATTAGTCACAATCTCAATCCAGTGTGTACATATTGACTTTTGGGTTTGCTCACATACAAATTGTGATGCACTGTATGTGAAAGAGCATTCAAAAGAAAAATTCAAATATATGAGGAATCAAACATGGGACAAATGTTAAATAGACTAGAATGGAGTGAATATCAAACAATAGTGTAGTCAGTTTAGATGGAAGCTTAAATGTAATAAAGATTTATTGATAGATTAATTAAATGGAAAAACATAGAAAATGTATTTCAATGTAGGCAAATGTGAGATCATCATGTTTGGATCAAAAAAAGAATAGACAGGGATATGTGTAACTGGTGAAAAGCTGGAAAAATGGAAGTTTAAAAAGACTTGGGAATCCATTTAAATGCATTGTTAAATCATGGTAGATTTTAGGCTCCATAAATAGAAGCATACAGTACATGAGTAGGGAGTGTTGAAGAACCTATGTAGGACACTAAGTAGACCTTAGCTACAGTATCATATATGGTCCTGGGCACCACATAAAGGAAGTTTGTGGATGCATTGGAGAATGGTTCCAAGGGAATCTTGTTATAAAGATTGATTGGAGAAGTCAGGACTGTTTTCTTTGGACCGGAGTAGACTAAGAAGTTTTCAAAATAAATTTTCAAAATCATAAAGGGTCTGGATGGAGTTCATGGCGGAAACTGTTTACACTTGTACATGGATTGAGAATCAAAAAGTATAATTTGAAATGATTTGCAAAAGAAGCAAATGGTAGGTCAGTAAAATCTTTTTCACACAGTAAGTAGTTTAGATCTGGAATATACTGTCTTCGAGACAAGGTGGTGGTAAGTTCAACTGAGGCACTCAATAGGGCATTAGATAATAATTTCAATAGAAATAGTATGTAGGATTGTTGTGAAGAGACAAAAGATTGGCTCTAGGTTAAAATGCTCAGAGTGTTGGTGCAGGTATGATGGGCTGAAGGCATGAAGGCCTCCTGCAGCAACGTAAAAATCTGTAAACAAGTCTTAAAATGTCATAAACAGGTACAGATGATATGAGAAAAACGTTCAATGGAATGCTGCTCTTCATATTTTGAAAAGTTGAATACAGGAGCCCTGGCTAAACTACATCTGGAGTACAGTGAGCTGTCCTGACCAACTCACTTTAAGAAAGATATTTTAATCTTAGAGACAGTTCAGGGCAAATTTACGAGTATGATGTCTGAACCCTCAGGGGTTAAATTACGAAGAGAAATTAAACAAACTAGGGTTGCACTCCCTAAAATCTAGATGGCTAAGGCATGTTATGACTTAAGTTATCACAATGTTAAGGAAACCAAATAAGGGTTGATTGGTAAAAGTATTATCATTAGGCAGACAATCCAGTTCAAGGGCAAGATCAAAATGTTACAGAGAAATTACAATAGCTGTCTATTGTGTGGTAAAAGATTGGAACTCTGTTCATGCAATAGCAATTTGCCATTTATATTCATATAAAATTAAGTTACTAAGACAATTTTTTCTGTCAAAAAGTCAAGGCTTGACTTTTGCGTGAGTAATATTTTGGACAAGTTGAAATCCACCCTCACCCATCACTTCAAACAAAAATAGAAAGTGCTAGAGAAACTCAGCAGGTCTGGCAGAATTTGTAGAGAAATATTTTGAGTCCAATGTCTTTTGTCAGAACTGGAAATAGCCGGGAAATGGTGGGATTCATTCTGATGACATAGCGGTGTTATTAGGAAGTGTGGGGAGAATGGACAGAGAGAGAAAAAATGGGATAGACAAACTGAAAATGCTGATTATAAGCTGAGAGAGTGTTAAATGCTGGTTAAGGTGCTGACTAGAATTGTAAATGGTTGATAATGAGTTGGCTGTGCTGGGAGCAACCCAAGCACACAGGACTTAAATCTGTGGGGAAGAATAATGAACATGTTCTAGTTCATGTTCTGAAATTGTTAAAGTCAATGTCGAGCCCTGAATGTGTTCCATCAGCTTGCATTGAGTCTTACTGGAACACTGAAGCAGACTTGAAATAGAGAATAATAAAGGAAAAGAACTGCAGATGCTGGAAATCCAAAACAGAAATAGAAATTTCCAGAGAAACACAGAAGGTCAAGCAGCATCTGTGGAGAAAAAGCAGAGTTAATGTTTTGAGTCCAGTGACTCTTCTTCAAAACCGTTCTGAACCTGTTCTGAACTTACCCATTCATCTAATCTATTAATATCCCTTTGTAATTTTATATTATCATTTACACTATCTAAAATGCCACCTAATTTTGTGTCATCAGCAAACTTGGATATATGACTTTCTATGCCATTATCCAAGTCACGAATAAATAATATGAACAATTGAGGCACTAACATAAACCCTGTGGAGCACCACTAGTCATATCCTGCCAATCTGAGTACCCACCCATTATTCCTACTCTATGTCGCCTGCTACTCAGCTAAGTTCCTAGCTCTGTTGGTAATTTATCCTCAATTCCATTGGATTCCTACCTTAGTTAGCAGTCTCTTATGTGGGACTTTATCAAATGCTTTCTGAAAGTCCATATAAACAACATATTTGACATCCCTTGTCTACTAACTTAGTCACATCTTCAAAAGTTCCAATGGGTTTGTCAGGCATGACCTACCTGTCATGAATCCATTGTGGAGCCTTCCGATCAACCCAAAATTTTCAAGGTGTTCAATTACCCCATCCTTGATTATAGACTCCAACAAGTTTCTCACCACAGATGTCAGGGTAACTGATTTGTAATTCCTTGGCTTTCCTCTTTTGGCCCTTGTAAAAAGCAGAGTGACATGTGCAAATTTCCAAACCAGAGGAACTGAATCTAGGGAACTCTGAAAGATTATAGGTATGGCAACTACAGTGTGCTCCCCTACTTTTTTTTAACATCAATGGATAGAAACTACCCGGTCCTCTGGATTTACCACTCATTCATTCCTTTAATCTTTTTCATTATTGATGTTTTACTTCTGTTAATTTTATTTAGTCCCTGTTCCTAATCTACTATTAATTTTCTCAGGTCGTCTGGCAAGCTACCTTCTTTGTATGCTATAAATAACAAGGCAAAGTAATTATTTAATGTGTCTGTCATTTCCCCATAGTTATTGGCATTATCCCCACTTTCACTCTTCAGTGAGCCAACATTGCATCTGACCACTGCTTTCTCTTTATGTAACATTAAAATTGCTTCTTATTGATTTATTTTTATTGATTGACAAGGAGGGGGACGGAACAATCAGCAATGGACTGTGTGACGATGGATAATTTTTTCCAGTTCTGGATTAGAGATGGAAGCAGCACAGATGATGTCAGTGATGAGAAAGGTTTGCAGGGAGACCTGAGTAGCACTGGAATAAGGCATATTCCATGTACCCCACAAAGAGACAGATATAACTGGGAGCCTTGTGAGTATCCCCTTGTGGGTACCCCCTTTGATCTGAAGAAAGCAAGAGGAGCTAAAGACAAAGTTTGTTTAAAGTGAGGATGAGCTCAGACAGGTAGAGGAGCTGGGGGTGAGTGGGGACTGTTCAGACTTTCTCATGAAAGGAGCAGAGAGTCTTCAGATCATCTTAATGGGTTGGGTGTGTAGAGGGCTACCACTCTCCTCTGCCTGATGAAGTTCATCCTCATTCTGAACAACTTCACCTTTGACTCCTTGCACTTTCTTCAGATCAAAGTTTTAGCCAAGGCTACCTACATGGGTCCCAGTTATGTCTGTCTTTTTGGGAGTTTTCATAAAACATTCCTTGTTGCAATCATACTTTGCTCTGTCACTGTCTCATCAATGATCTAACTGAAGCTGCACTCTTTCTTGTCCAGAACTGGAAGATTTAATCAATTTTTGCCCACTCTCACCTTCATCTGGTCCATTTTTCACTCATCCTTTTCCTTCCTTGACATCTGTGTTTTCATTTCTGGGGATATGCTGGTCACCGATATTCAATCCAATCCCGTTAACTCCCACATTCATATTGATGATATATTCTTGCACTCTGTAAGGACTCCATTCCATTCTTCCAGTTTCTCTGTCTATGTCACATCTGTTCTCATAATGTCATTTTTAGCAGACAGCCTCTGAAATGTTCAACTTTTTCCTAAGCCATGGATTACCCATCATTGTGGTTCACATGGTCCTTAGCTATATATGAGCCATTTTCGGTACTTCTACCCTCAACCTGTTCCCTCCTATAACATGACCGGGTCCTCCAGTCCTCAATTTCCATCCTACCAGCTTTCCATGTCCAAAGGATCATAAGCCACTATTTCTACCACCTCTAGTGGGATGCCACCAACAGATACATAATCCCCTCACCTCCCTTGTCAGCATTCCATAGGAACTGCCTTCTCCAGGACACCCTGATCCACTTCTCCTCCACTCTGAGCACCTCTCCACATGGCCATGGCACCTTTCCATGCAATCACAGAAAATATAACATTTATCTGTTTACTTACTCTCTCCTCACTATTGTTATGAAGTTGTGGGTGTACTGTACCTTTAAGGGAGTGAAATATCTGGCTAGCACAGTTTTCTGAACAAAGTAACATTGCAACATTTGGTCCAACAACTAGCTAAGAGATGTGTTGCCTGGACACAAAAATAAATCAATCAGTTTAAATTATACCTCAAGACACCAATCTCCAATCAAGTTTGAGTTTCGTATTTTGACAATATTAACCAATGAAGCAATCCAATGTTTTGGTGTATAAATGTCACACAGTTTGAACTGCTCTCTTAAAGGTACCTTTATCTATCTGTGAGGCAGGATCCCTAAGAAGAAGAAAAGAAGACAGAGGAAAATCTACAGAGGACACTCGGCTAAGCTGACTGATTTTGAAACATGATTTTTTTTAAAAATTGTAATCAGGATTTTTTTCTATCAGACCAGTATTGTAGAGGGGAAGGTAAAAGATAGATTTAGAGAAATGAGTTGTAAATAGTTGTTAGTTAATTATTCTCTGTTAGACTTAAAAAAGATAAAGTTGATAATTTTTACTTTACATAATGACTGTCGGGATAGTTCTTTGCCTCTTGAATTTTAACAGCTTACAGCATGGTGTGAATCTTTTCTGTGTTGCTATTTTAAATTAGCAGAGGGGTTTACCCCATGTTGTAAGGACCCATAAAAAACTTCCAAGTGAAGCAGCAATTTATCTGCACTTCATTCAATCTAGTCTACGGTATTTGCTGCTCACAATGTGGCCTGCTGTACACGAGGGAGATAAAACACAATCTGATTGACCACTTTGCTGAGCACCTACACTTTGTCTGTAAAAATGACCCTAACTTCCAGTTGCCTTCCACTTCAACAAAACAGTGTTCCCATGTCAACAGTTCTGTCTAAGGCCTGTTTCAGTGCTCCAGTGAGGCTCAATGCAAGCTGGAGAACAACATGTCATCTTTCGCTGAGGTCCTTCCACCTTTCAGGACTATTTCAGAATGTGAACACCCTGCTCCAGGTTCATTAGCCTCCCTCCCAACACCCTTAGGTCTTGGTTTTTATGTATTGCTTCCAGCACAGCTAACTCATTTGCAGCCTCCACTGCATTAATCTCTCTGTCAGCTTATCACCAACAATCTCTTTGTTTGCCTATCATTTTTCTCTTTTTCTCTCTGTCTCTCTATCTGGGAACTGTCTCCATGTACTTCATTGATTGTCACTAACCCCTTCTCCCCACTCTGTTGTCATCATAATATCACGGTCTGCCAGCTATTTCCAGTTCTGACAAAGGGTCACTGGACTTATCTCTGTTTCTCTTTCTGTATAAACACTGTCAGATCTGCTGAGTTTCTCCAACACTTCCTGTTTTTGTTTCAGATTTTCAGCATATGCATCTCTTTGATTTTAGTGTTACATTACGTCTGTATTGCAGACTTGCCAAATCAATCTTTTCCACTAAACATGCCCCAAACATGTCACGAGAGGAGTCAAAAGTACTTATGCAGACACAAAGAGTTGAACAGACACCATCACTGGTGTATTACAGTAGGTTTCTATCAGGTACACCTGAAAATCATGATTGAACTATACATGAGGTGTATGAAAAATGAATGTCAAGTGAGTGATTGATCATTACTGAAGTCTATGCAGTACACTAAATACAGGTGTGGTCAAAGTTTCATCTCTGAATGCGATATTTGCTGTTTACATAGGGGTTTTAATAAGAGTGTCACAGAGTCATAGGGTCATAGAGATGTACAGTACAACTCATCCATGCCAACCAGATATCCTAACCCAATCTAGTCCCACCTACCAGCACCCAGGCCATATCCCTCTAAACCCTTGCTATTCATATAATTGTTGCAATTGTACTAGCCTCCACCACTTCCTCTGGCAGCCCATTCCACACATACCACCCTCTGTGTGAAAACGTTGCCCCTTAGGTCTCTTTTATATCTTTCCCCTCTCACTTTAAACGTATGCCTTCCAGTTCTGGACTCCCCCACCCCAGGGAAAATACCTTGTCTATTTACCCTATCCATGCCTCTCATGATTTTATAAACTTCTATAAGGTCACCGTTCAGCCTCTGAAGCTCCAGGGAAAACAGCCCCAGCCTAATCAACTTCTCCCTATAGCTCAAATCCTCCAACCCTGGCAACATCCGTATAAATCTTTTCTGAATCTTTTCAAGTGTTATTTCTGGTACATAGTGCCTACTGCCAGATACAAATCAGCCACTGCCTTCACTCCTGTGTGATTCTGGAAACCTGGTTACCTAAAACAACAAGTAAATAGATTAGATCTCATAGCAGCAGCTCTGAATTTTCCAAATCAGTTTGAATAGCCAGGGTGTCCTTTTGGAGAATAAAAAAATACCCTTTTGAATTTGAACCTGAGAGAATTCAAGTGGTTTTAAGAGAATTCAAGTGGTTTTTGTGGAAGGTCATTAAGTAGACATTAATGTTTTAAACTGTGCTATGCATTGAACCTGTCAAAAGGAAATTGCAAAAGTGACAATGGATTTAAAATTTTAGCTCTTCAAATTTTTGAAAATACATTTGGAGTGTTTGAAAATAGTCACTGCTTGCTTTTACATTTTGTCTGTTGAAGTAAACCTGAGGGCTGTCATTGCTATATTGATACTACATAATTTCATAACCAAACATCACCACAGTATGGTGCCTGTTTTTCATATATCGGTTTACAGCTCTTAATGGTAGACTCTTTAAAGTGAATTGTGATTTGCAACTCAAAGCATTATGCATTTGAATTAAATGCCTGTGGTTAAAAGATAATGTGGAGTTCAAGAAAATTAAATGTATTGAATGCTTTTCTTTCCCCAAAGTATGAATGTTTTCTTTTTAAGGAGAGTCAAGTTCACAACAGACACTTGGAAATTGATATAATTTTATCTCAGCACATGTCCTGAGGTCTGTCATGAGTGAACGCTGGGTGTGTTGCCATTATAGGTGTAAGGGCAGAGTGATGGATAAAGTTTGGATGGAATGTGTTGACACTAAGTTGATAGAGAAACTGGACGACTGGACAGTTACATTGGCTCATCTGCTCCTCAATGTCCATCAAATGCTAACAAAGGCAGTTGAAGATGAAGAAACGGTTCAGATAAAAGCTCAGATTGAATGGCTTCAAGAGCCATGCAAACTAGCGAGCTTCCAAGAATATCTTCACCAAAGTTTCCACAGAGTTCATTTTATTAAAGTGAAGAAAATCTGGAAAGAGATAAAAACAACCATCATCTTATGCTGTAACAAGACCAGGAAACACCAAGACCAAGACTGAACTTATCAAGACCTCAGAAAAAAAGAGGACAGCTCTCTGTGCCTGGCAAAACACCACCACCAATGAGACAAAGAGGAGAACTCAAAGTAGAAAGGTAGAGTTACACAAAAGAACTAGGGAAATCAAGAACCAGTGGTGAACAGAGAAAGCTAAGAGCTGCAACTCCTTGCTGACAAGCATAGCACCTGGGGTTTCTTCAGTGCTACCAAGGCAATATACAGACTTAATATATTTGGCCTCAAATTGGTGAAGAGTAAGGAAGCATCCTTTTGAGAGACAGAGAAAAAAAATAAGCTTCCAATAGAGAGAATACTTTTGGAAATGGTATTGAGGAAATCCTCCCCCCAGTCAAAGGTGACCTTGGAATCCCACTGAGTGTGGCAGAAGCTGAATCCTCCATTCGACAAATGAAGAATGGAAAAGCTGCAGGAGTAGGCTAGATTCCAGAGGAGATTTTCAAACTGGCAGGCGGAGATATTATCAGTCTTCTCCAACAACTGTTGCTGAAAATTTGGGACAATGAAGAAATCCCTATCAATTTCAGGGATGCTGCCATCACCACTATCTTCAAAAGGGGAATCAAATGGAACATGGAAACTACTGAGGAATCCCTCTACTCTACATTGGCTGAATCCTTGCTAAGTGCCTTCTCCCAGACTCAGAGGAAATACTTCCTGAAAGCCGGTATTATTTCCAACCAGACTGTAGAACAATGGACATAATTTTCACTACTCAACAACTCCAAGAAAAATGCCAGGGACAACCCCAACCACTCTACATGGCTTTCATCAACTTAACCAAGGCTTTGACTCACACAATTTGGAAGCTTGATAGAAAATGCTATCAAAGATCAGCTGTCCAGTGAAATTCATGAACATCTCATATCTCCACCACAACAAGATGGTAAAGTCATAGAGAAGTACAGCATAGAAACAGACCCTTTGGTCCAACTAATCCATGCTGACTAGATATCCTAAATAAATCTAGTCCCACTTGACAGCATTTGGCCCATATCCCTCTAATAACCTTCCTTTTCATGTACCCATCCAGGTGCCAGCTAAATGTTGTAATTGTACCAACGTCCACCATTTCTGCTGGCAGCTCATTGCATACACTCATTACCCTCTGCATGAAAAAGTTGCCATCAGGTTCTTTTTAAATCTTGCTCCCTTACCTTAAACTTATGCACTCTAGTTTTAGACTCCTCTGCCCTTTCTCCTCACCCTATCTGTGCACCTCATGATTTTATAAATTTCTATACAATGTTAAAGACGGTAATATTACAGAATCCTTTGAGGTCAAGACAGGGATAAAGCACAGAAATATCATGACCCCACCCTTTTCTCCATTTTCATTGCCACTATTTTTCTTCTCGTCAAAAACAAGTTTCCCAGTATGTGGAAATTGTCCACAGGATGGGCAGAAAACTTTTCAACCTCAACTGGTTGAAATCCAAGAAGAAAATGACACTGGCATCACTTGTGGAACTTTAGTTTATGGATGACAATGTCATCTGTAGTGATTGACATGAGGTTGGCCAGGTGGATCTCATTGAGTATGATTAGGACTGGGTCTGGGCCAATCAGGGAGCCTTGGCCAACAAATATAAACAGGAGTGACTTGCTGGGTTTGTATTGTCTGCACTTTTGTATGTAACGGTATTGTCTAATGTACAAATGTCATTGTCACTGTCTTGTCATATGTGGAACTGGGATTTGAGGTTTGTCCTCCTCTCCCTGTAAAATGGTTGAACGGTAGGGTTCGGGGCCTAGCTTTGCTGCTCCCCTCCCTTGTAAAACTGCTGTCTTTTGTGTACAGCTGTCAATGTTTTTTGTAAATTGTTTTGTAACTTGTTTAATAAAATAAAAAAAAAAAAAATAAACAGGAATGTTGTCTGCACTTTTGTATGTAACGGTATTGTCTAATGTATGACACAGAGCGGGCTTTATCATTGTGCTTTTTAGGGTTTATGCTTCAAACATAAATTCAATCTGCCTGGATTGTATCAGTCGGCAGTTTAGTTTGTTGTGTGTAAGCAATCATGAAACAAGAAATGGAACAGGAATTGGTAACTGATTTAAACCTCCACACAGTGCCGCAGAAACCCCCGCTTGAGTAAATACACGACTCACTCTCAAACTTCCACCATCGCCTCAGAATATGCTGCATGCTGCTGAGCAAGCAGATCTCTGAGAGTGTACCCCTTCACCCAGCGCCTGGCAATTAACGTCCTTTTGGATGTGGGTTTCTCCTCAGCAGGTGTCTCTTGTTTTGTTGATGGCCCCAGATTTAGCTGCAGTGCCTCCCCTTGACATTTAATGGTGTTACTATCACGGACTTTTTGGGGTTATCATTGACCAGTAACTCAACGAGACTCACCACATAAACACAGCGGCTCCCGGGTGTCCTTGGAGAAGGAGCACGCGGTGTCGACCAACACCCTGGAGTTGTTCAGGGAGAGGTGGGCGCCGCAGGGAGTGGAGTGCATCATTTCTCCCTCCAATTCTATTTTGATTTAGTCCCTACCCTCCCCTTCACTGTTTTGATCACACAGCACTGTCCCTTGATGTGAAGGGCAGTGCTTGTCACTGGCCACCCGGGTGTTTTCCTGTCTTCCTGGTGGTGGAAACTGAATAAAGATTCGTGCACTTTGTGTCTTTCACTGTGTCTCACACCTGCACACACACACCATGGGTGCTGGGAAAAAAATAAACACTACCGCACTTAGGTGGTAGTGTGGGGGTTTAAAAAAAAAGAAAAAAAAGGAAAAAAAATGTAAAAAAGGAAAAAAAAGTAAAAAAAAATAAACAGGAGTGATAGGGGGTCGTTAGGGCCGACTGCCTGCCCCTCTTCCGCAGTTACGTTAGGGCCCGGGTGTCTTGGAGAAGGAGCACGCGGTGTCGACCAACACCCTGGAGCTGTTCAGGGAGAGGTGGGCGCCGCAGGGAGTGCAGTGCATTATTTCTCCCTCCAACTCTATTTTGATTTAGTCCCTACCCTCCCCTTCACTGTTTTGATCACACAGCACTGCCCTTTGATGTGAAGGGCAGTGTTTGTCACTGGCCACCCGGGTGTTTTCCTATCTTCCTGGTGGTGGAATTTGAATAAAGATTCGTGCACTTTGTAAAAGAAAAAAAATATATATAAAAAAAAGAAAAAAAAAATTAAAAAATAAAAAAAACAAATAAACAGGAGTGATAGGAGTTCGTTAGGGCCGACTGCCTGCCCCTCTTCCGCGGTTACGTTAGGGCCCGGGTGTCCTTGGAGAAGGAGCACGCGGTGTCGACCAACACCCTGGAGTTGTTCAGGGAGAGGTGGGCGCCGCAGGGAGTGGAGTGCATTATTTCTCCTCCAACTCTATTTTGATTTAGTCCCTACCCTCCCTTTCACTGTTTTGATCACACAGCACTGTCCTTTGATGAGAAGGGCAGTGTTTGTCACTGGCCACCCGGGTGTTTTCCTATCTTCCTGGTGGTGGAAATTGAATAAAAAAATTCGTGCACTTTGTGTCTTTCACTGTGTTTCATACGTATACACAATAAAAAGAAAAGAAAAAAATAGGAGTGGAATTTGAATAAAGATTCGTAGAAAAAAAAAGAAAGAAAAAGAAAAAGAAAAAAAATTTTAAAAAATAAACAGGAGTGATAGGGGGTCGTTAGTGCCGACTGCCTGCCCCTCTTCCGCAGTTACGTTAGGGCCCGGGTGTCCTTGGAGAAGGAGCATGGGGTGTCCACCAACACCCTGGAGTTGTTCAGGGAGAGGTGGGCGCCGCAGGGAGTGGAGTGCATTATTTCTCCCTCCAACTCTATTTTGATTTAGTCCCTACCCTCCCCCTCACTGTTTGATCACACAGCACTGCCCTTTGATGTGAAGGGGAGTGCTTGTCACTGGCCACCCGGGTGTTTTCCTATCTTCCTGGTGGTGGAAATTGAATAAAGATTCATGCACCTTGTGTCTCTCACTGTGTCTCACACCTGCACACGCACACCATGGGTGCTGGGGAAAAAATAAGCACTACCACAGTTAGGCGGTAGTGTGGGGGTTAAAAAATAAGAAGAAAAAAAAACAGGAGTGTATCTTCCTGGTGGTGGAAATTGAATAAAGATTCATACACCTTGTGTCTCTCACTGTGTCTCACACCCGCAAAAAAAAACAGGAGTGTAACTAGAGTCTGCTGGATCTGCACAAATTCTCCTCTGACCACATGGACCCTCATCTTTGTGACTTCCTGGAGGGACACTACCTGGATAAGCAAGTGAAGATGATCAAGAATCTGGGAGATCATATCACCAACCTGAAGAGATTGGGAGCCCCTGAGAATGGCCTGGGAGAGTACCTGTTTGACAGGCTCACCGTGGGGGGAGAGTGACTGAACTGACTGCAATCTGTGATTCCCTGTCATATGGGATATTCTGTGCCTTCTGTATGAAAACGCAATAGCTGTCACTAATTCCTCAGTCTTTTTCTTACTACTAATTAAATGGAAATTGGTATAGCAAAAAATTTTTAAAAATTAACAGGAGTGTGAGGGCAGCATGGTGGCTCAGTGGTCAGCACTGCTGCCTCACAGCACCAGGGTCCCAGGTTCGATTCCAGCCTCTGGTGACTGTGTAGAGTTTGCACATTCTCCCCGTGTCTGCGTGGGTTTCCTCCGGGTGCTCCGGTTTCCTCCCACAGTCCAAAGATGAGCAGGTCAGGTGAATTGGCTATGCTAAATTGCCCATGGTGTTCGGTGCATTAGTGAGAGGGAAAGGAGTCTGGGTGGGTTACTCTTCGAAGGGTCAGTGTGGACTTGTTGGGCCGAAGGGCCTGTTGAAAAAAAGAAGAGAAAAAAACAAACAAAAAAAACCAGGAGTGTTTTGATGTGAAGGGCATTGCTTGTCACTGGCCACTTGAGTGTTTCTTTTCTTCCTAGTGGTAGAAACTGAAAGAAAAAGAAAAGAAAAAAATAAATAAACAGGAGTGTCAGAGTTTACGTTCACTCTCGGGATTGGCTCTGAGCCAGCTACATGTACTGAGCAAATATAAATTAAGGGTGACTTGGTGATGGGATACCGGCCTTCATGGAGTTATTTCAGTGGTGACGAAATAAAACTGTACACTCCTAGACATTTTGCTTGCAAAAGTCATCTTTGAGTAGTGGTAAGCCTTTCTAGGATCATGCCTTTATTTAGGAAGCTTGACCAGTTCAATCCTGTATATGAAAAGAATATGTTTTTTGTCTGGGCAAATGACATTGGGGCAGTTGAAAAAGCAACAAATAATTAGATTAGGTTAGATTCCCTACAGTGTGGAAACAGGCCCTTTGGCCCAACAAGCCCACACTGACCCTCCCAGAGTAAGAGTAACCTACCCAGACCTATTTCCTTCTGATTCACACACCTAACACTATCGACAATTTAGCATGGCCAATTCACCTGACTTGTACATTTTTGGACTGTGGGAGGAAACCCACCCAGACATGGGGAGAATGTGCAAACTCCACACAGACAAACACTTGAGGCTGGAACTAAACCTGGATCCCTAGCGCTGTGAGGCAGCAGTGCTAACCACTGAGCCACCATGATGCCCAAAATTCTTATGATTGCTTGTGGGCCTGAGCACTTTTGGTTAATAGGAGCCTAAATTTCTCTGAGGCACCAGATACTAAAGAGTTTTCAAAAGTCTTTCAAGAGTTACTGGATTTAATTAAAGAATATTACAACCCCAATTCTGTGATGCTTTCAGCTTTACTCAGCAATTCAAAAACCAGGGGAATCTATATTCGGATTTTTGACGTAATTAAGACAATGAATAGGAAGGGTTTGGAGGGATATGGGCCGGGTGCTGGCAGGTGGGACTAGATCGGGTTGGGATATCTGGTCGGCATGGACAGGTTGGACCGAAGGGTCTGTTTCCATGCTAGACATCTCCATGACTCTACGTGATTTTGGTTTAACACTGAATGAGATGCTGACAGACCATTTGGAATGTGGGATTAATCTTGCGAAAATATCTACTAAACAAAGCCCAAGTGGACTACAAACAGATACAACAATTAGCTGAGTCAATAGAAAATGTGGCAAGAGGAGCAAGTGAGCTACAGGGTACCCTGATGGAAATAGACATCCTCACCTGTCTGACTGAGTGTGGGGAACACCACTTGAGTGTACTCAATTGCATAGCCTCACACAGGACATATCCTGAGCAGAAGGACCCTAGGTTAGCACACAGCAAAACCTGAAAATAAAGTCGGCTACAATTTTCTTCAGAATCCAGGCCGGCAAGCCATTGTTGTCGCTGTTGGTATGTGGACTTGAAGCAGCAAAGGTGCCCTATGAGGCCTGATGTGAGTAAGAGAATTCATAGACCAGTATCCAGAATAGTGCACACTTTGGCAAGTCCACCTACATGTAGTTTGGAACAGTTAAATTGCTTAGCAACATCAAAATCAGAACCAACCAAAATAAATGCCTGGTGAAATGGTCACCTGCTGCTAATAGAGGTCAATATCAGTGCAGCTTGTGTCAGTGATTGCAGAACCAGTCTTTAACAAGATTTGCTCTGGACTCTAACCCTTAAGTTTACACATGAACTTGGTCAGACTGAAAATGTATAATCGGGGTTTTGTTACAGATTAAGGTTCCACAGATTAACATTAGATTAGATTACATTACAGTGTGGAAACAGGCCCTTTGGCCCAACAAGTCCACACCGCCCCGCTGAAGCGAAACCCACCCATACATTTACCCCTTACCTAACACTGCGGGCAATTTAGCATGGCCAATTCACCTGACTTGCACATCTTTGGACTGTGGGAGGAAACTGGAGCACCTGGAGGAAACTCACGCAGTCACAGGGAGAATGTGCAAACTCCACACAGTCAGTCGCCTGAGGCGGGAATTGAACCCGGGTCTCCGGCGCTGTGAGGCAGCAGTGCTAACCACTGTGCCACCGTGCCACCCACAGGTTCAACTTTGGTTCCACTGTCCCATGAGAAGTAGTTGGTGCAATCACCACTGATTGTGGTAAAATTCTCAGGCTCAAGCGTGATGGGGCAGAATTGGTTGAGAATGATTCACCTTGATTGACTCAACATTTTTCAGTTAGAAAATGGCTGCCTGAATTAAATACCTGAAAGATTTTCAGGAAGGTCTAGGGACTTCCAAAGGAGCCAAGACTACCTTACATAGTGGTCAGGAAGACAAACCATGTTTCTGCAAGACTCACCCAGTGCCTTATGTGCAAATGTAGAGGCAGAAATGAGGCTGGAAAATGAAGGGATCAACAAACAATTAGTACAATTTGTGGAATGGGCAGCACCTTTATTTGGGAAGCTTGACTAGTTTGATGCTGCCTCTGAAGACTGAGCCCTGCATGTGAAAAGAATGTGTTTTTTTTTCTAGGCAAATGACATTGGGACAATTATACCAATTGTGAAGCCTGATGGGTTGGTTTGCCGTCATGGGGATTTTAAGCCAATAGTAAACCACTTCTTGTAGCTGAGTAATTACCCTGTCCCTTGCCTAGAGGGGAGGGAGCTGTCTGTCACAAAGCAGAACATGAGCCATGCATACCTCTAATTGTGTATGAAGAGGAGTCCCTGAAGTTTGCCACAATTAGTGGGCGGCACGGTGGCACAGTGGTTAGCACTGCTGCCTCACAGCGCCAGAGACCCAGGTTCAGTTCCTGCCTCAGGCGACTGACTGTATGGAGTTTGCACATTCTCCCTGTGTCTGCGTGGGTTTGCTCCGATTTTCTCCCACAGTCCAAAAATGTGCAGGTTAGGTGAATTGGCCATGCTAAATTACCCGTAGTGTTAGGTAAGGGGTAAATGTAGGGGTATGGGTGGGTTACGCTTCGGCGGGTCGATGTAGACTTGTTGGGCCGAAGGGCCTATTTCCACACTGTAATCTAATCTAAAAATCTAATACCTATAAGGGCTTGAACCAATATAGAAGACTGCCATTTGGGGTATTATCACCCTGTGCCCTTTTCCAGTGGATGATGGACAACATTTTGCAAGGTTAACCCCAGTTTGCCATTTATCTGGAAGTCGTGCTAGTAATCAGAAAGACCAATGAAATGCATTTGGAGTACATAGACATGGTGTTTAAATATTTCTCTCAGGCAGGCATAGGTCCTAGATGGGAAAAGTGTGTGTTCTAAGCACCCCAAGTGGACTACTTGGGCTACAGAGTTGTTCATTCAAGGTTACACCCATTGGAACATAAAATAAAAGCGATCAAATGTGTCCCAGCTCCCATGTCTATACCAGAACTTAGGTCTTTCCTTGATTTGGTGAAAACAATGACTGCAGATGCTGGAAACCAGATTCTGGATTAGTGGTGCTGGAAAAGCACAGCAGTTCAGGCAGCATCCGAGGAGCAGTAAAATTAAAGTTTCGGGCAAAAGTCCTTCATCAGGAATACAGGCAGAATGCCTAAAGGGTGGAGAGATAAATGAGAGGA
>NC_057718.1:69716990-69769779 GCF_004010195.1 Chiloscyllium plagiosum | reverse complement strand
TGGAAGGTGAGCACGAGGGGCGTTCTGTCCTTGTTACGGTTGGAGGGATGGGGTGTGAGGGCGGAGGTGCGGGATGTGGACGAGATGTGTTGGAGGGCATCTTTAACCACGTGGGAAGGGAAATTGCGGTCTCTAAAGAAGGAGGCCATCTGGTGTGTTCTGTGGTGGAACTGGTCCTCCTGGGAGCAGATACGGCGGAGGCGGAGGAATTGGGAATACGGGATGGCATTTTTGCAGGAGGTAGGGTAGGAAGAGGTAATCCAGGTAGCTGTGGGAGTTGGTGGGTTTGTAAAAAATGTCAGTGTCAAGTCGGTCATCATTAATGGAGATGGAGAGGTCCAGGAAGGGGAGGGAGGTGTCAGAGATGGTCCAGTAAATTTAAGGTCAGGGTGGAATGTGTCGGTGAAGTTGATGAATTGCTCAACCTCCTTGCGGGAGCACGAGGTGACACCAATGCACTCTTTAATGTAGCGGAGGAAGAGGTGGGGAGTGGTGCCGGTGTAATTACGGAAGATGGACTGTTCTACGTAGCCAACAAAGAGACAGGCATAGCTGGGGCCCATACGAGTTCCCATGGCCACCCTTTTGGTCTGGAGGAAGTGGGAGGATTCGAAGGAGAAATTGTTAAGGGTGAGGACCAGTTCGGCCAAACGAATGAGAGTGTCGGTGGAAGGGTACTGTTGGGGACGTCGGGAGAGGAAGAAACGGAGGGCTTGGAGGTCCTGGTCATGGTGGATGGAGGTGTAGAGGGACTGGATATTACGGAAAATTTATAGGTAACTTGGCCTCCATCTTGGCACATGCTACTGAAAAAATGTCATTCTTGGAAATGGTCACATTGCCAAGAAGTGACTTTTAGGGAAGTAAAAAAGTAGCTATCATTGTCAGAGGTGTTGGCCCACTACGATCCCAAGCGAGATGTGCTGCTGACAGGTGATGCCTCTCTGTGTAGTATGGGAGTAGTGATGACTCACCAGTGGCTTAATGGAGAGGAACATCCAAAAGCATATGCATCCCAGATGTTGGCTGATGCTGATTGCAAATGCACCAGAAGGAAGGTCTGGTTACCTTTTGTGTGAGAAAGTTTCACCAGTACCAGGAGGCCAAGGGGTAAATGCAGGTACCTTCAGCTGCTTCCCACTGGCAGATCACCACTAGTAGTGCATCCCTGGGAGAGTCTGTTCTGGTTTTAAATTTTTTGGACCATATTCCGGTCACTGCTGATAATATCCAACTGTGGCCACGAAAAGATCCCGTCTTGGTAAAACTAAAACAACTGGTGATGATGGGGAAATTAAAAAGGCCATCACAACTAGGATTGAAACCTTTCTAGACCTGGTGAGACCAGATCAGCATTGAGGATGACATATTATTATGAAGAGTAAAGGTCAATGCCAGACACAAGAGTTATCCAGGGGTTTCCAAAATGAGGATGCTAGCAGACTTTATTTTTGGTGACCAGGATTGAATGCAGACGTAGCCAAAAATGGGATGCTATTTACCAGCAGGGATTTCAAGTATTTCCTAAAATTGAAAGGCATTTCGCATGTTCGAACAGCTCCATTCAAATGGTCTGGTGAAAAGAGCAATCCAAACATTAAAGGCAGCCTTAAAGAAGCTTAATGCTTCACTTGATACCAAATTGTCCCAATTCCTGTTTAATTATAGAACTACCTCTCATGCATCTACAGCAATAATTCAAACAGAGTGCTGATGGGAGGAAAACTCTGTACCAGGTTAAACCTGATATTCCTGGATCTGGAAGGGAGAGTGAAATTGTATCAAGAATGCCAGGCCAGCCATATGCCTTTTTTTAAGATAGTTTACTTCATGGGACAAGGTTTGGTGTTGAAACCACGGACATGGCTGTGCATGGTACAAGGCAAGGTTGATGCTAGGTCTTGTGACATACAAAGTTCAGGTAGGTGAGGTGGTCCTGAACAAACATGTGGATCACATGAAAGCTGCTATCTCGCAAACAGGGCTGGAGAAAAACATACCCGGTCCCTTCGAATAGCCAGAAAGGCTGTCACAAAACATGGGTTCTCCCTCTCTGTCTAGCTTCAAAGAAACCTCAGAGTCCAAGAAAAATGCAGTTAATATCGCAGCCTTGATACTGTTACCACCTGAAGAAGAGGATGAATTTCCTTTCAGATGCTCCAGGTGCAAGAGACGGGCTATGATCCAATACATGCCACCTGTATCTGAGTCAGAGTCAGAGCTAATGGACCTGGGGCGAAAAAGTGTCAAGAGGAGCTTCAAGAAAAAGAACAGGCTAACATCTCCAGACATAGTGTGGGAGGGATGTCATGATTGGAACAAGGTTGGCCAGGAGGATCTCATCAAGTATGATTTCCCTGATTAAGGCTGTTAACCTGAGATAATCAGGGAACCCTAGCTGACAGATATAAACAGGAGATTCAAAAGTCTCCTCACTCTAAGGACTGGCTCTAAGCTAGCTGAACAGAGTCCACATACTATGCATGTTTAAATAAGGGGTGACTTGGTGAACTGATACCAGCTTCTGTGGAGTTATTTCACATATCTGCTCTCTCAGACGAGAATCTTCAAGCCTTACAAAATGCCTTGTGGATGCATACTGAAGAATTGGTCTCAGCTTCAACGTCAAGAAGACTCAACCCCTTTATCAATACATCCCAGGTCAAGTTCTGGTCTATCTCTTCATTAAGATTAATGGAGAAATCCTGCCAAATGTGGAACATTTCCCCTGCCTGGGAAGCTACCTCTCATGTAAGATTGTCTTTATATTTACTTTCTTCTGGGGTCATGAAACCTTACCAAAATGTAATGAATTTTGGAAAATTAACAGCAGTATTACCTCATTAGCAACCCTTTCTAAGAACTTCAGATGAAGTCTATTGCGAGGTGTCACAGTGGCTCAGTGGTTAGTACTGTTGCCTCACAGTGCCAGGAATTCAATTTCGATTCCACCTTCAGGCAACTGTTTGTATGAAGTTTGCACATTCTCCCCGTAACTACGTAGGTTTCCTCCTGGCGCTCTGGTTTCATCTCTTTGATCTAATCGGTTACTTGTAGGCTCATCTCTACAAAGATGCGCACATTGGATGGATTGGCCATATAAATTGCCCTATAGTGTTCCAGGGATGTGCAGACTAGATGAATTAGCCCTGGGGAATGCAGGTTTACAGGGATAGTGTAGATGGTGGGTCTAGGAGGAATGCTCTTAACAGGGCCTGTGTGGGCTCAATGGGCCAACTGGCCTGCTTCACACTGTATGGACTCTATGAATTCCAGAAATACTTAATATATGAAACATGAAAGTTTTGAAAGTAATAGGTGAAGTCTATAAAGACCCAGAGACGTATCAACCCACAGCATCATCAGGTTGCTCAGTACCGCTTCTTGTTTTTATATTTCTAGCAAGCTTCCTTTCATGCACTCATTTATTTGAATTGATTAATCATTTAGTAATTTCTCTGCTGATCTTTGTATTCTGACCAGTCATCTGACTTGTCACTTTCACTTGCACAATGATATGATTTTTCCATAAGTTTGAGATACCAATCATGCAGTAGGGGCAAGCCAGAAATCAATATCACTACATTCCGAAGGATTTTCAAGATTCAAGGGCATAGTTAAAGGACAACTGTGGCAAGCATTTTCTGCAATCCTGGCTGTGTGAAGATGCCTTGAGATATAACTGCTGTTAGAACCTTCTGATCTTTCCTTTTCCATATGACATTAGCTTCTGCTGCTACCTTCTCATCTTCCCGTTCTCCCCTTACAAACTGAATAGCCTCAACTGTATTTGGTTTACTGCTTTAATGTGATGTGAGTGCTGGCTAGGCCAGCCTGAATTGTCTATTCTTGATTTCCCTTGAGAAGGTAGTGGTCAATTGCTTAAACCACTGCTGTACCCATGGCAAAGGCACTCCCACAATGCTGTTTGGAAGGGTTCAAGGATTTTAAGTCACTGTCAGTGAAGGAATGTAATTTAATTTCCAAGTCCAATGTCGGGCTGGTGTGTGGTTGGAAAGTAACCTGCAGGTCATGGTGAGGGTTTGGAGATTGCAGGCAAATTAGCTTTGCTGTGTTCCTGCTTTGTATCTTGTAACTGATAAACACAGCTGCCTAGAGTACAAGAGAACAGAGTGCAGATGGTGTTGATCACCCAACCTGTGCCTTTGATGCACCATGTCAAGGCTTAAAGGAGATAAGATATCATACTTGAAAGCCCCAAAATGCCTGGGAAATTAATTCACGTCAGATGAAATGGAGAAAAGTTGCCACATCTGTGAAACTTTCAGAATCTCATTTTTAATGGAGCTAGATTAGATTAGATTACTTACAGTGTGGAAACAGGTCCTTCGGCCCAACAAGTCCACACTGACCTGCCGAAGCGCAACCCACCCAGACCCATTCTCCTACATTTACCCCTTCACCTAACACTATGGGTGATTTAGCATGGCCAATTCACCTAACCTGCACATTTTTGGATTGTAGGAGAAACTGGAGCACCCGGAGGAAACCCACACAGACATGGGGAGAATGTGCAAACTTCACACAGAGAGTTGCCAGAGGCTGTTGCATCCTTGCATTCACAGTTGATGCTTCCACCAATTGGTGCCTGGGACATAGGAAGCTGAAATGGATCATCCACTTGGAACTTCTGACTGAAGATTGTTGTAAACATTTCAGCTCTGATGTGCTGGGTTCCCCTACCATTGAGTATGGGGATATTTATGGAGCCTTCCCCTTCAGTTAGTTGTTCAGTTGTCTACCATGATTTATGACTGTATGTAGCAGGACTGCAGAACTTTGATCTAATCGGTTACTTGTAGGATTGCTTTGCCCTGCCAATGCATGCTGCTTCCGTTGTTTGGGAATGCAAATTTTCCTGTGGTGTCGCTTCACCAAGTTGACATCTCATTTTGGTAAGCCTAACGTTGCCCCTTGAATGCTCTCTTATACTATATTTTGATACATTTTTGCTACTATCTGATTATCTACCCCAACCCTAAGTAACCTCAACTGCTGCCAACCTGTTTATTCTAAAATTATGTCTCAGAGCAAACATCAAGTGGACCTATATTTTAGCAATGCCTTCCTCCAAGTTCTCCTTCAATTTGTCCTGCAACAATAAGAGTTTCTTCCCCCTGTCCAAAGCAGTCTCCACCTGCTCCACACCCCATTAATCCATTGTCCCATCAGCCATTGTCATCATACTGCAAACTATTGCACTGATCCTGTTCTCTCTTATCTCCAACTCTCACAACCTCATTAGTGACGTTTTGGCATTCCTCAATAACACCGTATTTCCCACAATCATGCTTCGTGACCCATCAGTAGACACAGATGTTGCCTCTACAGTGCAGCTTTCTCCCTTGATAACCTATGATTTCTCATTGGCCCATTGCTATCCTCCCTCTTTGTCTTCGTCAGCTATGTTCTGAACATCCTTACACAGGCAGCCCCAGTTTCAGTGCAAATTGTCGCTTCTGTGGTCCAACAAAGCTTCTAATTAAACAAAAGTATGTTCTACTCATTTCAAATCTACCAGGACGATTCCTCTGCCTGCTGGATGCCACTTTCAACCAGTAGTGAATCTAAAGGGAAATGTTTCTTGTCACTGCAGTTTGTTAACAAGGTAGCATTTAATCCGGTACCCATAATGCACAAGACAGGACTCAAGGGCTGGAAATGCGTGGATGCCCACGTGGCCTAACAAAACCAATGAGATATTACAGACTGTAGTGACAACACAGAGGCACATCTACCTTATCACAAATTCCTTTCTCTTCAACCACAAATAAATTATTTAATTTTTAAATATGTTATCTTGACAATGCAACCTTCCAACCTGACAGACATTTTTACTAAACTAACCTTACAAAAAGAGGAACCAGAAGGCATTACGTTACCAGATTCCTCTGTTGTCACCGAGTCTTAAGTTTCTACTAGTATGCCCACAAATATCACGTCATCACTTAAGATGAAATAAGCTTATGTCTTTATGAACAAAATGTGTAAAAGATAAGAGATAAAGAAGGGTAGTAAAATGTTTCAAAACTAGAACAACACCTATGAAGCAGAATAATATTCATTAGTTTTGCTACATATCAGATAATTTTCTTCATTTTTAATGTTGTAACTTTGCGTTAGTTCATACCTTCAATTAAATAATAGATAATAATAAATAATAGATTGACTACTTAGTAGATGGGACTAGTTCTTCAATATAAAATAATCAAGAAGTAAACTAAGATTAAGCTATTTACATTTGTTCTGGTACATAAATTTTACCATTATAACATAAAAAACATACAAACAACAGTCACAACTTTGATATAAACAACTATGTCACAATTACAGAAATAAGATTAAGCACTAAGATATAATTGGAAATTATCAAATTAAGCTACAAATAAAGCAGAGGAATATTTAATAAATAATATAAATGTTCTGCATCATGTCTATTTCAAGTTTCAGGAAAAAATGATGAAGTCTAGACATTGTTAAAGACAAGGCATGAGAGGAAATGAGAGGAAAATGAGAGGAACTGCAAGTTTTGAATAAAGCAGCAATGTGTGGCCAACTTCTCTAGATGACAGAGATTTAAAATCTTAACTTCAATAAAGATTCCTGTGAGGAATATCAGACCCATGAGGTTATGCCCTTTGATCCAATTTACATTTTGTTGTTCAAACATTGTGTACTCAATGAAGACTTGAGGCTACATGGTATTTTTTCGCCTATTAGTTGCACAGGATTTTATAGATTTTTCTTCAAGGCCTAGCCAGAGTTCTCACTGTATCTTGCCAATTAACCTTATTAACTACTTGTCCTTCCCTTCTCATCCAATTCCATCTCCACCTTTCCATATTTGCCACTGCTGGGATCCTAAACTTGATTGGCATCCCTGGTACCAGCACCATCTTTAAAAGTCAGTTGTGCTGTGACCATGCATTGCTTGTCCAGAGCTCTCATGCAATAGTTCCTGACAATTGCACCATAAATGGCATACAAGGGAAATATGATGCCTCATGATATGGGCAGAGACCTGAAGGGCTTCTGGATGAGATGGTACAGATGTGGGATGTCCTCTTCTTCCAGAAACATTTCAGGAGGCCACAACAGTCAGTACCAGCTTGGTCTGAGATTGTCACCTGGGTCAGTGCAGACTCAGATGTCTGGAGGAATGCACAGCAATGTAAGAAGAAAGTCAATGACTACATCTACTCTGCCATGTAAGTGCCACCACACTTTCTCTGAAATTTCATACTCACTCTATCTGTGCTACTATGTCTACCTTACACCAACTTTCACTAGTGCCTGTATCATCTTCCCTCAAATTGTGCTCACCCACTCCATGCACTTTCTGGGAACACATCCCTACCTGCACCAAAATGAATAGCCGTGCCATCCTCTTTCATCCCTTAGTACTTATCCATCTCTCATTCCAGGAGACAGACCAAAATAGGACAAAAAGAATCATGAAGAGTAGTGGGCCACTCAACATTTGATTATTTGCCCCCCTGACTATTTCCCTTCACATCCAGTGCACACACAGATTTCCCTGAGATGTTGGTGCCCTATGTCTATCCTAGTGGTTCTTTAGAGCAAATGGTGAGCTGAAGTTGCCAAGTACCTACTCTAACTACTATGTTGAGAATTCTTGATATCAGGTTTTTTAGTACATTTTCTAAAATGGGAAGCTGCATATTTATGAGGCAAAATGTGCTATTCATAAGGTAGTTAACAGCAATAATCATTATTAAAAGGCATCTTGTCACTGTTAAGCTAGAAACTTGGCTCAACACCCAGAAGATGCAGAAAAGATGCAGTGAATTACTTCTGATGTTAAGATGCATCTCACTGGACATCTCGAGCAATTATACCATAAACCTCACTGTTACTCATGTCATTCAAGCATTCTACCCTTTTGTTCAATGTTGTTATGCAAACAATGTTTATGTTATAGATATGTTAATAGTTGTCAATAATAAAGGAATCAGTCAAATGATCTTAGACTATTTTGTTCTCACTCAGAAAGTGTTTGACTTGTATTTGTTCAGTAGCTCATTGTCCCTTAATTAGAATTAAAGGGTATTTCCTCCTTTTCTTTTATCAACAGTCAACCACCACCAGTTTTCTGTCTCTAACAAGAGAACAGACCTATGCTTCTATGGGACTGTAGCAAGTATTATTTGTCCCATTATCTAAGGAATACTGGCATGTACTAGCATTGACAGTGAACCAGAGAAGGTTCACTGGGATGATCCTGGGTATGAAAGGATTATTTCATGAGGAAAGAACATAGAACACAGAACATAGAAACATACAGCGCAGTACAGGCCCTTTGGCCCTCGATGTTGCGCCGATCCAAGCCCACCTAACCTACACTAGCCCACTATCCTCCATATGCCTATCTAATGCCCGTTTAAATGCCCATAAAGAGGGAGAGTCTACCACTGCTACTGGCAAGGCATTCCATGAACTCACGACTCGCTGAGTAAAGAATCTACCCCTAACATCTGTCCTATACCTACCACCCCTTAATTTAAAGCTATGCCCCCTCATAATAGCTGACTCCATACATGGAAAAAGATTCTCATGGTCAACCCTATTTAAACCCCTAATCATCTTGTACACCTCTATCAAGTCACCCCTAAACCTTCTTTTCTCTATTGAAAACAGCCCCAAGTGCCTCAGCCTTTCCTCATACGATCTTCCTACCATACCAGGCAACATCCTGGTAAACCTCCTCTGCACCCGTTCCAGTGCCTCCACATCCTTCCTATAGTATGGCGACCAAAACTGCACACAATACTCCAGATGCGGCCGCATCAGAGTCTTATACAACTGCAAAAGGTTGAGTAGATTGGTCCTGTGTTCATTGGAACTTAGAAAAATGAAAGGTGACCTTATTCAAACATACAAGAGTCCCAGTGGACCTGATAGTGTAAATGTGGAAAGGTTATTTCACTTTATGGGAGAGTCTGGGACCACATGGCATAATCCAAGTGTAAGGAGTTCCTCACAATATGACAGATTAGAGGAAATTCTTTTCTGCAAAAGGCTGTATAGCTTGGGCTGTTGAGAATGTTTAATGCTGAGACAAAAAGATTTTAATTAGTAAGGGAATCAAGGATTACAGGGAAAAGACAGGAAATTGGAGTTGAACAGTCTTGGACCAGCCATAATCTCATTGAATGGCAGTCGATTCAATGGGCTGAATAGTCTACTTCTGTTCCTAACTCTCATTAATAATAAGGTGTCTATTGGAAAACTGTTTACCAGGATTCCAGGGTAAGATCCTGGAATCCATTGTGAAGGGTGAGATTTCTGAATATTTGGAATTGTATGGTAAAATATGGCAAAGTCAGCATAGTTTCATCAAGGGGAGGAGAAAGTGAGGTCTGCAGATGCTGGAGATCAAAGTTGAAACTTTATTGCTGGAACAGCACAGCAGGTCAGGCAGCATCCAGGGAACAGGAGATTCGACGTTTCGGGCACAGGCCCTTCTTCATCAAGGGGAGGTCATGCCTGACAAATCTGCTCAAATTCTTTGAGGAAGTAATGAGCAAGTTAGACCAAAGAGAGCCAATGGATTTTATATACCTGGACTTCAAGAAGGCTTTTGACAAGGTACCGTATAGGCGGCTACTGAATAACATAAGGGCCTATGGTGTTAGGGACAAGGTGCTAGCATGGTTAGAAGTTTGGCTTGTGTGGCACAAAGCAGAGTGAGGATAAAAAGATCCTTCTCACAGTGGCAGCTGGTGGCAAGTGGTGTTTCACAAGGCTCAGTGTTGGCACTACAATTTTTCACTTTATACATTAATGATCTCGATGAAAAGAACTAAGGCATTCTGGCTAAGTTTGTAGATGATACAAAGATAGATAAAAGGACAATGAGGAGTTGGGGAGGCTGCGGACGGATTTGGACAGATAGGAGAGTGGGAAAAGATGTGGCAGAGGGAGTTCAAACATGGGAAAGTGGGAGGTCATGCAGGTTGGTATGAAGAACAGAGGCATGGATTGTTTTCTAAATGGGGAGAAAAATTCTAAGTACGAACTGCAAAGAGACTTGGGAGTCCTAGTCTCGGATTCCCTCAAGGTAAACTTGCAGGTTGAGTCAGTAGTTAGGAAGGCAAATGTAATGATGACATTTATTTCAAGGGGACTTGAATATAAAAGCAGGGATGTATTTCTGAGGCTCTATAAGGCTCCGGTCAGGCTACATTTGGAATATTGTGTGCAGTTTTGGGCTCCATATCTCAGGAAGGATGTATGGCCCTGAAGTGTGTTCAAAAGAGATTCACGAGAATGGTCCCAGGAATGAAAAGGTGAACATGTGAAGAGCATATGAGGACTTTGAGTCTTTACTTGATGGAGTTTAGAAGGATGAGGGGGGATCTAATTGAAACATACAGAATACTGAATAGTTTAGACAGAGTAGATGTTGGAAAGGTAGGAGAGACTAGGACCCAAGGCCTTAGAGTAAAGGCAAAGACCTTTTAGAATGGAGATAAGGAGAAACTTCTTCAGCCAGAGAGTGGTGAATCTATGGAATTCATTGCCACAGAAGGCTGTGGAAGCCAGGTCATTGAGTATATTTAAGACCAAGTTAGATAGGTTCTTAATTGTCAAGGGGATCAAGGGTTGCGTGGAGAAAGTGGGAGAATGGGGTTGAGAAACTTATTAGCTATGATTGAATGGCAGAGCAGACTCGATGAGCTGAATGGCTTAATTTCTGCTCCTATGTCTTATGTTCTTATGGGTAAGTGCATCCCATACTCACTTTGCATCACATAATCTAATTTACAGCAAATTTGTCCCTTGACTTCATCACACTCCAAATAATAATGTTCCCATAAAATCCAGAATAGCATCCTAACAGTGTTTAGAATCTTATCATCTAGCCAAAACTACAGTGAAGATGTAACTCAGGGAAGTTTCTTATTTCCACAAGGTGCAAGTGAAGTCAATCCAAATTAGTGGGTGGCACGGTGGCACAGTGGTTAGCACTGCTGCCTCACAGCGCCAGAGACCCGGGTTCAATTCCTGCCTCAGGCGACTGACTGTGTGGAGTTTGCACGTTCTCCCCGTGTCTGCGTGGGTTTCCTCTGGGTGCTCCGGTTTCCTCCCACATCACAAAGATGTGCAGGGTCAGGTGAATTGGCCATACTAAATTGCCCGTAGTGTTAGGTAAAGGGTAAATGTAGGGGTATGGGTGGGTTTCGCTTCGGCGGGTCGGTGTGGACTTGTTGGGCCGAAGGGCCTGTTTCTACACTGTAATCTAATCTAATCTAATCTAATCTAATCTAATCTAATCAAATGAGAAAGGCCCTAATGAGAAGTATTCTTTATTCTAAGCATGGAACTGTACATATCCAACAGACCACAAGAGACCCTTGCAGAAAGTAGAGAATAGGGAGCAACAAAGAAGCAAAGCAATGTTCCCTCACAGTGCCAGGGACCCAGGTTTTATTCCAGCTTCATCTGTGTGGAATTTGCATTTTTCCCTGTGTCTGTATGGGTTTCTGCCAAATGTCCTGGTTTCAGCCTAAGCTCTGTAGATTGGGTGGATTGGCCATGCTATAGTGTGCTGAGATGTGTAGGCAAGGTGGATTAGTCATGATGAATGTGGAATGATGAGAGCTGGGTCTGGGTGTGTTGGTCTTTGGACAGTTGGTGCAGACTCAATGGGCCAAATGATTTCACAGACAAGGAACAAGACAAGTATCCAAATTTCTAACTGCATTTTATGCAATTATTCTTAGTATGTAGCAAAGGTACGGGGCACCACAATGGCTCAGTGCCTCACAGTGCCAGGAACCAGGGTTCAATTCCAGCCTTGGGTAACTATCCTCCCCCTGTCCTCCAGATGCTCTGGTTTCCTCCCACAATCCAAAGAAGGGAAAGGTGAATTGGCCATGCTAAATTGCCCATAGCATTCAGGGATGCCTAAATTAGGTGCATTAGTCAGGAGTGGGTTAATCAGAGTGTTGGGCTGAAGGGCCTGTTTCCACACTGTTGGGATTCTAATTCATAAAGTGCAGCATGTTTTAATTTCCATAAAATTTTCTGTATGATGCTTACACTCTCTATAATCATTTTCTTGTCATACTAGAAACTTAGTCAGGCATCAAACTCTTGTTCTTTTTGTAGAGATCAGGATTTCTGTTTCGAATCCAAAAGATTACTAAAAGATTCAAGCCACTAGGTTCATAGTTTAAAGAATTTTACAATAACAAAATCAAAAAATGTGAACATTAGATTGTCTAGCACATGCTTACAAAATCCAAACCAAAGTATCTACTGTGGGCGGCACGGTGGCCCAGTGGTTAGCACTGCTGCGTCACAGCGCCAGAGACCCGGGTTCAATTCCCGACTCAGGCGACTGACTGTGTGGAGTTTGCACATTCTCCTCGTGTCTGTGTGGGTTTCCTCCGGGTGCTCCGGTTTCCTCCCACAGTCCAAAGATGTGCAGGTCAGGTGAATTGGCCATGCTAAATTGCTGTAGTGGTAGATAAGGGGCAAATGTAGGGGTATGGGTGGGTTGCGCTTCGGCGGGTCGGTGTGGACTTGTTGGGCTGAAGGGCCTGTTTCCACACTGTAAGTAATCTTCCCAATCTAATCTAATCTACTCTTCCAATGTAAGACACTGGGGATTGTATGATCCAGTGCATATAGTGCATGCCCAGAGAAAACCTTGCTGCCCTATTGATCTTGTTATGAGATATTGGATAGAATCAGGTGTTTCAAGATCTGATGTAACTACAAAGAATGTGGAATGATGAGAGCTGGGTCTGGGTGTGTTGGTCTTTGGACAGTTCAGAGGTGATTAGAATGAATGTCAAAAGTAGCAAGAAGTATGTCTTTGCTTCATCATCCATTCTAAGAGGGTCATATGGGGACAAGTTACCATTCTGTCAGGTTGAACAGAGAACATAGAACATTACAGCGCAGTACAGGCCCTTCAGCCCTCGATGTTGTGCCAACCTGTGGAACCAATTTGAAGTCCATCTACTCTACATTATTCCATTCTTGTCCATATGCCTATCCAATGACCATCTAAATGCCCTTAAAGTTGGTGAGGCAAAAGTGAGTACTGCAGATTAGAGTAAAGAGCATGGTGCTGGAAAAGCACAGCAGATCAGGCAGCATCCGAGGAGCAGGAAAATCAACATTTTGGGCAAAAACCCTTCATCAGGAATGAGGCTGGGACCCTCGGGGTGGGGAGATAAATGGGAGGGGGGGGGCTGGGGGGGAAGGTAGGTGAGAGTATAATAGGTGGATGGAGGTGGAGGTAAAGGTGATAGGTCGGAGGGGAGGGTGGAGCAGATAGGTAGGAAAGAAGTTGGACAGGTGGGATAGGCCATGAGGACGGTGCTGAGCTGGAAGGTTGAAATTGGGGTAAGGTGGAGGGTGGGGAGATGAGGAAACTGGTGATATCCACATTGATGCCATTGGGTTGAAGGGTCCCGAGGCGGAAGATGAGGCGTTCTTCCTCCAGGCATTGTGTGGTAAGGAAGTGGCAATGGAGGAGGCCCAGGACCTGCATGTCCTCAGCAGAGGGGGAGTTGAAGTGTTTGGCCACGGGGTGGTGGGGTTGAATGGTGCGGGTGTCCCAGAGACAGTGCGTTCCATGCCCCTATTATTTTAGAAGTAAAGAAACTACCTCTGACATCTTTCCTATATCTATCACCCCTCAATTTAAAGCTATATCTCTTTGTGCTGGCTATCACCATCTGGCGAAAAAGGCTCTCAATGTCCAACTTATCTAATCCTTTGATTTTCTTATAAGTCTCAATTAAGTCACTTCTCAACCTTCTTCTCTCTAACGAAAACAGCCTCAAGTCCCTCATCCTTTCCTTGTAAGACTGTCCCTCCATACCAGGCAACATCCTTGTTAATCTCCTCTGAACCTTTTCCAAAGCTTCCACATCCACATTCTAATGCGGTGACCAGAACTGTACGCAATATTCCAAATGTGGCCACATCAGAGTTTTGTACAGCTAAGCATGATCTCATGGTTCCGAAACTCAATCCCTCTTTCAATAGAATTTAACACATTGTATGCCTTCTTAACACCCTATAAATCTAAGTGACAACTTTCAAGGATCTATGTTCCTGGACACTGAGATCTCTCTGCTCATCTACAATACTAAGAATCTTACCATTAGCCCAGTACTCTGCATTCCTGTTACTCCTTCCAAAGTGAATCTTTTCTGCATTAAACTCCATTTGCCACCTCTCAGCCCAGCTTTGCAGCTTATCTATGTCCCTCTATAAACTACAACATCCTTCGTCACTATCCACAACTCTACCGACCTTAGTGTCATGTGCAAATTTACTAACCAATCCTTCTAGGCCTTAATCCAGGTCATTTATACAAATGACAAAAAACAGTGGACCCAAAACAGATCCTTGCAGTACCCCACAAATAACTGAACTCTAGGATGAATATTTCCCATCAACCACCACCCTCTGTGTTCTTTCACCAAGCCAATTTATGATCTAAATGACTGAATTACCCTCAATTCCCTACCTCCATATTTTGTGCAAAAGCCTACAGTGGGGAATCTTATCAAACGCCTTATTGAGATCCATATACACCACATCAACCGTTTTACTCTCATCCACCTGTTTGGTCACCATCTCAAAGAACTCAATAAGATTTGTGAAGCACGACCTACCCTTCACAAAACCGTATTGACTATCCCTAATCAACTTATTCATCTCTAGGTAATGACAAATCCTATCTGTTATAACACTTCCTAAAACTTTACCCACAACTGAAGTTGTCTCTACTTCCCTTCTTGAACAAGGGAACAGTTACTACAATAATTGAAAGATCCAACAGATTTGAAACATTGAAGGGACAATAGATACTGAATAGAGAGGTAGGTGGGTTACCTCCAGGAAAGGTAGGAGAGGAAGGCAGGTAGTGCATGAATCTCCTGGGGGCATCCCCACATCAAAAAATAGGGGGTGATGGACTCTCAGGGGGAATGTAGCACTGGCAGCCACGTTTCTGCTACCAAGACTGGTTCTAACATAATAAGGAGTGTGTCAGGTTCCAAGCAATCAATTGTGATAGGGGACTCTCTAGGCAGAGGCTCAAACATATGTTTCTGTAGCCGACAATGAGAAATCAGAATGGTGTGTTGCCTCTCTCATGGCAGGATCAAGGATGTCTTGGAGAGGTTACAGAATATTCTAAAAGGGGAGAGGGACAGCAGGAGGTCTAAAACTAAAGACCTAGCAAGAGAAAAGGACAAGATTCTGAGGAGAGAATATAGGAAGTCAGGCAGAAATTAAACATACGTCCTCTAGGGGAATAATATTTGGATCACTCTCAGTACCATGAGCAAGTCAGGGTAGGGATAGGAGTATAGAGCAGATGAATGGCTGAGGAGCTGGTGCAGGGCAGAAGGATTCATACATTTGGTTCATTGGAATCTCTTCTGGGGAAGAAGTGACCTGTATAAGAAGGACGGATTGCACCTGAATTGGAAAGGGGCTAGTATACTGGAGGTGAGATTTGCTAGAGCTGCTCAGGAGGATGTAAAACTAGTAAGGGGTGGAGGGTGGGGGGAGGGGAAGGGTTGAGAGTTGGTATTTTTGATAGGTATAACATTACAGATGAATGTAGGGAGGATATTCCAGGGAATACATCCAGTGAAGTTATTTGAGTGGAACTGAGATATAAGAAAGTGAAGGTCACTGTATTTAAATTGCACTATCGACCTCCCCAGCAGTCAGAGGGAAAATGAAAAACAAATTTGTCAGGATATCTGTAAGAATAATAAGATGTTTATGGTAGGGGATTTTAACTTTCAAAACATAGATTGGGACTGCGATAATGTTAAAGGCTTGGATGGAGAGGAATTTGTTAAGTGTGTACAAGAAAATTTTCTGATTTGGTGTGTGGATGTACCTAATAGAGGAATACAAAACTTGCCCTACTCTTTGGAAATAAGGCAGGGCAGGTGACTGAGGTGTCAACTGGGGAGCACTATGAGGCCAGTGACCGTAATTCTATTAGTTTTAAAATTGTGATCAAAAATGATAGACCGGATCTAAAAGTTAAAGTTCTAAATTAGAGGATGTCCAATTTTGCTGATATTAGGCAAGAACTTTCACAAGCTTTGGGGTAGATATTTGCAGGTAAAGGAACGACTGGAAAGTGGGAAGCCTTCAAAAATGAGATAACGGGAGTCCAGGGACAATATACTCCTGTTAGGGTGAAGGACAAGGTTGGTAGGAGTAGGGAATGCTGCATGACTGGAGAAATTGAGGTTTTGGTCAAGAATAAGAAAGGAGCATATGTCAGGTACAGACAGCAGAGATCGAGTGAATCCCTCGAAGACTATAAAGACAGTAGGAGTATACTTAACAGGGAAATCAGGATGGCAAAAAGTGGACATGAGATAGCTTTGACAAATAGGCTTAAGAAGATTCCAAAGGGAATCTACATATATATTAAAGACAAATGAGTAACTAGGGAGAAAATAGGCTCCTTAAAGATCAGCAAGGCCATCTACCTGTGGAACCACTGGAAAAGGTTGAGATACTAAAGAAGTATTTTGCATCAGTGTTTATTGTGGAGAATGACATGGAAGACAGAGAACATGGGGAAATAGATGGTAATATTTTGAAAATTATCCATATTACAGAGGAGGAGGTGCTGGATATCTTAAAATGCACAATGGTGGATAAATCAGATCAGACCTGATCAGATGTACCCTAGAACTCTGTGGGAAGCTAGGGAAGTGATTGTTGGGCCCCTTGCTAAGATATTTGTATCATTGATTGCCACAGGTGAGGTGCCGGAAGACTGGAGGTTGGCTAACATGGTTCCACTATTTAAGAAAGGTGGTAAGGAAAAGCCAGGGAACTATAGACCGGTGAGCTTGACATCAGTGGTGGGCTAATTTTTGGATGGAATCCTGAGGGAAGGATTTATATGTATTTAGACGTATTTGTTTAGGGATTGTCAACATGGCTTTGTGCATGGGAAATCATGTCTCACTGCCTTGATTGAAATTTTTGAAGAAGTAATGAAGAAGTAATGATGGGGGCAGAGTGGTAGACATTATCAATATGGACTTCAGTAAGGCATTTGACAAGGTTCCTCATGGTCGACTGGTTAGTGAGGTTCGGTCTCATGAAATACAGGGAGAACAAGAACTGACTCAAAGGTAGAAGACAAAGGGGGGTGGTGCAGGGTTGCATTTCAGACTGGATGCCTGTGAACAGTGGTGTGCCACAAGAATTGCTGCTGGGTCCACAGCTTTTCGTCATTTATATAAATAATTGGTGGTTTAGTGGACAACAAAGAAGGTTACCTCAGAGTACAATGCGATCTTGATCAGATGGGCCAATGGGCTGAGGAGTGGCAGATGCAGTTTAATTTAGATAAATGTGAGGTGCTGCATTTTGTAAAGGCAAAACAGGGCAGGTCTTATATATTTATTGGTAAGGCTCTGCGGTGTATTGATAAACAAAGAGAACTTGGAGTGCATAGTTCCTCGATAGTAGAATGCCAGGTAGACAGGATAGTGAAGCAGGTGTTTGGTATGTTTGCCTTTATTGGTCTAGGAGAATTTGACCAAAATTGACACAAAACTGTATAGAAACCGTTTTATCACAAAGCATAATGGCTTCTACACAGTTTTGTGTCAGTTTTGGTCAAATTCTCCCACGATTGGTCAGTGCATTGAGTATAAGAGTTGGGAGGTCATGTTGTGGCTGTACAGCACTTTGGCTAGATCTCTTTTGGAATATTGCATGCAATTCTGGTTTCCCTACTGTAGGAAGTGTTCAGAAAAGATTTATAAGGGTGTTGCCAGGATTGGAGGGCTTGAGATATAGAGAGAGACCGCACAGGCTGGGGCTATTTTTCCTGTAGTGTCAAAGGCTGAGGGTTGACCTTATAGAGGTTTGTAAAATCATGAGGGGCATGGATAGGGTGAATAGACAAAGTTTTTTTTTCCCTTGGGTGGGGAACTCCAAAACTACAGGCCATAGATTTAAGGTGAGAGGAGAACAATTTAAAAGGGACCTAAGGGCAACTTGTTCACACAGAGGGTGGTGCGTGTATGGAATGAGCTGCAGAGGAAGTGGAGGAGTCTGGTACGATTACAAAATTTAAAATACATCTGGATGAGTATATGAATAGGAAGGGTTTAGAGGCATATTGGCCAAATGCTGTTAAGTGGGACTGGATATATTTAGGATATCTGGTCAGCATGGATGAGTTGGACCGATGGGTCTGCATCCGTGCTGTACAACTCAATAACTATATATAACATAATTTTGATACGTATGAAAATAAACCTTATATTATACAGGTATGCTGTGTGAGCAATCCATCAGTTCCCTTCTCACAGAAGTGACCTCTACGTGGAAACTGTCCCCCTTCAATCGACTCTCGCTTTAGTACCTATGAATTACAGAACTCCTATTTCTTCCATATTAAGTCCATTATAAGAATCTTTATGGTTTCGGGATAATTACATTTGATCGATAGGATTGGGGGCGGGGGGTGGAATTAAGAGACGTGGTGTTTACACTGTCAGCCGGAAGGGGGAGATAGTGGCTTTTGGATGACTGGGACCTGTGAAGCGGAGAGGTTATTGAAGTGTGTGCGTGTGGATAGTCTTCCTTTGGTTACCTGAGACCGTCTGTTGGTTGTGAGCAGAGAGTGTGGCAGACGCAGTCCGGATTAGTTGTTGCTTTCGGCACAGAAACCTAAATATGTTCGCAGCGGCAAGTTGTTTCACATTTATGATCATTCTTCTTGTTGTCGAACCTCAAAGAGGTAGGGAGAAGGCTGGGCATTCTGTTTATACTATTGAGTTTAAGAAAAAAAGTTTAAAGGCGTAATTTAATTTTCCAAACAGCTATGAGCGGGAAGAACAACATTTTCTGTTAATTTTTAACGAACGTTATATGGTTCATTGGGCAATAATTTGAGTTGTACCCCGCTTTTTAAAAATTCAATGATATTTTCAGACAGTGATTGATTAGTCAGAGGCATTTTCTCCTCACGGGCCGAGTTTTAACGCAAAGTAGTCACAACAGTTGACATCAGTTTAAGTGTGGTGTGCTGAGCGGACTTCTTTTGGTTTAAATTGTTGTCTTGCCACTAGCACTACTTTAGCCTCTGTAATTCCGAGAGTTTTAATCATTTAAAAAAAATCAATTTCGGATTAACTTTGAACTTGTAATCAAAGCAGAGTATTTGCCACATTAAAACCGTTTTTAAAGCCGCATAAGTTGACAATAGTTTTAAATGTCATTCTGAGAAACATTTTGTCTCAAGGTTTTTTTAAATTAATTTCTTCAATCACCCGGCCGCCCACCATGCTAGTCTGCAATTCTCAGGTTTTTCGTTTCATTCTAAAACGTCTTCGGATGAGCGGTGCTCGGGCAGTCCTGCATTTGGCAAGTGATATTGAAAACGTCTGGAAATTTGCTGGAAATTCTTTCGATTCAGTTTTCCGTCTTCAGTCATTGTGGAACTCTGCATTTCTTTTAGTTCAGTTTAGTTCGAGTGACTGTGACGAGCAGAGCCAAAGCCAATTTTGTTTTACGATTTTAATATAATGTTGCTGGGTCCGTTGGCATCCAAATTATTATCGTCTGTAAATTTCTAGCAGCGATTTAGTTTTAAATTTAGTGCAAGAATCCTAGCTGAGCGTTAAGAGGAGTCACCGGCACATAGTTTGGCGATATTAAGGACCGCAGCTGCTGGAAGTCAGAGTCGATAAAATGTGGTGCTATAGAAGCACAGCAGGTTAAACAGCTTCAGCGGAGCGGGATGCTGTCTGAGCTACTGTGCTTCTCCAGCTCCATGTTTTATCGACACCAGCTCATGGCGTTTAATGTAAACTTTCCAATCCGTGATACCAGTCCACATACCTATGTCTATTCCATACCGACAGACAGACTTTGAATCCATTTTTTGAATTTATTGAATGTGAGATTTGTTTTCGAGTTATTTAAACCTTCTTGATATAAACTTATTGTGATTTATGTATTGTGTACGAGTTCCTGATAAATATTTTGTTATATTCAGACTATCGTTTTATAGAAGTTTAGTTTTATTTTGTGTAATCACAAAAACTTTAAATGATTTTTTAAAAAGACATTCCAACATACCGTGCCTTATTGGGAAGCTACTGAAGTCTTCACTAGCTCCTGTGTCAAGCAGGGCAGTTTGGATGATATTTGGCAGTTATTAGAATATGTGTGTGTTTGTTATTCTTTTGGGGGCAGCGGAGACGCAAAAAAAAATCCTGTGAATTTGAGAATAAATACGTTAATCCTGCTGCAGTAACAGGTGCCACTGTTTCATTGTAAGTTATCATTGGTAGAATGATGGAAACTGACCAATAGAATGTACTCAGTGGCCAACATAGAGTTCCGCAACTTTATCCTCTGTGAAGCATGAAACATAACTTACCCGTTCAGTAGAATAATAGTACTATTTTCCATGACTCTTTTGGCCAGTTATTCTACTAAAGCAGTCAGTGTGTTCATGCTATTTTGGAAAGAGTTGGAATTTAAGCTTGATGATTATTCCCAGGGCTAAATCAGCCCGTTTCAGTATGTTAATTAGATTCTGAAAGATGGACAATTTTCCTAAAGAAAAATGAAAAATAATATAAATGTATGTCTGTTCATTAACATTTAAAAGAAAATAAAAGCACATTTGTACATATTTTCTAATCAGCCTGTTCAGAGATGTTATACATTGCTCAAAGGTAGGGTCCTGCCACTGCACCATAAGGGCTCTCAAATGAGATTTGTCTGACTTTTTCAATCATTTCAGGATATGTCACAAGACTTCTCAGCAAATGAAATATGTTTGAGAGAAGGGGAAGGCAGATTTCATTTTTGGATTGCTGATATTGTTGGACAAGCAGTTTGGATGGCTGTCTTCTGTTAGAACAATTTCAGGATGGAGAAGGCCAGTCAGTGGAGCCTCAGTGATAGGCAAGTTATTAGAATGGTATTCTGTGTTTCAGAATTGAAAGTTAAAAATCACACAACACCAGATTGTAGTCCAACAGGCTTATTTGGAGGTACGTGGGGCACTGTTCTTTCAACATGTGACATACTGATTAATCGGGAATAGTTAGCATGGATTTGTTAAGAGAATGTGTTGAAAAACCTTTTTTGAATGTTTTGAGAAGATATTTGAGTGTTGATGAGGGTAATGTAATTGATGTAGTCTACATAGACTTCATCAATAGTTTTTATGACATTGCTAGATTGGGCAAGAAAGTAAAAGCCCATGGGAACTGAGGCAGAGTTGCACATTTGGATCCAAATTTGCTGAGGCAGGAAGCAGAGATGGTAGAGGAATGTTTCTGTGGATGGAAGTCTGGTTCCAGTAGGATTCCACAGTGTTTGCTGCTGTGTCCCTTGCTCTTTGCGGTGCATGTTCATGATTTGGATTTAAATGTTCGTGGTATCAGCAAGAAGTTCATGGATGACATAAAAATTAGTAAGTTGGTAATTACTGAGGTGGATAGCTGTATGCTGGGACTGTACAAAATAATGGCTATAACTTTAGAGTCTTGTGGCATGGTAGTAGTGTCCCTACCTTTGGGTCAGAAGCCAGGGTTCAAGTCCTGGTTAGATGTAACTGGAGTACTGTATAAAGTTCTGGTTACCACATCATAGCAAGGACATGATTACACTAGAGAGGGTGCAGAAGAAAATTGCTAGGATGCTGCAAGGTCTGAGCTAAGAGGAAAGATTGGATAAGCTGGACTTGTTTTCTTTGGAGCGGCTAAGTTTGAGAGGCATCAGACAAGTTTATAAGATTGAGGGTCCCAACAGTAAGGCATTTCCTTTACATTAGGAGAAAGTGAGGTCTGCAGATGCTGGAGATCAGAGCTGGAAATGTGTTGCTGGAAAAGCGCAGCAGGTCAGGCAGCATGCAGGGAACAGGAGAGTCGACGTTTCGGGCATAAGCCCTTCTTCACATTACATTACATTAGTTGAGAGGTCAATACCTAGAGAGCATAGATTAAAGATGAAGTTGAAGACCAAGAGGAGAGTGGAGGAGAATTTTATTTCACTGAGGTTGGTGAGAATCTGAAGTCACTGCCTGAACGGGAGGTTGAATCAGAAAGTCTTTTAGTATTTGGATCAGTGTAGTCATGCTTGTGACCAGATGGGCACAAAGGCCAAATGACCGCCTCATGTGGTGCAAAGTTTCTTGTGTCTAGGAATTAGCAGTTAAAAGTAGAAGTCAGAACTCAGAAGAAATTATGGAAAGTTGAGAAAATGGGAAATTGCTGGCTTTGTGCTGGAGAAGCTGCAAGAGGTTAGAAAAAAGTCTCCATGATTCTGCGCAGCCAATTGAGAGGAAGTTGAAAAGTCCCTTTGCCAAATTTAATTCATAAAATAAAGCAAGGTTGAAGCTCAGGGAAAGCCTAGGGATGCATCTGGCTCAGTGAAGCTGGCTGTACTTGGAGTGTACTATTGGCCTCCTAACTGCCGGAAAGAAATGGAAGATCAGATATGTATGCAAATTTCAGAGCAGTCTAATAGTAATAGGTCTTGTCTCATCAATCTGATTGAATTTTTTGAAGAGTTGACAAAGATAATTGAGGGAAGGGCTGTGGATGTAGTTTATATGGAGTTTTAAGCATTTAACAAAGTCTAACGTGGCAGATTGATACAAAAACCGAAATCACATGGGATTTGGAGTAGGCTGGCTAGGTGGATACAAAACTGGTTTGGTTGTTGAAGACAGAGGGTAGAGTTGGAAGGGTATTTTTCAGAATGGAGACCCATAGCTAATAGTGTTCCACAGAGATCAATCCTAGGTCATCTGTTTGCAGTATATTTAAATTATTTGGAGGAAGATATGGATGGTGGATTAGTAAATTTGCAGGTAACATGAAGGTTGGTAGAGTTGTTGATAGTGCGAATGATTGTGAAAGGATACAACAAGATATAGATAGGTGACTTGTGCACAGAAAGAGCAGATAGAATTTAATACAGATAAAAGTGAGGAAATGCATTTTGGAGGATAAAGTTTAGTTGTGAATTATACAGTAAATGGCAGGAACATTAACACACAGACAGATCTGGGCGTGCAGGTCCACAGTTCCCTAAAAGTGGCAACACAGATGGACAAGATGATTAAGAGGACATTATGGCATGCTTGCCTTCATTGGCCGGGGCATGGAATAGAAGAGTTGGCGAACTGTGTTGTAGCTATGTAAAACACTAGTTTGGCCGCATTTGGAGTATTGTGTGCAGTTTTGGTCACCACCCTACTAGAAGGGCATAGAAGCTTCAGGAGAGTGCAGAGAAAGGGTATTGGCTATGAAGAAAGGTTGAAAAGTCTAGGACTGTTTTCACTGGAAAGACTGTGGCTGAGAGGAGCCCTGATAGAGATCTACAAAATTATGAGAGGCATAAATAGGGTGGATAGTCAGAGGCTTTTTCCTCAGGTTTGAAGTTTCAATTACAAGGGGGCACAAGTTCAAGGTGAGAAGGGGAAAGTATAAGGGAGATGGGCGAGGGACGTTTTTCCACAGAGCGTGGAATACGCTGCCAGATGAGGTGGTGAAAACAGGCACATTGGCAACATTTGAGAGACATCTGGATGGTTACATGAATAGGGAGGGAATAGAGGGATACAGTCTGAATAAGGGCAGAAGGTTTTTTTTAGTTTAGTTAGGATATGATGATTGGCACAGGCTTGGAGGGCCAAAGGGCCTGTTCTTGTGCTGTACTTCTCTTTTGTTCTTTGTTATAATGGGGTAGTTATAGGGAGGGATTTCAACTTCCTCTCCATTAACTGTGATAATAATAGTATTAAAGATTTTTAGTAAACAGAATTCTTAAAGTGCATCCAGGAGAGCTTTTAAAAGCCGTATATTAAAGGCCTTATAAGAGAGGGGGCTGTCCTGGACTTAATTTTATGTAACGAACGAGGCAAGTAGTTGAAATAGCGGTGGGAGAACATTTTGCAGACAGTGACCATAATTCCTTTAGATTCCAGGTAGTTGTGGGAAAGGACAAGAATAGGCCTGAAATCAAAGTTATAAACTAGGGCAAGTCTGCTTTTTAAAATGATAATTTGTGCGTGGAGCTGGAGGACATAGGTAAGGGTCTGTGAATCTTTTGTGTTGGCATTCACTTAAGAGCAATGATGTGGGTGTTGCAATCTGGTCAAAGAACTAGGTAATAATTAAAGAAATTAGCTTAGCAGATGTTCTGAGAGGGTAGGTAGGGTTAAATGAGATAAATCTCTTGGTATGATATGTTTACCAGGCTGTTGTGCGAGGCAAGGAAGGACTAATCAGAAATGCTGGCAATAATTTTGATTGCTGTCTAGTTACAGGAAAGATTCCAGAGGACTGAAGAATGCCTTCATTGCTCAGTCCTTTGACTATAGGAGTTGGGGAGTCATGTTGAGATTGCCCAAGACATTGGTGAGGTCTCTTATGGAATAGTGTCCAGTTCTGGTTGCCCAGTTACAGAAAGGATATTGTTAAGCCAGAGGGGGTTCAGAAGAGGTATGAAAGGTTTAAGTTATAAAGAAAGGCTGGACAGAAGTTTCATACATAGTGAGAGGTACCGAGCTAGTGGTAGTTGTCTTTTCCTGAGGATGGGAGATTTCAAGACTAGGGGCGAGAGGAGAGAGTTGTAAAACAAAAAAGACATGAGGGGCAAAAGTTTTACACAGAGGGTGGTTCGTGCGTGGAATGAACTTCCAGATGAAGTGGTGGATGTGGATATATAATTATAAAAGGCATTTGGATAAGTACATGAATGGGAAAGTTTGGAGGGATATGGGCCAGAAGCAGGTAGGTGGGACTAGTTTAGTTTGGGATTATATTCAGCATGGACTGGTTGGACCAAAGGGTCTGTTTCCATGTTGTATGACTGACTCTAAGGAAACATGGGATAAACCAGTTAGTTTTATCACTGTGGTGGGAAACTATTGGAAGCAAATCTGAGGGACAGAATTAGCTTGCATTTGGAGAAGCAGGCATTAATTATCAACAGTCGGCATCATTTTTGTTGAAAGGAGGTAGTGTCTGACCAACTTGACTGAATATTTCAGGTTTGTAGATGAGGGCAATGCATTCAACTTAGTCAACTTGGACTTCAGCAAAGCTTTTGCTAGGGTCCTGCAGGGAAGACTGATAGCAAAGATAAGACTCTGTGGGATCAAAGGAAATTTGGGTGACTGGCAGGAAGCAGAGGGCTTTTTTGAGGTGGAAGCCTGTGCCCATTGGGGTATTGTAAGGGTCAGTGTTGGGACCCGTGCTGCTTTTGTTTATATATAAATGATTTAAATTTGAATGTAAGGAGGTTAGTCAGTTGGTTTGTAGATGACTCAAAGATTAGTTGAGTGGTAAACAGTATGGTGGTAAATGAGGAGGGTAGCCTTAGATTACAGGAGAATATTGACCAGCTGGTCAGATGGACTGATCAATGGAAAATCAAATTCAATCCAGATAAATTATGGAAAGGGTTCAGAAGAGATTTACCAGGTTATCATCTGATATGGAGGGAAGATCTAATGAGGAAGGTCTGAGGGACTTGAGGCTGTTTTCATTGAAGCGAAGAAGGTTGAGAGGTAACTTATTTGAGATACATGGAGTAATCACAGAGTTAGATAGGGTGGACAGTGAGAGCCTTTTTCCTTGAATGGTGATGGCTAGTACAAGAGGACATGGCTTTAAATTGAGGGATGATAGATATAGGACAGATGTCAGAGGTAGTTTCTTTATTCAGTAGTAGGGGAGTAGAACACCCTGCCTGCAACAGTAGTAGACTTGCAAACTTCAAGGGCATTTAAATTGTCATTGGATAGACATATGGATGAAACCGAAATTGGTTCCATAGGTCGCTGCAACATAAAGGGCCTATACTGCACTGTAATGTTCAATATTCTGTAAATGTGAGAAGATGCACTTGGACAGGACAAACAAGGTAGTTGAATACCTGATGCATGGGTAGGACCTTGTTGTGCATGTTAACAGTCCCTTAAGGTAGTGAGACTGGTAGATAAAGTGAGTAAGGCGGCATATGGGAGTTTGTTTATGAATTCACCTGTTTAGAAATGTTATTACACATGTCTGGAGCAGATGGAATTTGAATCTGGGACAAAAGCTTTGACAAAGGGTCAGTTAGACTTGAAACATCAGCTCTTTTCTCTCTTTACAGATGCTGCCAGACCTGCTGAGATTTTCCAGCATTTTCTCTTTTGCTTTGAATCTGGGACTAGAGACGTTACTGCTGAACCACAACCAACTTGCCTTTATTATCTGAGGCATAGAGTTAAAGACTAGGGAGGTTATGCTGGAACTGTATAAAACATTGGTTAGACCACAGCTAGAGTGTTCTGTGCAATTCTGGAATCCACATTAAAGGAGGGATGTGATTACACTGGAGATGGTCCAGAGGAGATTTGCCAGGATGTTGCCTGGGCTAGGGAGCTTTAGTTATGAAAGGGATTGGATAGATAGGACTATTTTCCTGAGAACAGAGGAAAATGAGGGGGGGAGGGGGGGGGGGGGGCATAATCGAGATGTAGAAGAGAATGGGCATATAGAGGGAAGAGAGGAAAAAACCTTTTCCTTTGGCAGGATCCATGATCAGGGCAGAGATTAAAGGTAAGGGCTAGGGGAGTCAGAGGATATGAGGAAAAACAATTTAACCCAGAGGCTTGTGGGAATCTACAACTCATTGCCTATAAGAGTGGTAGAGGTAGATCTCACCACGTTTCAGAAATATTTAGATGTCCTCTTGTGTTGCCAAAGCATACAAGGCTAAGGGCCATAGAATCACAGATGTACATCATGGAAACAGACCCTTTAGTCTGACTCATCCGTGCTGGCCAGATAGCCTAAATTAATCTAGTCCCATTTGCCAGTGCTTGGCTGATATCCCTCTAAACCCTTCCTATTCATGTACCCATCCAGATGCCTTTTAAATGCATCTGGTCTGATAACTGCCAGACTACTCAGACCCCTTGGCATCATGGTAGCCCATAAACCCACCAACACACTAAAACAGCAGCTAATGAACTTGAAGGATCCTATACAGACAATGAGCAAAACTAACATCATTTACAAAATACTGTGCAAGGACCGTAACAAACACTACATTGGACAAACAGGCAGAAAACTAGCCACCAGGATACATGAACACCAACTAGCCACAAAAAGACATGACCCTCTCACTAGTATCCTCACTTACGAATGAGGAAGGACACCACTTCGACTGGGACAACACACCCATTCTAGGATAAGCCAAACAAAGACACGCACGAGAATTCCTAGAAGCATGGCATTCCAACCGTGTTAGACCCCATCTACCACCCCTGAGAAAGAGAACTGGAAGTGATGTCACCACAGGAAGTGACATCGCCAACCCAAACAAATAGAAAGCAAGAATTTTCAGCATTGCTTCATCTGAGGCCCACTGAAGTTGTTACCTAGTAGGGTAACAAAATGTCTGGAAATGAACCTTCCAGCTCAGCGAGCAAACCCACATCCAAATCTGCGAGACTGCTGCGCACTCTGCTAGGAGAGATATGGCTCACTCCTTCTACACCTGACTGTGCCTTGCAAGCTGAAGGTTTCTCCAGACATCACATGGACTGCAGTGTCTTCGGGTAAGGCAAGGGGCATTAGAGTCTGCCTCCTAATCAACACTGCCAGGTGCTCAGACACAACTCGCGAGTTCCTGCTTCCCAGACCTAGAATATCTTAGTGAAACGTCATCCCTGCTATCTGCCACGTAAGTTTACCCCCCGCCACCCTGACAGCAGTCTACATATTACCGAAGGTGAAGTGAAGAATGCTCTGGATGAAACTTGCACCGTTACTAGTGCACTGGAGACTAAATTCTCCAAGGCCTTATTCATAGTGGCTGGTGACTTCAACCAGGCCAACTTCAAGAGAGTGCTACCAAAATGCCATCAACACGTCTCCTGCCATACCAGGGGGTCGATCATCCTTTGACCATTGCTGCACAACCAAAGATGCCTACTGATTCATATCCCGTCCACACTTTAGAAAATCAGATCAGAACACTGTGTTCCTCCTCCCAGCCTACAAGCAGAGGTTGAAACAGGAAGACCCAGTACAGAAAGTAATATGATGCCAGTTTGAGGCAGCAGAAGAGATTCTCAGTAACTGCTTGGAATCAGTGGACTGGACCATATTCAGGAATTCAGCTGATGACCTCGACGAGTACTCCACCACCATCACAGACTTCATTAGCAAGTGTATACAGGACTCCATGCCAAGAGAAGTCAATCCACATGTTTCCCAACTGGAGACCTTGGAAGAACTGGGAAATCCATTGGGAGGAAGTGAGGACTGCAGATGCTGAGATCAAAAAGTGTGGCGCTGGAAAAGCACAGCAGGTCAGGCAGCAACTGAGGAGCAGGAGAGTCGATGTCTCAGAATCCATTGCCTCCTGAAGACCATGCAAGTGACATTCGTGTTGGATAATTCAGAACTTTACAGGAAATAGAGACATGACCTCTGCACAGCCATTAGAGATGCCAAGAGGTATTACCGGATTAAGTTAAAGGCCCAAACTAACTACATGTGGCAAGGCCTACACAAAATAATATACAAAATTAAGCATGACAAAATAGGAGACAAAAACACATCCTTCCCTGGTGTGCTCAATTCGAGCAGAATTCCAGTGGAATGGTGTCTCGGCTCTGACAGCTCTGGATGTACTTGTTCCTTCAATCACTGCTATAGACAACTGATTGGCTTACGAGTGAACCTGAGGAAAATGACTGGGAACCTCGTTTGAGTCAGCCATGCACTCAGATCCTGCGTGGACAAACTAGCAACAGTATTGGCTGACATCTTTAACCTCTCCTTGCTACAATCTGAAGTCCCCACCTGCTTCAAGAAGACCACCATCATTCCAGTACCAAAGACAACACATGTAACATGCCACAACAATTACTGCCCAGTGGCTCTGACCTCCATAATTATGAAATACTTCAGAGAGATTAGTCATGGCTCACATCAACTCAAGCCTGGAGCATCTGGATAGTAAGGATACCTACATCAAGCTTCTACTTATCAACTGCAGTTCTGCCTTCACCAAGCTATAAGTCAAACCAAACTAATCTCCAAACTCAGACACCTATGTCTCAGCTCTGCTCTCTGCAACTGGATCCTCAGCTTCCTGAGCCATGGATGGCAATCAGTGAAGATAGACAACAGCATCTCCTCCGCAATAATCCTCAAAACCATTGCCCCACAAAGATCCATCCCCTGCTGTGCATTCATGACTGTGTGGCCAAATTTTGTTACAAGCCATCAAAGTGTGCAGACAACTCCACCTCTGTAGGCTGAATATCAAACAATGACAAGTCATAATACAAGGAGATAGAATGCTTGATGTTGTGGTATAAAGATAACAATCTCTCCCATAGTGTCAGCAAAATTAAAGAATTGATCAATGACTTCAGGAAGAAAGGAGAACACACCCCCATCTGCATCAGTGGAGCGGAGACGGAGAGGGTCAAGGGTCAAGTCCTTGGGAGTGATGGTCACCAACAAACATTCTGCTCTGGTCCTCCCGTGTGGATGTGACAGTCAAGAAGGCACACCAATGCCTCTTCTTCCTCAGGAGGCTTAGGAAATTCAGCATGTCCATAAGGACCCTCACTAACCTTTATAGATGCACTATAGAAAACATTCTATCTGGGTACATCACTACTTGGTACAACAACTGCTCTGCTCAGGAACATAAGAAACCACAGAAAGGTGTGATCACATCCTAGATCATCACGCAAGTTAACCTGGACTCCATCTACACTTTTCATTGCTGTGGAAAGGCAGCCAAAGACCCCTCCCACTTTAATTTTATACTCTCTTCCAACCTCTTCCACCAGGCAGAAGATCCCGAAGCTTAAACTCAGGTGGCAACAGGCTCAAGAACATTATCTTGCCCGCTGTTATCAGACTGCTTAATGGACGTCTCTAATTTCAATTCTAAATTTTATCTTGCTTTTGTGCAACTCCAGTGCAGCCATAACCTTGTATGCCTCGCTTTGTCGAAACACCCTATGATCTGTATATCCTTGTATGTTGTGACCTCCCTATACTGCACCTAAATCAAAGCTTTTCATGATACTTAGGCAATTGTAATAACAATAAATCAAGTCAAATCCTCCCATTATCATCACTCCTTTGTAATTTCTTAACCTCCATCCATGTGGAAAGTACATCTTATAATTCAAAATAATTTCTTGCTGCTGAACTTATTTTAACTCTCACTAATTAAGCTATCCAGACATCCTTTCCTTCCTACCCTTTCAGAGATAATGTACCCCTGAAGATTTAGTTCCCAGCTTTGATCTCCTTGTTACCATGTTTGCGAAATGGCCATAAGTTCATACCCATCGACTTGTATGTGTGCTATTAATTAGTTTATTTTGCTACAAATATGACACACAGTTAAGTAATGATGTATTAAAGTTGCCTTTTTACCATACTTCCCACTTCTGACTCTATTTAGAGTCAGTCATCGAGATGTACAGCACGGAAACAGACCCTTCGGTCCAACCTGTTCACGCCGACCAGATATCCCAACCCAATCTAGTCCCATTTGCCAGCACTTGGCTCATATCCTTCTAAACCCTTCCTATTCATATATCCATCCAGATGCCTTTTCAATGTTGTAATTGTGCCAGCCTCCACCACTTCCTGTGGAAGCTCATTCCATACACACACACCACCCTCTGTGTGAAAAGGTTGCCCCTTCGGTTCCTTTTATATCTTTCTCCTCTTCAACCTAAACCTATACCCTCCAGTTCTGGACTTCACCACCTAGGGAAAAGACCTTGTCTATATATCCTATTCGTGTCTCCCATGATTTTATAAACCTCTAAGGTCACCCCTCAGCCTCCAACACTCCAAGGAAAACAGTTCCAGCCTCTTCAGTCTCTCCCTACAGCTCAAATCCCCCAACCCTGGCAACATCCTTGTAAATCTCTTGAACCCTTTTAGGTTTCACAACATTCTTCCGATAGGAAGACAACTGGAATTGCACGCAAAATTCCAAAAGTGGCCTAACCAGTTTCCAATACAGGGTGAAAGTGAGGACTACAGATGCTGGAGATTAGAGTTGAGTATGTGGTGCTGGAAAAGCATGGCAGAAATGTAGGGAAGGAGAAAGTGAGGACTGCAGATGCTGGAGTACCAGAGTTGAAAAATGTGGTGCTGGAAAAACACAGCAGGCCAGGCAGCATCCGAGGAGCAGGAGAATCGATGTTTCGGGCATAAGCCCTTCTTCAGGAATGAAGGGAATTCTTCCTGAAAGGCTTTCGCCTGAACCGTCTATTCTCCTGCTCCTCGAATGCTGCCTGACCTGCTGTGCTTTTCCAGCACCACACTCTACTCCAATGTCCTGTATGGCCACAACATGACCTCCCAACTGCTATACTCAATGATTGACCAATAAAGAAAAGCATAACAAATGCCTTCTTCACTATCCTATCTACCTGCGACTCCACTTTCAAGGAATTATAAACCTGCTCTCCAAGGTAACTTTGCTCAGCAACACTCCACAGGACCTTACCATTAAGTTTAAGTCCTGCTCTTATTAGTTTTTCCAAAATGTGGCACTTTGCATTTATCTAAATTAAACTCCATCTGCCATTCCTCAGTCCATTTGCCAATCTGATCAACATCCTGTTGTACTCAGAGGTAATCTTCTTCCCTCTCCACTGCACCTCTAATTTTGGTATCGTCTGCAAACTTACTAACCATAACCCCCATGTTACATCCAAATCATTTACATAAAAGAAAAGTAGTGAACCCAGCACGGTTCCTGGTGACACAGCACTGGTCACAGGCCTCCAGTCTGAAAAGCAATTCTCCACCACCACCATCTGACTTCTACCTTCAAACAATTTCTGTGTCCAAATGGCTAGTTCTCCCTGTATTCCATGAGATCCAACCTTGCTAATCAATCTCCCATGGGGAACCTTGTCAAATGCCTTACCAAAGGCATATAGATCACATCTACAACTCTGCCCTCAATCCTCGGTTTTATTTCTCCTTAAAACTCAATCATCAAGTTCGTGAGACATGATTTCCCACATACATAGCCCATCATTCAGAACTCCTGATTGCAGTTACAGAGACAGTATCTGGCCTGCCAATTATACTGTTTTCTACATTCCTATTTCATTTTCCTGCTTGAATGGGTCCCTGTACCACAGTGCCATGGTCAGATTACTCATTCTCCCTGCAGACCCAACTCTCATCCATACAGCTTGCAAGAATCGCGTAACCATTTGGACAATTACTGGCTGTGAGCTCCTCTAATGCTAGACAAACGGTCTCCATTCCTGCCTCACCCAATGTGTTTAACTGTCTGCTGGAAGAAAGGGTCCAAATAACTTGATGTGATGTAATGTCTGTAGCTTAAACTCCAGCTCAACTCTGATCCAAAATGTCTTGAACTGTAGATGCCTTCCTTCTTTATCACAGTGTCCCACGTGCAGCAGCACACATCACCCGTTCTTCTTTATGTTTGATTTAATTAATCAATTACAAAGGAACCTCGATTATCCAAGTGAGATGGGCGGGCACTATTTCATTCAGATAATTGATTATTTGGTTAGGTGATTTGACCTTAAACAAGGGAAACCATGCTGATCTAACACTGCTCTACCGGAGAGTTTGTTTAAATCTATAATTTTGATGAGTCTGCTATTTAAACAGACTAATCTTTACATTCTGTGTATTGCAGGTTAAACGGAGAAGGACTAAATCCTTACCATCACACACATATATGTATATATAAAATATGAAATTCCAACATTAAGCAAGGTCCCAAACAGCTTCCACAATCACAAGAATATTTGTCAGTTTCCGCTGAACTCAGTGTCATGATAGAAAGACAGGAGCACCACCTGGCTCATGCGTTTACTTTCTCTGCCAATTTTTTCATGAATGCCCTGTTTAAAGTGACGGCAATAAAGCACTTTTGCAAAGGGCTGTGAAACTAACTCTTACGTTAGAAAAAATCCAATTGCTGTTGCTTTAAGTGCTTGTGTTTCTATGTTTTTACCAGCGTTTTCATATATTCTTCCGTACAGCTAATCTGAATACACGTACCTCTTTGATGTAATGTCTTTATGGTACCTTGATTTTGTTCAGATGATCCGAAATTCAGATCATTGATATTCGGATAATTGAGATTCCTCTGTACTCTAGAATTACTTGTCTTTACACTTCTTTCTTGGTATTTGTAATTATTTTAATATACAAAAATCTTATGCTTAACAAGTTTTAAACAAGATGAGACAGAAGAGCAAGGTGACAGATCTAAACACAAACCGAATACCTAACTAGAAATATTCACCAATCCTTGTAAAGTCTCTCAGTTCTCTCTGGAAGGTAAATTTAGTTCTGAGTTCATCTATTTTGTAGTCTGTAGGCCCCCTAACAGTTTAGGCGGCATGAAGGCATAGTGGTTAGCACTGCTGCCTCACAGCACCAGAGACCTGAGTTCAATTCCTGCCTCAGGAATTGAACTCAGGTCTCTGTCTGTGTGGAGTTTGCACATTCTCCCCGTGTTTGCGTGGGTTTCCTCTGGGTGCTCCGGTTTCCTCTCTCCGTCCAAAAATGTGCAGGTTAGGTGAATTGGCCATGCTAAATTGCCCGTAGTGTTAGGTGTAGGGGTAAATGTAGAGGAATGGGTCTCTTTGGAGGGTTGTGTGGACTTGTTGGGTCGAAGGGCCTGTTTCCACACTGAAAGTAATCTAATCTAATCTAATCTAATCTATACTATTGGAGAGAGAACAAATCAAGAGATAATGAGGGCATATGGAATGGCAGTACATTTAATCATTGAGATAAATCTTCATTTGGATTGGGGTAGTCAGTTTGCCACAGGTCGCCACATGGAAAAATTCATAGAGAGCATTTGGGCAGTTTCCTAGATCAATGCGTGGATCCAATCAGGGAACCGGATGTTTTGGACTTGGTAAAGTATAATGAGATTTATTAAATCTATCTCTAAAATAAAAGATCCATAGAAAAAAGTGGTCACAATATAGTAGAACTATGCTAAAACAATTTAGGAAGAATGAAATTCAGGTTAGTTGCAGTGAACTTGGAAAGATGTTTAGCAGTAAAGATGATTGAGAAAAAATGGCATATGTTTAAGAAAACAATTCATGACACACAACAAAGATATATTTCAGTGAGGAAGAAGGATTCTGGGAAGGGCATAAGCCAACTATGGTAAACCGAAGAAGTTAAGGATAGCATCCAATTGCATGTTTTTTTTTCTCATTCAATGTGGCAAAGATTAATAATAAGCTAGATGACAGCAAAGATCTAAGGACTAATGAAAGATGATCAAAATGGAGAGGATGAAATTAAATGTTGCAGGTAATCTTGCAAGTATTATGAAGATGGACAATGAAAGTTTTTTTTAAATAAATAAAGAAGTGAGTGGTCAAAGGATAACATTGGCTGCTTGGAGATTGAGGATGGGAAAATGAAGAACCAGGAAATGGCAGAAGAGTTGAATAAATCCTTTGTGTTATTCATCAGGATGGAAGACAGTAGCATTCCAAAAAAAAATCTAAATAATCAAGGGTCTAAGGTGGCAGTAGTGGGGAAAGAAATACAACTTGTCTTTGGAATTGGGAATTCGCTGCTTGTAAAAGTGGTAGAGGCAGAAACCCCCATGTCATTTGGAAGTATTTAGATAAATGCTTGCAGTGCCAAGGCATACAAGACTATGGGCCAAGTGCTGGAAAGTGGAATTAGAATAGTTTGATGGTTGTTTTTCACTGGTGCAAACTTAATGGGCTAAAGCAGACTTAATGTGATGTAGACATCTGACTCCATTTTCTCTAGTCAGAGAAAATAACTAGTATGCTTAATGGGGCTGAAGACTGATAAGATCCCTGATGGCTTGCTTGCTAAAATAAGTAGATAGAGATGGCCAGTTGGTTTAACATTTGCCATCACTACATCTCTGGCAATGCTGCCCTGGATTCTGCCCACTAAACACTGGAGTCAGGCAGGGCTGCCCTCTCTCTCCTGCCTTGTTTGTGTGCTGTATAGAGCCATTTGCCGAGTCCATCAGGAAGGATGCGAGCCTGAGAGGGGTGACTATTCCTGGCAGCGGGGGCCTGCAGGTTAAGGCCTCCCTGTACATGGATGACGTCGCCGTTTTCTGCTCGGATCCGCTATCCATGCGCAGACTCATGTGCATCTGTGACCAGTTCGAATGCCTGAATATCTGCTGAAATGTAAAACACACTAATCTGACAGTAAAACTGCAACAAGGCAGTTACAACACTGTGCCTCATGAGCCACTTCCACCTCACACCTGGACATTGCTGTCACTATGTAAGATCTCCTCTGGGAATAATTGAGTGAGATTCAGCATATTCAGCTTTCTATAACCAGAACTAATCACACTTTGCATTAACTCTTTGAGGTATCTTTAAAGAAATGGATTAAGAATTTCGGGAGCTGTTTGCAGTAACTGAATAATGAACAATTTGATTAATAATTTGGTAATTTATCATTGACCAGCAATTGAATTGTACTTACCATATCAATACAGTGGATACAACAGCAGGTCAGACGCTGGGAAGCCTGCAACAGAAGACTGACTTCCTGACTCTCAAAGCCTGCCCAACATCCATAAAAGATCACCTGTCCTTCGGTGAGAAGTTTATGAAGAAAAACACCTTTGACCACAAGTCCATCAGGAAGTGGTCAGCACGTCGTGTCCTTGAGACCCTTCGGGAAAAGGAGAGGGCGGATCCTGTCGAGCGGTTCCCTGAGCAGACTGTCAAAGCCATTTGGCAGAATGCCTCATCGCCAGAACTTTCCAACAAGCACCAAGATATGGCTTGGCTGGTGGTGAGAAGGGCTCTGCCTGTGAGATCCTTTATGCATGCCTGAACTCTCAGCCGCACCGCATACTGCATTCGAAGTGGCTGCGGGGGGTGAACGAGACTGTCACACACCTCCTTCTTGAATGTGCCTACGCAGAAGAAGTCTGGAGAGAAATGCAGTGATGTTTGTCAAGGTTCGTCCTGAGCAACGCTGTGACACGGGACTCTGTGCTCTACGGCCTGTTCCCCGGGATGCACACCGAGATGAACATCAACTGTGCCTGGAGGATCATCAACTCGGTGAAGGACGCTGTATGGGCGGTCCGAAACCTGTTGATCTTCCAGCTGAAGGAGTTGACCACGACTGAGTGTTGCAGACTGGCACATTCCAAGGTCCAGGACTACGTGTTGAGGGACACGCTGACGCTTGGGGCAGCTGCCGCCAAGGCGCGGTGGGGAAAGACCACTGTGTAACGTCTGCCTGCCTAAAGAAGAACAGGGGGCCCAAGCAGTCATTTGGGCTCTGCTGACACCTCAGCTAAAAATGTAATCGTACGGACCTGTAAATAGGAATGATTACTCTGTTTTCGGTATGCAAAGAAATGGAATGTTTACGTATCTATGGCATGTCCAACTGTGCAGACCATCAAAGTATTTTATGAATAAAGTATATTTTTGAAATAAAAAAAATTAAACACTCTGACCAGCTTTGACTTCCCTCCAGCTTCTGCCTCCACCCACTCTGCAATCAAAACTCTGACTATATTTCCCAGGCTCACCCCGGAGTCCTATTACCTACCTGCAGGCAGCCAGCTAGCACACCAGCTCTACCTCCTTACCCAACCATCTCACAATACACCTCTCCCCCTGAGGAACTCCCTTCCCCACCCCCAAAACCTCATCTTGAGCCTTGCCATAGATCCCCCCTCATCTTGAACTCTAAGGCCGAACGGTTTGTCCTCAGGAAAGGACTAATATACATAAATGTCAGTCCCCATTTCAACAAATTCTGGGCCCACCATGATATGGAGCTCTTCTTCCGCCATGTCTACTCCATGCCCTAGTCCAGACATTATTTCAATGAGTTAATCACACTGCAGCACCCAAGAACTACAAAAAGCGGGAGAAAGATATCTCTCAATATTTTCAAGAAAAACGGGTACCCAATAAACACAATTTGCTGATTCCTCAGAAACAAATCCAAACAAGCAGTCACAATGCAACCAAAACCTAGAGCCACATACATTACATCAAAGACCTAATAGAAATTACTTCCAGACCACTCAGACTCTTTGGCATCATGGTAGCCCACAAATCTACCAACACACTTAAACAGCGACTAATCCACCTAAATGATCCATTAGATACCACCAGCAAAATTAACATAATTTACAAGATACCATGCAAGGACTATTAAAAAACACTACATCAGACAAGCAAGCAGGAAACTTGCCACCAGGATACGTGAACATCAACTGGCCACCAAAAGATGCAACCCACTATCACTAGTTTCCATATGTACAGACAAAGAAGGACACCACTTTGACTGGGACAACACACACATCCTAGGAAAGGTGAAACAAAGACATGTACAAGAATTTTAAGAGGCATGGCATTCTAACCAGAACTTCATCAATAAACACATCAATTTAGACCCTATCTACCTTACCTTGAAAAGAAAAAAAAACTGGAAATGACATCACCCACCTTAAGAAACCAAGACCTATAAATAGAGAGGAAGGACATAACAGCAGCGCTTCACCTGAGACACTAACTGATGATGTTACCTAGTATGGTGACGAAACATCTGAAAACAAATCTTCAAGCTCAGTGAGCTAGCTTACTTAAAATGGAGATGCAAGTTTCAATTTGATTATGTAAATCCCAAAATTTCTTTCAAGTCACTGTGCCAAGATAGAACATAGAACAGTACAGCACAGTACAGGCACTTTGGCCCATGATGTTGTGCCAAGCATTTACCTTTATTTAAGATCAACATAACTTACAACCTGCCATCTATGTGCTTGTCCAGTAATTGCTTAAATATCCGTAATGTCTGTGACTGTACAACCACTGCCCGTAGTGCATTCCACACATCCACCACTCTCTGCATAAAGAACCTACCTCTGACATCTCCCTAATAACTTCCTCCAATCGCCTTAAAATTATGACCCATCATGACAACCATTTCTGCCCCGGGGAAAAGCCTCTGGCTATCTACTCTATCTATGCCTCTTATTACCTTGTGCACCTCTCTTCCTTCTTCTCTCCAGTGAGAAAAGCCCTACCTCACTCAATCTTTCTTGATATGACATACCCTTCAGTCTAGGCAGCATCCTGGTAAATCTCCTCTGTACTCTCTCTAAAGCATCTACGTCCTTCCTATAATGATGCGAAGGATGCGTGAACACAATATTCCAAGGGTAGTCTAACCAGGATTTATAGAGCTGCAGCAAAACCTCGTGGCTCTTAAACTCAATCGCCCTGTTAATGAAAGCCAAAACACCATATGCCTTTTTAACCACCCTAACAACTTGGGTGGAAACTTTGAGGGATCCATGTACATGGATCCCAAGATGCTGTTGTTCCTCCACACTGCCAAGAATCCTGTCTTTAACCCTGTCTGCAACATTAAAGTTCAACCTTCCAAAATCAATCACTTTGCGTTTATCCAGGTTAAACTCCATCTGCCATTTTTTGGCCCAGCTCTGCATCCTGTCAATGTCTTGTAGCCTGCAACAGCCCTTTACACCACTTACAATACCACCAATCTTTGTGTCATCGGCAAACTTACTAACCCACCCTTTCACTTCATCCAAATCCATTTATAAAAACTACAAAGAGCAGAGGCACAAGAATAAATCCCTGCGGGGCACTACTGATCACTGACCTCCAGGCAGAATATTTTCCATCCACTACCACTCTGTCTTCTTTTGGCTAGCCAATTCTGTATCTGGACTAACAAATTTCCCTGATCCCATACCTCCTAACTTTCTGAGTGATCCTACCATGAGGAACCTTATCAAATGCCTTACTGAAATCCATATACATTACATCCACTGCTCAACCTTTGTCAACTGTCTTTTCGCATCCACAAAAAACTGGATGCCATTGCATAACCTGCCCCTCACAAAGCCATGCTGACTTGAATCAATCTATATGTTTTTCCAAATACTCCTAGATCCTATCAGTAGATCCTTTTCAGTACCTTGCTTACTACAGGCGTAAGGCTGACTGGTCTATAATTACCAGGGATTTCCCTATTTCCCTGTCTTGAACAGAGGAACAATATTTGCCTCACTCCCTGGTACTACTCCCGTGGAGAGTGAGGATGCAAAGATCATTGCCAGAGGCGCAGCAATCTCATTCCTCCCTTCCCGTAGTAACTTGGATATATCTGGTCTAGCCCTGGGGACTTACCTATCTTGATGCTTCCCAGAGTTTCCAACACATTAACTTTTTTAATATCAATATATTCAAGCCTATTAACCTGGTGGAGATAATATACTGATTAAAACCTTAAATTAAAAAAGTGACCTTTCAGCTCAGACAATGCTCTAAAGGTGTGAGGTTAAAGTTTGTCTGTATCCCAACCTTGAATAAGACTAGTTTTATTTCCAAAGTAGGAATTTATAAAATATCACATGGAGTTGACTGCCTATGGATTGTGTGCTTTTTGATTGGAATAGAATGTATCTGCAGATGCAAATTCATACCATAGACGTGTGTGTGTGTGTGTGTGAGAGAGAGAGAGAATGTGATAGTGTATATGCCTGTGAGAGGGTGTGTGTGAGAAAGAGGGCCTGTGTGTGTGTGTGTGTATGTATTTTTGTTTTGAGAGGGTGTGCATAATGTGGTGGGGTCCCCTGTAGTGTGACATGAACCCAAGATCACAGCTGAGACCATTCTCATGGGTACTGAACTTGGCTATCAGCCTCTGCTTGGTGACTCTGCATAGTTTCTCCACTCCTGGGAAGTACTGGGCGATGAAGGGTACTCTATCGGTCGTATTATGTGTCTGTCTCCTGAGGAAGTTATTACGGTTTTTAGCTGTGGCACGTTGGAACTGGCGATCGATGAGTTGAGCATTGTATCATGTTCGCATGAGGACGTCCATCACCTTCAGGTGTCCGGCACATTCCTCCTCATCTGAACAGATCCTGGGTATGCATAGGACTTGTCCATAGAGGATGGCTTTTTTAATACGTAGAGAGGTGCAACATCATGAGGATGTCTGTTGGCTTGCGATAGAGTGAGGTACTGAGGCATCTGTCCTTGATGAAGATGTGCTTATCCAAGAATGAGACTGATTTTAAGGAGTAGTCCATGGTAAGTCTGATGGTGAGGTGAAACTTGTTGTTATCGCTATGTAGTCCAGAGGAAGAAAATATTGTCAATGTATCTGGTATATAGTGTTGGTCGGAGGTCCTGTGCAGCAAAGAAGTCTTGTTTGAACACGTGTGCATGCACATTCTCACACTCAGGTGCACTCAGACACACTATCCTACACGCATACCCTCTCTTTCCCCCCCCCCCTTTCCCAGGTAGGCCCCTTGCGCTCCCCCCCAAAAAAACAGCTTGTGCTTACAAATAAAGCTGTTGAACTATTGTTGAATCAAAAAATCTCAGACCACACAAGAATTTTAGTTTCAACACACTTTATTTTGATTAAGCTGGCGAGAGATCAATAGTCTATATTCTAGAGTAGCAATCAAGCTATCTCTGGATGAACTCTTGATAGATCCTTGATTTCTAGCAGAAAGGCAGTGTATTTTATAGCCCTCGTGTGACTAATTCACATGTTTCATATTCCCACAAAATTTAATGTTACTATCTCTAATAAAGTTCTCATAATTCAAAAATAGTTAATCAATACATCTAGTGGTGTTCACATAAGTCAAAACAAAGCTATTGATTTAGATGTTACTACATCTGGTGCCATTCTCTTGCATATAAGCAGATAAAGCAAAGCAGCTATCAATATTCTAGTCATTGAAATGATGACAGCTCAGCCTGAGGATGAACATCTTCAAGGTTATGCTGAGTCCCCTGCATTCTTTAATTCTTGTTTTCATCATCACTGACTGCCATTTTAAACTTATAAGGCAAATTATTATTGCAAAATTGAGATTTACAAAATGGAGGTTTTTAACCATTGATACCCCAATATTTTATCACTATAACCTGGTGTCATGTGATTTTTTAACTATATTTAAATCAAAATTCTGTCTGTCTGTTCAGATAAGAAAGTTCCCAAAAGAGGTATAAGTTTTGCAAGTGTCCTAATCCATTTCATTTGACCACACCTGCAAAGAATAAAAGAAATAGGCAGTCAGCTTAATTGTCTTGGTATGGGGAAATGAGTAGAATTATCCAAATAAATGTGTGAGGAGCATGGATTTAGAATCATTTGTTGCATGTCCACAGCAACATCTGTAAATAAGGTTCTGTCTGGTTGGCTGACAATTTCAAGTTTTACACAGGACAACAGTGAACGGTTTTATAAAAGCAAAATGCCACAAGTTTGAAATACAATCAGAAACAGCTAGAAATACTCAGCATCTCGGGCAGAAACAATTAACGTTTGTATCTCATTCCTCTGCCACTACCACTCACACCTCCAGCACAATCTGTGCAATATCAGGTTTATGGATTTACAGAGAGAGAGAGAGGACTTTTACCAATTTTGCAACAATGTCTACAGCTTTTCAAATTTGATACACTCCCAAAAGGAGCACCTTTTCAGATTCTTTGTCAGGCTTGGACAGTATTCAAGGGCCTGAGGTGAGCTGATGCCAGCGTGTATCCCACTGAGGTTTCAAACTTCCTGCAGGTTTTTTGAATGTGAAGCTAAGTTTCATTTATCAGAAAATGTTATCATCTCCGGAAGCATGCTTTTACAAAAACATTGAAAATAGGAGTAGGAGAAGGTCATTTGAGCTTGCTCCATTATTCAAATAAGGTCAAGGCTGCTCATCCTGCCCAGTACCTGTACCAACTTTCTGCCCATACCCTTTGACCCCCTGTAGCCTTGAGAACTCTGTCTAATTCCTCCTTGAAAAGTTCTTCAATGTTTTAGCCTCAGCAACTTTCTGGTTCACTACCCTCAGGATGAAGAAAGTTCTCCTCGTTTTCTCCTAAGGAGCCTACCTATATCATGAGATTGTGAGCCCTGGGTTTTGTTGTTCTTAGTCATTGGGGACATCCCTCCTGTGTGTACTTTGTCTAGTCCTTTTACATTTTTCTAACTTGTGAATAGAGACCTAACTCATCTAGTTTGTCTTTATATGTCAGTCCTGTCACCCTAGAAATCAGTCCAGTAAACCTTTGTTGCACTTCCTCTATAGCCAGAACATCCTTCCTCAGAAAAAGAGATCAAAATTGCACACCACACTCCAGGTTTGATTTCACCAATGCCCTGTATAACTGCAGTAGGACATCCCTACTTCTGTACTCTAATTCACTCACGAGCAAGGCCAACAGATCATTTACATTCTTCACCACCTGCTGCATCTGCATGCTTACTTTCAGCAACTGGTGTTCAAGCGCACCCAAGTCTCATTGCACTTTCTTCCTTTCCCAATCTGTCATCATTCACATGGTAATCTGCTGCCTTGGTTTTACTATTCATATGTAACCACATTATATTTCATCTGCTATGCATTTGCCCACTCACTTGTTCAAATCACAGTGAAGCATCTCTATTCTCCTGACAGTTCAATCTCCTACCCAACTCTGTGCTATCTACAAACATGAAGATATTGCATTTAGTTCCCTTGTCGAAATCATTAATATATTGTGAATAGCTGAGGTCGAAGTACTTATTTTTGTGGAACCCCATGTTGCCTGCCATTAGTAAACCACGTCAAATGCACTGCCTCGTAAATTCTATTAATTAGGTCCTTGAAAAATTCCAGTAGATTTTTCAGGCATGATTTATTTTTGAAAATCCATGCTGACTCATCTGATTCTGTCACTGTCCTCAGAAGGCTCAGGAAATTTGGCATGTCCACACCGCAATGACACTTAACAATTTTTATATATACACTATAGAAAGCATCTTGTCGGCTGCATCACAGCTTGGTATGGCAGCTGCTGTGCTCAAGACTGCAATAAATTATAGAGAGTTGTGAACACAGTCCAATCCATCATGCAAATCAGCTTTCCTTCCATTGACTTTGTCTATACTTCCTGCTGCCTCGGGAAACCATCCTAAGTAATCAAAGACACCTCTCGCCCTATTTATACTCTCTTCCATCCCGTTCCATTAGGCAGAAGATACAAATGTTTAAAAACACATATCAATAAATTCAAGAATAGCTTCTTCTCCCTGCTGTGATCAGACCTCTTGTATATTAGAGTTGATCTTCCTTTGCACCTTCTCTGTAGCTTTGACACTAGATTCTGCAATCTGTTCTAGTAACCTGAAATACGTATGATTTGTCCAAAAAGCATGCAAAACCTTTTCACTGTATCTCGCTACATGTGACATTAATAAATCAAATCAAATCAAATTTGCTACTACTAAATTTATTATAATGGGCTCTAACATTTTCCTTACTGCTGATGTCAGGCTAACTGGCCTATAATTTCCTGTTTTCTCACCAACTTTGTTAAATAATAGGATTATATTAACTGCCCTCCAACGCATAATAACTGCTTTAGAGATTACAGAATCTTGAAAGATGACCACCAATACATCCACTATTTCTAGGGCCACTTTGTTATATACTGTGGGATGCAGAAAATTGAGTCTTGGGAATTTATCAGCCTTTAATCCCATCAATTGTCCCAAGACCAATTGCCTGCTAATACTGCTTTTATTCAGTTCCTCCCTGTCACTGTATCCTGTGTTTTTCAACATTTTGGGGCAATTATTTGTATCTTCCTTTTGTGAAGATAGAAGCAAAATATGTATTTAATTGGTTTGCCATCTCTTTGTTCCACTCCTGCTGTTTCTGAATGTAAGGGGCCTGTACTTGTCTTCACAAATCTTTATCTCTTCTTGTACTTTCAGAAACATTTGCAATCTATTTCTGTATTGCCGCTCTTAATCAATCCCTTTGTCTTCCTTTGCTGAATATTAAACTGCTCCTCATCCTCAGGTCTGCTGATTTGTTTTGGTCAATTTGTTTGCTTTCTTGGATCTAGGACTATCCCTAATTTCCCTTGTTAGCCGTGGTCAGGCCTCCTTTTATGTTTTATTTTTGTATTGGACAGAAATGAACAGTTCCTCCATGCATTCTTTTAAATAGTTGCCGCTACCAACCAGATTCATTCCTCCCATCGACCTACCACCTGTATTCACCTATCGCTATCACTACCTCGCTATTCTGCCCCTCTCCCCACCCATAACACTCATCCAACCAAACGTGCAGCTCCCCCGACCCCCACCTCCATTCCTGAAGAAGGGTTATACCCGAAACGTCGACTTCTCCCCCTCCTCATACTGCCTGGCTTGCTGTGTTCTTCCAGCCTCCTGCCTTTCTACCTTTGGATTCCAGCTCCTGAAGTATTTTTTGTCTCTTGCCTATCCACTGTAATCCGTAAAAGTAGTGCTCCTCAATTGATAACAGCCAGCTCATTTCTCAAAACATCCTACTTTTCTTTCTTTAGTTTCAGAGGATTTAGACTTTAGTTGCAGAATAAACTGCATCTTTCATGAAGAATCGTCATATTTTGTTCACTCTACCCACATTTAGATTGTCAATTGTGCCCAGCTCATTACACAGTAACCTGTCCAGGGTGGTCTGTTCTCTAGTTAGTTCTTCAGTATATTGATGTAGAAAACTATTTCATTTACATCACAGGAATTCCTCCTCTACAGCTTTGTTATTGATTTGATTTCCACAATCTACAGAGGAACGAGATGGGTGGGCACTATTTCATTCGGATAATCGATTGTTCAGTTAATTGATTAAATGCCTTTCCTCTGGGGCTCGAAGTTTTTAAAGTCTGCTCCCCGATTGGGAGACAAGGCTGCAGCACACCGCACGGGAGCCTCTGCCTCTGCCCAACACCCCCCTCCTGTCCCTGCCCAACACTGCCCGCCCCTTGCCCTCCAACCTCGTCCAACACTCAACACCTCCACACTGTGTGCGCCCCCCCTCCAGGGCAGCCGGACTGGACACCAACAGCAAGACTGCTGTTGTTGCTGCATTTGTGAGATAAGTCTCCAAATAGCGCATGCACACACAAACTTTTTACTGCAACTTTTTGACAGGTTCCACCTTTACCCTGTACAGGACAATGTTGGAGAGATTATTTGGGGAAGGGGAACTTAGGGTACACCCCCTCTGTAGCACTCCAGGGAAAGTGAGGCAGGGAGAGAGGTCAGGAGGTCCTGTTTAATCACTGTAAACAAAAGACACGATCAGTGTTGGAAACACATCTTTGATGTAATGTTTCTATTGGGACCTCGAGATCTCCTTCAGATAATCCAACATTCGGATAATTGAGGTTTTTCTGTATATACAAATTGGAGTTGCTTATAATTACAATTGTACCTTAACTGCTTGCTTCTGATTTTCCTGTTCAATGCCTTCTCCAATATTGCCACATCAGTTTTGGGGGTCTGTATACAGCTCCCAATATCAGTTTCTGCCCAAAGGTGTTTCTAAGCTCTATCCAGACAAATTCCACTTTTTTAGAGCGAATATCCTTTCTCACTATTGCACTAATGTCATCTTTAACCACCAATGTTACTTCACCATCTTTTTCTTTTCATCCTCTCTAAAAACTGAATATGCCTGGATGTTCAGTTCCGATTTGTAGTCCTCCTACAGCTATGACTTGGTAATTGTCACCCCATACCCTGATGTAATATAACATTTTTTATACTGTGTTGTATTAAGTGGCTGTGCTAATGTTTTAAATTAACCCATGGAAGGTTTCGCCTGTCTAATACATGTTGGACAAGAATGTTCCTCTTGCTGCTGCCAACCCGCTACTCTTCACTACAGATGTGGTATAATTTTAGTTCCCCTCGCATTTTCTTCTGTTAACCAACTTTGGAGTGAATTAATTACAAGCTGCTTTTACTGGGTAGTGACAGCATGTTGTTCTAAAGTTTTGTTAATTGTGTAATCTTGTCTGAGACCAGAAGCTAAAATAAACAGATTCCAGCTCAGTATTGCCTTTTTTAAATAGAGCTCAGTATCAGAGAGTACAAGGTTTTACGCATCTAACAAAATCTTCTGGCATCAGTGCTCCAGCAGCAGCCCATGAGAGAGCAATTTGTTTGAGACTGAGACTTTGTGTTCTCGTGTTAAATAATAAAGCCTTCAAATTGCTGTTAGCAGGAGGATTTTAAGTTCGCATGTGTTAAGGGTGCAAGAGGTTTGGAGTAATGAAATGATTGTGTAATGGTATACATTGCTGATTGCAGAATTGATATGATTTTATGACTGGTTAATTATGTTGACATTTACCAGTCATTTTTAGTTCTTCCACGTTCTCAGCAATTTCTCTACTAACCTGCTCCTCTTTCTACTTCTCGCTACATGGTAGCAGGGTTCTTTGCCTAAATATATTATGATTTGCAAAGAAAATGTAATTTATGAAAGGAAAATCATTTTTTGTTATTTGTGAGTCTATATAGTTCCTACATAGATAGTGGTGGGACAGGTGAAAGCAGCTTTAGTGCGTTTTCTGAAGGCTTTTGTTAAGATCACAAAATTGTTATTATGCAGAAAGAGACATTGGTCTATAGTGCCTGCACCAATTCTTCAAACAAGAATCATTACTTAATGCCAATCTCCTACATTTTCATCTTATCCTTGAACAGTATTTCTATCCAAATGATCATTCAGTGCCCTGTTGAATGCGTCAATTGAATGTTCCTGCACCACATTTCCAAGCAGTGCATTCCATGCTATTGTTATTCACTGTGTATTACCCTTGCTGTAGAAGAGTACAGCACAGGAACAGGTCCTCCGGCCCACAATGTTGTGCTGAACATGTTGCCAAGTGAAACTAATCTCTTCTGCGTGCCCTTAGTCTATATGCCTCCATTCCTTGCGTATTCATGTGCTTATCTAAAAGTCCGTTTTAACCCCTATCATTTCTGCCTCCATCACCACCCTGGCAGTGTGTTCCAGACTCCTAACACACTCTGTGTAAAAAAAAAAAAGCTTGCCCTTCACATAGAACATAGAAAAGTACAGCACACAACAGACCCTTCGGCACACGAAGTTGTGCCGAGGATTATTCCTAATCTAAAATAAAATAACCTAACCGATGCACCCCTCAATTCACTGCTGGCCATGTCCATGTCATGTCCAGCAGTCGCTTAAATGTCCCTAATGACTCTGCTTCCACCACCACCGCTGGCAATGCATTCACAACTCTCTGCGTAAAGAATTTACCTCTGATCTCCTTTGAACTTCCGCCATCACCATAAATGCATCCCCTGAGTATTAAACATTTCAACTCTGGGAACAAGATTGCCGTCATTGTTTTTACCTACAAGATTCTGTCTGTCAACCCTTTCTATGCTTATCATAATTTTACAGACCTCTATCAAGTTTCCCCTCAGCCTCTGCTGCTCCAGAGAAAACAACCCTATTTTTCTCAAGTCTCTCCTTATAGCTCATACCCTCTAATCCAGGTAGCATCCAACACCCTTTCCAAAGACTCCACATCCTTCCTGCAAAGTGATAACCAGAATTGAATGCCATTCTATAAGTGTGGCCTAACCAAAGTCTTATAAAGCTGCAACATGACATCCTGTCTCTTGTACTCAAGAAGGCAAGCATGTCATATGCCTTCTTTACCACCCTATCCACATATGCGGCTATTTTTAAGGAGCTATGGACTTGAACCCCAAGATCCCTCTGTACGTCAGTGTTGTTCAGAATCCTACTGTTAACAACATCAATCTATCCCCCTAACTGAAATTTCTCATTTCTGGAACCATTCTTGTATAATGCATATGTACTCTCTCTACTGCATTCACTTATTTTGTATAACATAGTGTCCCATATCTCTATACAGTGTTCGATCATAGTTTGAAAAATGTGTCTTATAAAAGTTCAACATTTCCTTGCTGTTGTATTCTATGCACCATTAATAAAGTTGAGAACATTGTATGCTTTATTAACTGCTCTCTTCACCTGTCCAGCCATCTTCAATGGTCTGTGCACATATAAACCCAGGTTCCTCTACTCCTGGCACCTTCTTCAGAATTGTACTCCCTATTTTATGTTTCCTTTCAATATTCTTCAAACCAAAGTATATCATCTGTTGTTACAGATAAGGCTGTTGCACAAGATTTGGGCTCATGGGATTAGGGATAATATGTTAACTTAGATATTTAAAAATTCATTCATGGGTTGTGGGCATTGTTAGGTTGAGGATTATATAATGTATAAAAACCATACTGAAGACAGAGCCCTCAAAAATACAAAGCCAGCAGGAAAGAACATAAACACGGAATTAGGAGTGTTAAAAGGGGCCATGAAATGTCTTGGGCAAATAGAATTAGGGAAATCTCAAGGCGTTTTATTTGTATCTAAGGCACAAAAAAGTAGCTGGGGAAAGGGTAGATCCACTTGAGGACAAAAGAGGAATGTATGGGTGGAGGTGAAGAAGGGAATGAGATCCTCAAGAAATACTTTGCATCGGTATTCACAAAGGACACGGTAGATAATGAGTCGCGGGAGGAGTATGTTGATATTCCAGGGCATATTGACATAAAAAAAGGAGGTAGCGTTAGTGTTTTGAAAAGCATTGAAGTAGTCAAGTCCCCTAGACCCGAAGGGATCTATCCTAGAATGTTGAAGGGGGCAGAGAAGGAAATTGCTAAGGCCTTGTATGAAATCTTTGTATACTCTAGTCATAGGAGAGTTCCTAGAGGACTGGAGAGTTGACAACATTGTTTCTTTGTATAAGAAGGGCAATTGGGATTATCCAGGAAATTACAGGCTGATGAATCAGTGGTAGGGACATTATTGAAGAAGATTCTTAGGGACAGGATTTACTCACACTTTATAAAATGTGGACTTATTAACGATAGGCAGAATGGCTTTGTGTGGGGAAGGTCGTGTTGCACAAACTCAAGCTTTTTGAGGAAGTGACAAAGATAATTGAGGTTAGGGTGTTAGATGTTGGTTGTATGGACTTCAGCAAGCCCTTTGACCAAGACCCTCATGGCAGGCTGATACAAAAGTTGAAATCACATGGGAAACATGATGAGCTGGTAAGATGGACACAGAACTGTGTTAGTCATGTTTTGGAGGTGCCAGTGTTGGACTGGGGTGGACAGAGTTAAAAATCACACAACACCAGGTTATAGTCCAACAGGTTTATTTGTGTGATTTTTCACTTAGCCATTGAAGGCAGAGAGTAGTGGTGGAAGGGTGTTTTATGACCCATGGTGTTCAGTGGGGATCACTGCTGGAACCCCTATTATTTGTAATATAATGATTTGGAGAAAATGTAATGTCCTTCTTAATATGCTTGTGGATGGCACAAATACTGAGGTAAACTGTGGATAGTGAGGAGGGTTGCAGGAGGATACAGACCCTTTTTTTACAAAGAGGGTCGCAAGTACCTGGAATGTTTTGCCAGTGGATGAAATAAAAACATTTAAGAGGCGTCTTGAATAGGTAGGGAATAGAGGGATACAGACAGCATAGAAGCAAAAGATTTTTAGTTCAAAAAGGCATCATATGTCAGCTCAGTCTTGTGCTGTGCTGTTCTTCTTTAACTCTGTAGATTGCAATTAATGGAGTAAAACTAGGGTCAGTCATTTGGTCAAAGCTATTTACAATCAGTACAATGATTCTTATGAGGGAACTGAGTGCAAAATATTCAACATTTGTGAGGAAGATACAAACAAGCTACAGGTCGTTCTGCGACAACAGTTGCATTCTTCAGCAACCTTGTGCTGTGGAAAATCGCGCAATGGAAAACTGCATAGAAAATTAATATACAGGTCCTATTGAGTAGAAACAGCATCCATAATTCATCAATCATGTGATAGCCAATTTGTATTAACGAAATGCGCATTATATCAGAACGACCTGTATAGTACAATCAAGTATGGTAGATTAAGTCTCATCAGGGATTAATTGTAACAGTCTGTGATGTCATAGAAAGAAGTGATGTGTATTCATAAAAACTGAAACTGTAGAAAAGTAAACCTGGACATGAGCTAGTGTTTGGAATTATTTATTTAAACATAAAAATGGCAAAATAAAGTTAGCAAGTTTTGCAACAAGTTGTCTTTCACAATTATTCGAACTACACCTATTTAAAAATGCAATATATGATGACAATAGTAGTAAAAATAAAAACATGATAAAATCTCAAAAGTGCTTTCAGACAGTTGCAGGCCTCAGTCTGAAGCATGGCCACAGTGGTACATTGCATTCTCTTGATTTTGTATTCTGTTGGATTTGCAGCAAAAGCAGACCATAAGCAATTCAGCACATTTTTGCATGCAATAGATAACTATGTGGACGTCAATCTCGTTGTCTGGGGATCAGTTAGGAGAATGCCTGAGGTGCTCAAGTTATTGATGCATTTGCGATGACATAGTTTAATCTTCACAATATCATTGTCATGGAACACGTGCCAATTAATAAACATACCCAGAGATGTTGACAACTCATCAACGTATTTATTAATGATTACAACCAGTTAGCACAACAGTAAATCATAATCTGAAAGAGAAGCTAATTCATGATATTTGTTGGAGCAATGAATGATGCATAATCAGATCATTTGCAATCCTGAGAGAACTTGATCCTGGTGAACATGATTCAATAAAATAAACAGTCTGAGCTCAGGAGGCAGAACTGATTGATAGTCAGCAAAAAAGAGACAAACATTCCAAATCTCAACGTAACAAATATGGTTCAATTTGTCAGGTAAACAGATGACCAATAGAAGGAAAGCATCTGATGGCAGCCCAGCCCAGACTAGCTGCTGTTGGTGTGGCAGATAAAGGCATGGTTGTTGGAATTGTCTCATCAAAGCGGTACGGTGGCACAGTGGTTAGCACTGCTGCCTCGCAGCGCCAGAGACCCGGGTTCAATTCCCGCCTCCGGCGACTCTCTGTGTGTAGTTTGCATATTCTCCCCGTGTCTGCGTGGGTTTCCTGCGGGTGCTCTGGTTTCCTCCCACAATCCAAAAATGTGCAGGTCAGGCGAATTGGCCACGCTAAATTGCCCACAGTATTAGATGAAGGGGTAAATGTCGGAGAATGGGTCTGGGTGGGTTACGCTTCGGCGGGTCGGTGTGGACTTGTTGGGCCGAAGGGCCTGTTTTCACACAGTAGGGAATCTAATCTAAAATCTAAAAAAGAGTAAAACTTTATTGTAAAAGAATTGGGGCTTTTTCAGGCAGTATGCTACATAAACAAAATAGCAGAGCATGCCAAGAGATCAAATTTTAAAAGGAAATAGTCCATGAGGTAGACGGTTCACAAGATACTGAGATACCCTCCTTAGGAGACTAAGAAATCAAGTTGAAATTGTTGGAATTCAGTGGCCCTGGTAGAAAGTCACGACAATTCAAGTTATGTGGGGTGGAGCCTCAGTTTCAGTTCTTTTGGATGTTGAAACATTGTTAAACAAGCTGAATAAACAGCACTGAAGTTTCTAACAGAACAAGCAGCAACTTTAAAAGCACAGAAAATAATTGTAACTTCTGATTGGAGTTGTTTACTGTAAAGGCATTTTAAAACTATAAAGCTACGAAATGGAAGTTTGGTCACCACTGTGTTGCAAAGCAAGTACCACGTCCGTTTATTTTAAAAACAATGTGAAGACCAAAGATGGAATTGTGTGGTGTTCACTTACTGGTTGCACAAAGTTATGTACTTTCTGGAGAAACTATGATACTTCTGTGAGACAAGTTGACCTCAAGTGTCTTTGATTTAAAAAAAAACACCGAGCAAGAGGCTTTTGGACTTTTTAGTTGCATTTAACATAGTGTACCTACTTTCTTAGTTCCAAGACTTATAGAAAGCCTGCAAGTAAAGATAGATCTCTGCCTGTCACCCTCTGACTAGAAGAAACCCAGAGCACAGAGTCTGGAAAAGAAAATTCTAAAGCAAACAAAAACCTAGGTCCAACCAACAAGCTAGTAAAATGAGAATCTTCTGCGATTAACAAGCAACAGAAAACAAAAGAACTGTGAGAAAGGTATCTCATGGTTTGGACTCTTAATCCACAGAAACTGTTTCATTTTTGTCCATATTTTCTAACCACAATATTCTGCAGAACTCTGACTTGTCTTTTTGTGTGAATGTAATGTGTGTTGTGATTTAAAGGGGACATATTTTTAGTTTTTGTGTTAGTATCACTAATCCATTTTGCCACTTTATAGTAAATTTTGCTTTCTTGTACATTGATGAAACCTGGGATCAGTTTCTTTTATCTTAGCTGTCAAAGTAAGACAAATTAACCACTTTAGCAATTAACTTTATTGTTTAGGTATTTATGATGGCTTGTGGAATATTGGGATTGAATGATGTGCACAATTTCCATTAGAGTTGTGACATCACCCGAAAGCATATAAAGGCATATATGGAATTTGTCTCTATTCGACAAATGAGTTTAATCATTAATAGTGTAGGACAATCAGAGATTCCAGAGAAGAATTTCTGAAGTTATGGGTGGGATTGGGCAAACTGAAAGCAGTGTGTCATAGAACATAGAAGAATACAGCGCAGTACAGGCCCTTCGGCCCTCGATGTTGCGCCGATCCAAGCCCACCTAACCTACACTAGCCCACTATCCTCCATATGCCTATCCAATGCCCGCTTAAATGCCCATAATGAGGGAGAGTCCACCACTGCTACTGGCAGGGCATTCCATGAACTCACGACTCACTGAGTAAAGAACCTACCCCTAACATCTCTCCTATACCTACCCCCCC